>NC_136977.1:46979440-47026940 GCF_032717465.1 Coenobita brevimanus | reverse complement strand
AGCCTGTACTCAGCGTCACATAACACAATGGCGGTGAAGGAGCTGAGTACGTGGTTCTACAAATTTATCAGTTCCAGACTCTCCCTGGGACTCGCTGGAGAAAGGAGAATACTTTACGTGAATAACCACACACTTGTAAATAGTCTGGCACCAAAAATTGCCTGTTCATTTTCTTCATAATTATTTTCCCTGGCCATATGTTCCATCAACGAACTAATCCCAGGGTCTTCTTTCCCACCCCCATCTCGCTTTTAAAACCCGAGGAAGAGATTGTGACCCAAATTTTCAGAACATTTATTAAAACTGGATGAACTGGCGGACCTATTCTCCGTATTACTTGTTAAAACCAGTATCAAAGTTGAGGAGACAAACTTTTTTTTTTTTTTTTCTCGGACCTAGCATTCCACCAATAACCCACAATCTCAGGGTCTTCCTTTATCACCCACATTCTCACTTTCAAGACCCCCCGTGTTTTTAGGCATCACGCAGCCCCATCCCCACCCCTGGCGATGATCCACTGTGCCTTGCCCACACAATGAGCCTCACGGTGTCAGTCTGTCTGTGTACATGCGTCTCGCCATTCTTCCGACCCTCCTATTGTTTCGCACCTGCCGCCCGCTCTCTTCCTCCCCACTTCCCTTCCCCCCTACCCTCACCCCCTCATGCCCCGACCCCCTTTTCTCTCCTTCCTTCCCTGAGACCCCTTTCTCCCTCTCTCTTCCCTCTTACTAAATTCCCTTTCTCTCTCATCGCTTTTTTCCATCAGCTCCCTTTACAGTGCCAACACCCTTTCACATATCTTTCCTCCTCCTCTATCCTTTTTATTCTCTCATCCCTCCTCCTTCCCCAGCCCCCTTTCTCTCTCCTCCCTTCTCTGCCTTTTCATCACCTTGTCCCTCACTTTCCTCTTTCTTCTGCCACACGTCTGTCGATTTCTTCCTCAAATATCTCTTTATTTTTGTCTTCGTTTTCATGAGCCACGCGTATCCCAGTTTCTTCTCTTTCATCTTTCACACATTCCTAGGTTTATTTATTTTTATCTTCCAAATTTATAATTATACCTTTATATCTACCACACGTACCTCTATTTTTGCCATAAATGTCTCTTGATTATTTTCCTTTCCTCTTTCCACACGCTCTTTTATTCTACCTTTTCATCCTCCACATACCGACCCGTCTCCGCCCTTTCATCTGCCTTCTCTTGTACCGGGATTCTTTTCGCTTGACATTTTTTTTCTGTCATTTCCTCGTGTTAATATCTCCCTCATCTATCTTCACTTCTCACCAGCTGTCTTCTTCGCTACGTATCCTCGCTATGTTATACGGTATAATGATTTCTGGAGTTTCCTTCATTGTTTCAGTATTATGTGTGTGCACCGTGGGTCTTTTCATTTCTCGCTCTCTCTCTCTCTCTCTCTCTCTCTCTCTCTCTCTCTCTCTCTCTCTCTCTCTCTCTCGCTCTCTCTCTCTCTCTCTATCTATCTCTCTATCTCTCTCTCTCTCTCTCCTTCCTCCGCATCATACCTCCGCTCTAAAGATCATACCTATCTAAAAACTGCACAATGTAATTTTTTCCATGTTAATTATCCACTGTTAAAGAAAAAGTCATATACCATCTCTCTCCAGTCATCTCCTCCTCCTCCCCTCCTGTTACAAGCCTCGGAGGGTTTGGAGGGTGGGGGAGAGCCGTAGCGCTGTTCTGTCCTCTTCTTTTACATCTGTCAATGGAGTAAGAGTGTCTATTAATATTAAACTCCTCCAAGGCTGCTGATGTGTTTTATAAAGACATTTTTACTCCCTCCAGACAATTTTATGAAGCTTTTGGGAGATCTCTTGTAGTAAATTAGTAGTGGTAGTGGTAGTAGTAGTAGTAGTAGTAGTAGTGGTGGTTGCAGTAGTAGTGGCAGTAGTAGTGGTGGTGGTAGGGGCGTCTTCTCCATGCTTAGGTTTCGTATAACCTCTCTCTCAGTGATTTATTTTGCACCTTACACACTCCATTATTTTTTGCACATGTTTATATCCACACGGTTTGCTTCACGAACACAGACCTTTCCATAAGGACCGTAAGGCTTGTGTGGTCTGTGTAACTGTGTAATTGCTTTCTCTCTCTCTCTCTCTCTCTCTCTCTCTCTCTCTCTCTCTCTCTCTCTCTCTCTCTCTCTCTCTCTCTCTCAGCCTCTCGATCTTTCACCCGGCTTTCATTGTAATAATCTTTTTTATTACTTCCAACTTTTAAAATTGTCTTTTATTCCTGCCCCGGGCTCTTGTCAGTCAACTTCTTCCTCTCTTCTTCGTCTTTTTTCTTCTTTTTTCCTGCCGTCCGCCTGACAAATATGGCATACTTCATCCTTCCTCATACACCAGAAATCTTTCTTTCCTTTTTCTTGACTCCTATTCTCTCTCACCTCGTCACCCCTTCTCCTTTCTCTCCCCTCTCTCTCTCTCTCTCTCTCTCTCTTGGCCATCTTCCTTTTCTTCACTCAAGCATTCACTTTCCTTTCTCGTCTTGTTCTTCTCCTCCCTCATCTCATCCATACCGATGCCAAATCCCTCTCCCTCTCCCTCCCCCTGACCCTGACCCTTACCATAAACTCTCTCCCTCACCCTCCCTTACCTTCATCTTCACCCTCACCCTGGCCCCTCTCCCCATCACACTCACTCACATTCAATCAATCACGTTCTTTCATTTTTCTTCTTCCTCTCGCTCACCCTCACCCTTACCTTTCCCCTTCCTCCCTTTCTCACATCCCGAACTTCTCTCTCTCTCTCTCTCTCTCTCTCTGACCTCGCTCGTGCCTCTCTCACATATATCAAGCAGCATCTTCGTTTTTTTCCCACATGAATCACGTATATAGCCTCCTTCCACTGTGAATAATGCAAATGCTTTTTTATTCATTGCAAAAATACCGAATATACACCTAATACTTCACTGCAAAAATACTGAATATACACCTAATACTTCACTGCAAGGTTTAGTGTGACTTGTGGCTTCATATTTCAGTGCGACTTTTATATATGTAGATTTCCTTCTGTGATTTTCTCCTCTTTTATTTTTATCAAAGAATAAAAATCAATGGCACTTGTCCCCCAAAAAGAAACGCGACCAAAAAGGAAGACAATATGAAGACACGTTGATTTTGAGACGCCTGAAAAGAATTAAGGTCACGTGCAGTGGCAAGACAAATTAAGGAGGAAACTGCCAATCAAGACAGATTAAGAAAAAGGTTGCGATGTTGCCCAGTTGTGAAACTCCTACACACGCGTTATATTAGTGAGAAACAGGGGTATGATGATAATGATGTGGTGGTGGTGGTGGTGGTGATTTTTTATTTTCTTTACTGGACAGAGCAGTAGCATACACAAATACTGTCATCATCATCATCATCATCATCATCATCATCATCACCATCATCATCTTATCCACAGGGTAAAAAAAAAAAAATAAAGGAGGTATGAAACTACTAATTATCTTCGGCATGTTAAAGAATCTTTCCAATATCTATTTTTGCTCAATTCCTCAAAATTACGTGTTTGAAATTTACTGTGTGTGTGTGTGTGTGTGTGTGTGTGTGTGTGTGTGTGTGTGTGTGTTTTGTCGCTTCCTAGGAATGTCTGTCTGTAGGGGCACGCTTTCTCCCCTCACCCCTGTCAGCCTTCTCTTTATCCCTCCCTTCTTGTTGTTTCAGATCTTCCTCCCTCCCTCTCATGTCAACCCTTCCTCCCGCCCTATCTTCCTTCCCTACGTCCCTACCTTCCTTCCCTCCCTCCTCCTCATGTCAGACCTCCCTCTGTGTCGTGTGTCAGTCTTCTCTCCTTTCCTCCCTCCCTTGTCAGTCCTCCCTCCGTGCCTCCTTCCCTCCCTCTGTGTCGGGTATCAGTCTCTCTCTCTCTCTCTCTCTCTCTCACACACACACACACACACACACACACACACACACACACACACACACACACACACACACACACACACACACACACACACAACCCACACACAGACACACACACATGGAATGACAGGTGATCAAAGCCAAGTGAGTATAATTTATTTATTACCTGATAGCGCAAGAAACATGTAAATGAGGATGTTTATTTTAAGAGTAATTAACAGCCTATGAGTCACTGTCCTGTTTTCGTCCGCCTGTTGTTGGTGATGGACGCAAAGCCGACATTTAAAAGGAAAAAATATATATATAAAACTCGCCCTTCAAATAATTTACAACCCACTCATTCTACAAGGCTTACTCGAGAGTGCTTCTTGTCTGTCTCTCCCATAAAAATTTTCACGTAATTTCTTCCATATATTTTTCCCTCTCAGATCTTTCCTCAGGCGGTAATGAGTAGAGGGTAGGGAGAGGGAGGGAATGTTGTTTCTTTAAGTTCTCTCATTCAGACAGTTAGCGTCACACCTTTACCTTCACTGACAGGAGCTACCAAGTGTGGGACAACAAACCTAAGTAGCTGTCCTCCTTTCTAATGTTCTTGTGTGTCAGCTTCTTCCCTTCTCCCGTGTCACCAGCCATCTTTCCCCATTTCTCTCTTTCTTCTCTCTACAATACTATCTTCTTCTCCCTCCTTTCCTTACACCTTTCTCACTTTTTACCATCTGTCTCCCTCCCGTTTTCCCCCATCCCTTCCTTCTCTAAATTTATCATTCCAGTTTCCTACTATGTCCCCCTTTCTCCCTGTCCTCAGTATGGTGTGTCAATCTCCCTTTCTTATGACACCGCCTCCCTTCCATCTTGAATATTTTGTCAGTCCCCCTCCATACTCTCCCTCTCTCTTGTTCATCCATTTCCCCCTCTCCAGCATCTCTCCCCTCTCCCTCCCTCCCTCTTCAGTTTCCTCCTCCCTACCACTCCTCTCCCCTTCTCGCCTTACATTTCTCTCCCCCGTTTCCCCCACCCCCCTAAATATCCATCTGTCTGTCTGTATCTCTCTCTGGTTTCCTCCTGTCTTCCATCCCTCTTTCTTCTGTCAACAACCTTTATTGTGGTGTGTCAGTCCTTTCTAATGTCACTGCGTCTCTCTCTCTCTCTCTCTCTCTCTCTCTCTCTCTCTCTCTCTCTCTACCTCGTTGGTATGGGTCGTAAGAACTTTTTTAGGTAGCAATAGTCCCTGTAACTCCTTGAAACTACACACTCATCCCTTTTTTTATCAGACTCCCTTGAGCAAAAGTCTGACTGTCTTTTTCGGTCTTTTACAATATTAATGCAACTGATTAACTCTGGAACTGTCTTCTTTTTATCGTCTTTTCCACTAATTTTATGCATTCACCCTTTTAAAATCAGTGTGTCCAGACATCTCGATAAGAACGGGCTTGACTTTGGTTTCACTTGTATTTTTTTAGCACTCCTTGTAAGAAATGTTTTATAGTCTTTCAGGGTTTGATTCTTTCTTATAAAGAAAAATATCAGCCTTTCCTTCCTTTTTCTCTCCCCCGTGCCTCGTCTCCATCCCTCCCATCTCTCCCTCTGTCTCCCCCCAGTCCCCCCTCTCATGTCAACCTCTCCTCCCTCTTTCTATCCTCTGTGCCACATCCCCATCCCTTCCATCGCCCCTTCTGTCCTCTCCCACTCCTCCCTCTCATGTCAACCTCCCCTCCCTCTTTCTCTTCTCTCTGTGCCACATCCCTATCCCTCCCATCACTCCCTCTCCTCTCAGCTATCTTCACTGTCCTGTCACCTCCTCTCCCTTTCTTTTGCCATCGCCATCCCTTCCCTCTCGATTTTTTGTCAGTAGCTATTGTTCTCTCCTTTCCTAGTTCCTATTCCTTCTTCACTCCTTCTCTACCCCTTCATTCATCTCTCCCACCCTCTCCATTCATCTCTCCTCTCCCTCCACCTCTTTCTTCCCCCCTCCTCTCTCTCCTGCTAGCAACCCTCATTATTGAGTGTCACTTTGCTCCCTTTCTTGTGTCACTTCCTCTCTCTCTCTCTCTCTCTCGTCAGCAGCCTTCACCTCTTCCTGTCACCTTTTCTCTTTCTTGTGTCAATTTTCACCCTCTCTCTCCAGTACTTTGTCAGCATCTATTTTTCTTCTCTATCAGCCTCCTTCCATCACTAACTTTCTTCCTCCTTCCTCTCCCTCTTCCCCTTCCACCTAGCTTCCTTTTCTCAGACTAATTCCCACTATTTTTTTTTCTTATCAGTGTCATCCTCTTAGCGGCTTTTGAGATTTCCTAATACATTTTCCTAACCGATTTATTTTGCACATTATGAAAACGATAGGAAAAATATATAGGAGGATTTTGTGGTGTAATATGCAAATAAATCGATAAGGAAGAGGTGTTACTAGCCTCTTACGCCACTTAAAACGTGATCCTTTACTCTTTGACTCAGCTCACTCTCCTCTCAATAAGCAAGTCAGCCTGTTTATTCCTCTCTTGTTATCATCTGTTCCTCTTTCTAGTCACTGTTTTGTCACTGTTTCCTTTACTCCTTTTCCTCTTCACTGCTCTGTCCTTATATTCCTCTGCTCCTCTTCCTCTTTACTGTCTTATCATTATCTTTATTTCTCTTTCTCTTTCCTCTTCTACAGTTATCTTCCTCTATTCTTCTTCCTCTTCTTTCTCATATCTCTCAACTCTTCGTGTGCTCACACCCACTAAAACGATTCTTGGCAGATACCTTCTGTCTCCGTCTCTCATCTATTCCACATCTTTCACATCACCATCCATTCAACAACGTCCTTCTCAATACTTGTCATTCTCCTTCATCATCATCATCATCATCATCATCATCATCACCCTTCCCCTTCCCAAACAGCACACTCACCCCTCTCTGCCAACACTTGCACCTACACCTGTCATCATTATCCCCCCCCTCCTATTGCTCACCCCCCCCTCCCTCTCCTCATCCAACGCATCATCTCTTAGTACCGCCCACTTTCCATCATCATCATCATCATCCTTCCCTCTCCCTATCAACACACTCATCTCACTCTATCACCACCTACACCCACCCCGCCCACAACCACCCCCACCCCCCACTCCTCACCCCCACACCTCCTCCAACCCTCCAAAGTGACATGACCTCCAGTAAAGGCAACATATGTGTGACCTACTGACAGACTCATGGGTTGCACTCTGAGTCACACACACACACACACACACACACACACACACACACACACACACACACACACACACACACACACTTCTCTTACAACCTGGTGAAAACAAGGACTGTGTGTGTGTGTGTGTGTGTGTGTGTGTGTGTGTGTGTGTGTGTGTGTGTGTGTGCTTCTTTCTATTCGTTTTTCAATCTTCTACTATTTTCTTTTATCGTGATTTTGGTCGTTCCTTTTTTTTTTTTTTTTGCTTTCTTTACTTTCGCTTTCTTGTCTTTCTCTTTTTTCTTAACGTCTGTTTGCTTGCCTCTTTCTTTTGTTTCTCTTTACCTTCTTTCGCCTCATTTTCTCTTTTTCCTTTACACTCGTTCTCTTCTTTTTTTCATTTTCATCTTTTTTCTTTACTTTCGTCTTCTTCCCTCTTCTTTTGCATTTACTTTTTCTTCCCTACTGTTTTTCTTTACTTTCGGTTCTTCACTCATTCTGGTTTGTTTTAGCTTCTTTTCTTCTTCTTCTTCTTTTTCTTCTCTCTCTCTCTCTCTCTCTGTCAGTACCCTATTCACTTTAACTAGGCAAAGATTTTCGTCCTTTTGTAGCTAATTCCTCTCAGTTCAATTGCAGAGTAAAACAATACTTCAGCTCAATTAACTTTTCATAGCACTTCTTCGTGACTAGCACTATTTTCGAATTTTATCTTCTTAGAGCTCAGTTATGTAAGATGGAGTGAGGGTGATTCTAGGCCTAGTTAGAGTGAATAGAGTATAGTTTTATTTGGCTTTTCTTTATTTTTCCTCTACGTTATTTCTTAGTCTCATTCTTTACATTTGCCAATATCTCTTCTCATCTCTTCTATCTACCTTTATTCTCTTATTTTCTCCTCCACCTCCTCCTCCTCCTCCTCCTCCTCTTCTTCTCCCTCCTCTTCCTCCTTCTCCTCTTATTCTCCTTCCTCCTCCTCCTCCTCTTGTCTTCTTTGTCATTTCCGCCCCTTTCCTTTCCCCACCTCCTTCTCCACCACTATCAACCCCACCTCCTTCTCCTCCTCCTCCTCAATATTTTTTCTCTCTCTTATTCATCATCTCACACGACCATTTTTAATTAATACTGACATTCTTCCCGGTTTTCTCTTCTCTTATCTTTAGCTATATTTTGAGTGCCTGTTTTTTCTTAAGTTTACAAGGTTCCTTTAAAGGCTTACGTCCATCCATCTCATCCTTATATCATTCTTTTTTAAAACCTCTCAGTAAGATGACAGATTTTGTGGTTTCTTCTCGCTGCCTTAAGACGATTGCACTCATCTTAACAGAGCCTTCTTGCAGTGAAAGGGCTTAGTCTCTTGAATCCGATCACACCATTTCTATTTTATTCTTTCTGCCGCCTGACTTTTGCCTTTTTTTTTTTTTTTTTTTTTTTTTTTTGAGACATCGTGGTAAGGTATACGTGATAAATTTTGGGCATAATTCTTTCTACCATCAGACGATTTCACTCAGCTAAGGAGAGATCAAACTAGGAAGGCAAGGTTTAGCGTTCACTGACTCTTTCACAAGGTCAATAAAATCGTCTGAAAATTGCAAGAACGAAATGGAATAATACCTCCTAGGCCTGAAGGGATTAATGAAGGCTACATCTAACCCCTCCAGTTCAACAAATCCTCCCTAAGCTGAAAAAAATCGCCTGGAAACAGCGAGGATAAAGATACATACGTCATTGGAGTCAAGGAGTTAAGGGATATTCTTATCTGCTCGATTGCCGGAAGGTGTTTGCTAATCTAAATAAGATCGTTTTGTAGGAGACGAAATATAATGGAAACATAGGCATCGTTCGTGCAGGGGTTAAGCTATAGTCGGGTACTCACATTCTCTCTCTCTCTCTCTCTCTCTCTCTCTCTCTCTCTCTCTCTCTCTCTCATCCTACCATCCATAGTTAGGCTACATGTACCATTCTCCGTGTCATCCTTTTTCTTTTTTTATTCTTGTCTACAATTTTCATCTTCTCTTTTCCTTCCTTTAACATCCCATTGTCTTTCCATGCATTCACCTCCTCCCTGTCTGTGTTTAACCTCTGCTCAAACACACTCCTTGCTCTATCCATTCTCTCTACTTTTTCATTCCCTTCCTTCCACTTTACATCCTTCTTTCCACTCTTCCCCTTCCCCACTCCCTTTCCACTCCCTTTAGTCTGTCTATCCCCCCTCCCCCATCCATTCACCTGTCCACTCCCCATATGTGTAACTCAATTCTCTCAGTTTTATTTTTTCTTCTTTCTTTTTCGTAGAGTCTTAGCTTCCTCTATCCTCTAGCATTCTCTCTCTCTCTCTCTCTCTCTCTCTCTCTCTCTCTCTCTCTCTCCGCTTCACCTTCCCTTTCCAGTCCTTTCCTTTAGCATCCCTCTCTCTCTTCCCCATCCATGCACCTCCTGACTCTCCATATCTGCAGCACTTTGAGTCTTTTGTCTCCTTTCTTTTTTTTCCTTCTTTTCCATACCGTCTCCACTTCTGTCATCTCCCTTCTCTTTCCCACTTTCTTCCTCTCTTTCTTCAGACGTGCCTGAGATCGCTCAGACGTGCCTGAGACCTGTGGTAGTGTTGTGCTAGTGTGCTTTAGTGATCGGTGATAGTGGTTGTGTTAGTGTGTTGTAGTGATCAGCGATAGTGCTGTGCTAGTGATCCGTGAGAGTGTGTGTTGTGGTGACCCGTAGTGACCCGTGATAGTGTGTGCTACCTTGTGTGAATTTGTGCGTAATGGCTTCCTCGGCAGAGAGCTGTGTCCCCACTGTAGGTATTGAAAAGGACTACCTTGAATTAAAGGAGGAACTTCTCGAACTGAAGCGGGAGGTACAAATTCTCAGGCAGGAGAAGTCACAGATGAGGGAATTGTTGGAGGAGATGTTGGAGGAGAAAGAGAAAAAGGCTGAAGGTTGGACACTTGTTAACAAGGGTGCAACGAAGTTCACTCTTAAAAAGCAAACGGAAGTTAAGACAACTAATGCATTCGACGCACTACGGGACGAATGTGAAGGGCAGGCAGAGAGGGAAGTAGAGGAGAAGGACGGTGAGAGAACTTCCAGTACAGGTAAGTATAAACAGAACAAGAAAGGTAAGAAAAATGTTGCTGTTGTTGGAGACTCCCAGGTGAGATATCTGAACAGGGCCATGTATACTCCACTCGCTAAACATGTGTGTCTTCCAGGGGCCAGGGTGGCTAATGTGGTAGAAAAAATTTCAAATATCGTAAAGGAAAGTGGTGACAAACCCACTGTGTGCCTCAGTGTAGGAGGCAATGATATTAGTAGCCGTAAGAGTGAGGTACTGTGGAAAAGGTACAAGTTGATGTTAGAAAAAGTTAGGGAGAGGGGAGGAACCCCTGTGGTGCTTGGTGTTTTACCAAGGTGGCGGGTTGGAAGGGAATGGTCGAGCAGGGCAATAGGATTTAATTGCCGCCTTGAAAGGTATTGCAAAGATAATGCAATACCTTTCATAGACAGCTGGGACCGGTTTTATGGACGGAGTGCCTTGTATAGTTGGGATGGGACTCATCTTAGCAAAGCAGGGAGTTACTGTTTTAGCTGGAATGATAGATAGGGAGTTGGAGGGATTTTTTCGAGATTGAGAAGTAGGTGTACAGGAAGATGCAGCAACTACACTCAGAAATCATTATTACCATGTTTGGATAGATGCATCGATACTTGCAAAATTAAGAACAAAAGTTCAACCATTAGTGTAGATACATCCATTCAGACACCTCAAATTGAGCAGGCGATGATAGATGATAGAACAAGCGATGATAGAAGGGCGATAAGCGATAGTACAAAAAATTGTTATATTAGTAAAGTAAAGAGTTTCCCAGTTAGTAATAAAATCAATAACAGTAAATGCAAAGGTAGAGGCATAACTACTCGTAATAATCTGAAAGTGTACTACACAAACAGCCGGAGTTTACGTAATAAAATGGATGAACTGAGGGCTTTAATTTGTACAGAGAAAATAGACATTGCCGTTATTAGTGAAACTTGGATGAATACAGACACTCGAGAATTTTTAGCAGAATATCAGATAAAAGGCTATAATATTTTTGTGTCAAACCGTCAGGGAAGAAAGGGGGGAGGGGTAGCTATTTATGTAAAGGATTCATTAAACTGTTACAATAAAGCATACATTAAAGTAAATAGGGACAAAGAAAGTGTCTGGGTTGAAATTAGTAACAATAGGGAGAAATTAGTCTTAGGAGCAATTTACAGATCTCCTAAATTAAGTAGAGCTGATAGTAAATACCTTTGGGAGGAAATTAGGAAAGCATCACAGTCCAGCTTAGTAATAATTGTAGGGGACCTTAATCTGCCAAGGATAGATTGGAGAAATCAGACAGGAGATGCAGAGTCAGAGGAATTTCTAGAGGTAGTACAGGATAATTTCCTTTCTCAGTATATCAGGGAGCCCACCAGAGGTAATAATATACTAGATTTTGTTTTAGCTAATAAAGAAAATATCATTAGCGATATAGAGGTTGGTGGACGACTTGGTAATAGCGATCATGAAGAATTTAAGTTCAAATTTATTTGGGATGTCTGTTCCACTGAAAATACCTCCACCGTTCCTAATTTTCGTCTAGGAGATTTCGATGGCTTAAGAGCTTATTTTCGAACGGTATTCCACAGGGAGATTAGCTATTTGAGGGAATGCCAGGTCAGTGGGGAACCCCAGGTCATAGGTCAGGCGCAGGAAACACGTGGGGATGTACGTCAGGTGTCTGTGAGAGGGGAGGTGGTAGATAGGAATGTAGTCCAGGTGACGGAAATTAACTCAGCTCCAGTACCAAACAGACATTCAACCAGTGAGAAGTATAACAAGTTAATAAATATAATACACGGAGGCCAAGATAGATATATTCCTTCAAAACCGTTTAGAACTAATAATTCGGAACCAAGATGGTTAAACAACAGATTAAAATCTCTCATAGGCCAAAGGAAAGGAATATATAGAAAAATAAAACGTGGAGAGGAACACTTACGTAACCGATACACGATTTTAAATAGAGAAGTAAAGAGGGAGATAAGAAAAGCAAAGAGAAGTTATGAAATTAAGGTTGCTAGTGAATCAAAAGAAAACCCCAAGGGTTTTTATCAAATGTACCGTACGAAAAATAAAGATAGGATAGGACCACTCAGAACAGAATCAGGTGACATTACCAGTGAAGATAAAGAAATGTGCTCCATCCTAAATAATTATTTCATATCAGTATTCACCAAGGAAAATCTAAGCCTGGTCCCTCAAGCAGCAAACATTTACGATGAGAATACGGAAAATATTCTTAGTAAAATAACCATTAGTAAGGAGGACGTATTGAAAGAAATTAATAAGTTAAAACCTCAATAATCACCAGGTCCGGACGATATATATGCAAAAATTATAAAAGAAACCAAAGAAGAATTATGTCAGCCACTTTTAACGTTATTTAATGACTCTTTAAGTTCAGAAGTTCCAGAGGCGTGGAAAACCGCAAACGTAGTGCCCATCTTTAAAAAGGGTGATAAATCAGCAGCGTCGAATTATCGACCAATAAGTCTAACGTCAATAATAGGAAAAATGTTAGTCAATTTTGGTAAATAAGATTAGAGAACACTTAGAAAGATTTAATCTTTTAACGTTATTTAATGACTCTTTAAGTTCAGGAGAAGTTCCAGAGGCGTGGAAAACCGCAAACGTAGTGCCCATCTTTAAAAAGGGTGATAAATCAGCAGCGTCGAATTATCAACCAATAAGTCTAACGTCAATAATAGGAAAAATGTTAGAGTCAATTTTGGCAAATAAGATTAGAGAACACTTAGAAAGATTTAATCTTATAAACGAAAGTCAGCACGGATTCAGGCAAGGACAATCCTGCCTCACAAATTTGTTGTCATTCTACTCGGAGGTCTATGAGACAGTAGATAGCGATAAAGCTTACGATGTTATTTATCTGGACTTTATTAAAGCTTTTGATAGGGTCCCACACGAAAGGTTAGTAAGAAAGGTTCGAGCACACGGTATAGACGCCGATATCTTAAAATGGATAGAATCCTGGCTGAAAGGACGAAAGCAGAGAGTATTAATAAATGGAACTAAGTCGGACTGGGGATTAGTAACTAGCGGTGTACCACAGGGTTCAGTACTCGGCCCCTTATTATTTATCATATATATAAATGATCTAGACTTAGGAGTCAATAGCAGCATCAGCAAATTTGCCGACGATACAAAAATAGGGCGTATCATTAACTCGACTGACGATTGCCATAACTTACAAAAAGACCTCGATACATTGTCCAAATGGTCTAAAACTTGGCAAATGGAATTTAACGTTGAAAAATGTAAAGTACTTAACGTAGGCAAGACCATTGGAGATACTAAATACAGCTTAGATAACAAAGAAATTAGCAAATCGGAATGCGAGAGAGATCTAGGAGTTATGATTAGTAACGACCTTAAACCAAGGCAACAGTGTATTAATGCGAGAAATAAAGCAAATAGGGTCCTAGGATTTATTTCGAGAAGCGTGAGCAATAGATCATCTAAAGTAATACTGAAACTTTATCTAGCATTAGTAAGGCCACATTTAGACTAGGCAGTACAATTTTGGTGTCCTTACTATAGAATGGATATTAATTCGTTAGAAAATGTACAGAGAAGAATGACTAAAATGATACATGACGTCCGGAACCTGTCATATGAAGACAGACTGAAAAGACTAAGTCTGCATTCGCTAGAGAGGCGTAGAGTAAGGGGAGACTTAATTGAGGTGTTTAAGTGGATGAATGGTATAAATAAGGGAGATATCAGCAAGGTACTTAAAGTGAGCATACAGGATAGAACTAGAAATAATGGTTTCAAACTAGAAAAATTCCGTTTCAGAAAGGAAATTGGTAGCAATTGGTTTGGTAATAGAGTAGTAGACGAATGGAATAAGCTACCTAGTAAAGTAGTTGCTGCCTCTTCCATTGAGAGTTTCAAGCATAGGCTAGATAAGCATATGACAAATAAGGGGTGGATATAGAATAAAGAAAATCTTATAACCAATACTAATTCAAAAATTTTTGCTTTTCAGGTTACACTATGATAGTCTCTATTCTCCTTTCACACTTTCCTGTAAAATGTCCATGCCAGTTTTTCTATACGGCGTGGTGTTCTTTCTGACTTTTTCCTGCCGGCTTCGGCTGGAGGGTTTGGAGGGCGGGGGAGAGCCTTCTTCTTTGCTATCCTTATCTCATTCTAGTAGTTCAGTTACTCTTCTAGGAGCTGCCTAGCATGGGCCAACCGGCCTACTGCAGTTATCCTCTCTTCTTATGTTCTTATGTTCTTTTACCTCCCTATCCCTTCTCCCCATCCATTCATCTCCCGACTTCCCATCAGTCAATCTGCCACATCCGACCATCACTTTCCCACCCCGTCATTATGCTCACTACTTCCTTCTCTTTCAAAGACCCCGCACACACACACACACACACACACACACACACACACACACACACACACACACACACACACACACACACACACAATCGAGGATAGTTTCTTATTCACCTTCACCTCTCTGTTTCTCTCTTCCTTTTCTTCCTTCCTCGTCCCTTTCAAAGACTCCTCCCCTCCTTACACACACACACACACACACACACACACACACACACACACACACACACACACACACACACTGATTCACGAATCTTTTGTCGTGTGTCTCTGTTCCTCCTTTTCTCCCTTTCCTTCCTTCCATCTTCTTTTTAATCTTCTTCGTCTTTTTCTTTTTGTTTTTCTTCTTGCATGTTTTGTCACTCTTTTCCTTTCCGTTTCTCTAGCTCTCCTCCTCCTTGTTCGTCCCTTCCAAAGGACTCTTTCCCCCTCCACACACACACACACACACACACACACACACAAACTCTCTCTCTCTCTCTCTCTCTCTCTCTCTCTCTCTCTCCTGCTACTACTACTACTACTTCTACTACTACTACTACTACTGCTACTACTGCTGCTCCTTCGTTTGAGTGAATTAATGGAAAATCAAAGGAACTGACTGTCATGGGACTTGAGACATAATAAGAAATGTGGAATATGGTGAAAAGAAAAATGAGAGCGAAAAACCGACAGAAATTTTTACATTCTCGGTTCTTGCCATTCATCATTTTCCCGCCACTCTCTCTCTCTCTCTCTCTCTCTCTCTCTCTCGTCTGTATGGATGAGGAGGTGGTAAAACAGAGAGGAATATTCAAGGAAAATATGGTATTTTTTTAAATGCTGCGGAACTGAGGAAAAACCTGACAAGGATGAGAAATTGATGGGATAATTTAACATTCAAGAGAGAGAGAGAGAGAGAAAGAGAGAGAGAGAGAGAATGACTTATTTACCCCGGGAAGGAGGTCAGCGTTGATGGCGAACCGTTTTTACACCTACGGCCTTCCTTCTCAACCTTGGATTATGTCTTAAGATGTTTATTGATGCTTCGGATCTTCAAGGCTCCTCTCTCTCTCTCTCTCTCTCTCTCTCTCTCTCCTGATGATTTCTTAGGCACTTTATTGATAACTTGGGTAGCTAATTGGTTTCATATGACTTGCTTATTATTTATGCCTTAAGTTAATGATGTTCCTGGCAATTTATCAACTTCTAACGATTCCCAACAGTCTATCGATGTCTGGAGGTACGGTCAGTCTCGCCAGGTGACCCTTAACAAGCTCGTTTGGGTGAAGAGCGACACTTATGGGGCCCCCTTGTGGTTACGAGGGGTGGGTGGTTAACTGACCTGCCAGGGTTCGCGCCTACCCTGTCAACCCACTACCTTTCCCCTTCTCACCTACAAAATGTTAAGCTGAACATCTCCATCTCTATCCCCTTTCCTCTTTCCTCCCGCCTCTCAGTCCCCTTTCTTCCCTTTCCTCTTTTTCCTTTCCTTCATCCTCTCCTCCATCTCTTTCTCTTTGTCTCTAGTCTCTCAACCCTCCCGTCCTTCCCCTCCCCCCCTTCACTCTATCAAGCTCCCCCCTCCTCTCTCTCCTCCTCCCCTTCAATCCTCAAACTCCTCTCCCCAACCTGTAAATCCTTCTCCATTCAACAATTTGTCAATCTTCCATGTCTTTCTCACTAGCTATATCAATCCCTCCCCTAGCTCCCTTTCTTTTTCTCCCTCCTCCAGCCTGTCAACCCCTCACCCTCCTCCCTTTCTCTCCTTCGGTCTGTCAGTCCCTTCCCCTACTTTCCCTTCTTCCCTCCAGCATGTTCATCCCTTCTCCACCTCCCCTTCTTTTCTCCTCCAGCCTGTAAACCACCTTCCTCCCTTCCCTTCTCCTTCCCCTCCCTATTCTGTCAACCTCCTTTCTGGCAACATCCCCCCCCCCTCTTTCCTCCGCTGTACTGTCAACCTTCTCAGAACGATGATGATGATTTGTGTGTGTGTGTGTGTGTGTGTGTGTGTGTGTGTGTGTGTGTGTGTGTGTGTGTGTGTGTGTGTGTGTGTTTCACTCCTGCAGCTCCCAGATGACATTTTTTCATCATAGGAGCGGCCTCTTATATTGAGTTAAGAGAGAAAAAAAAAAAAAAACTTCATTAACCACTTCAGCATGGCGATCACGTTTTTCTTTCCGCATTACTCCTGCCACCTCCAGACGATTTTATTTTAACCTAAGAAAGTTCTCGTACTGAAATGGTTAAACTAGCTCCACTAACCCATTCAATATCGCAAACCTTATTTTCTTTACTTCTACCACAGCAAGATGACACAGTTAATCTCAGAAAAACCCTTGTAACGATGGAGGTCAAACATAAATCGTCTGTTCCTCAACACGATCACGTTCTTCGTTCGTCCTTTATTCTTCCTAAAGCCAGACGATTTTACGTAGATCAGGAAGGGCCTCTCGTACTCAAGGGCCCCAAGCTCCGCCTCACTCCCCACCCCCAGCCAGAGTATGTATATGAGGCGTTTTAGGTTTATTTTTTTCCCCTAGTGTTGAAATTACAGAAAACGCGGCCTGGTATCGCCACAGGAGCTTAATACCGGTCAGCCTTCCGTCGAACCACCTTTCTTGCCCCTTCTCCCGCCTAGCTTTCAGATTCTAACCCAATTTTGCGCCATGTTCTCGCCCAATATTTTGCCCAGAATTACGCCCACTCTTCTCCCAAGTTTCACTGCTTTTCCTCAGCCTACTTTTCCTTCGTTTTCAATGACAAATCTACCAGTAAATTTCTCGACAGACCTCTATTCCATTTTTCGCCCAGCCTATTCTTCCATTATTTTTTCTTTCATTCCCTAGTCCGCCTTATTCTATTAACATTTCTCCTCATCTTCCTTCACCATCTCCTAGCTTCGCACTAAATCGACCGCAACTTCAAATTTCCCGCTCAGTTTCTAGCCCCGAAACCCCTAGCCCAAGATTCCCGCCCAGTCTATTACCCACTTCCTCTCCCTTGCACCATAAGTGACAGGGATGAGATGGTGGTCCAAAACCCTCCCTCTTAACCCATAAAACCCACCGTGCGTTACAGTGTTTGTGTGTGTGTGTGTGTGTGTGTGTGTGTGTGTGTGTTCTCTCTCTCTCTCTCTCTCTCCTTGAAAACAGACAAATGAAAGTGAAAAAGCAGAGCAGATGAGACAGAAAATGATAATGATGATGATGGAAAATTGAGAAGAAGAGCTTTTAATAGCCCGAGGTGAAGAGTACCCGTTCGTTCGTTCGTTTAAAGATTCCCTGCACATATAGTGCAGGCCGGGCCATACATTAACCCGGTCAGTGGGGTATGAGCTGGTTAAAAAAAACAGTAAGGTGGGAGGACAGGACCTGAGGATTGCCCAGCACACACGTCCTGTCTCCTGACTTGCTTTGTGGTGTGTGTGAAGGGTACCCATCTGCCAAGAGCTTTAAATATTTACACAGAGCACTTGCAGGTGAAAAGATGGCAGTTTTAAATAATTTTTTCCCCTGCATTTCCAAGAGTATTATAAGCAGATTCTCGTTTTTATATTCTTTCTTTTATCTCTCCTTTTAATGTATTTGCTATCTTTTTCTTGCCAGGACGGCCTAAATAATGAGTGAGTCACCTTTTATTACGTAGTCACTCTCTTAAAAGTAAATGCTACAAAAAATTTTAAATGACACAGAAAGCAAAGTTTCAATATATAAGATTAACCTGATAACTGTGCATTTTACTCAGATCTTTTCATCTTCACTTGAAACACCGATGGCAAGTCTTCTCCACATATACCATTAAATTTCAGATATCGAAAATATGAAGCACCACCACAGCAAACAAAATAACACCAGATTTAAAGGACTATTCAGCGGTTCACCCCGACCGCATCACAACTCACATATAACAAGCTGCAAAAACTGTTTGGGAGTAGCACGCATAAAAGAAACTAACTCATCTTGGCACTAATCCTAATAAAGAATAAATATGCATCAGATAAAGACGAAGCTTAATGGATGCAGGCTTTGTGCCACGTAACTCCTTGCCGTGTGGCGCTGTCGGCCGCTCAAGCACGACACTTTATTGCCACTTGTCAGCATCGTTTATAGAGCCGATTGCTTCCGACTCTAAATTGGTTTAATATTTTAGAGGCGTCCGAATTAATATTGGAATTTAATCTTTTCAAATCAAAACTTAAAAATATGGCTCAAGGCACAAGTCCTCCTCCTCCTCCTCCTCCTCCTCCTCCTCCTCATCATCATCATCATCATCATCATCATCATTATCTTTACTAATCGAAACTTTAAAATCTGGCTTGAGGCATGAATCTTCGTCTTCCTCCTCCTCCCCCTCCTCCTCCTCCTCCTCCTCATCATCATCATCATCACCAGTCCACTGTGGGATAAGGGCCTATTCCATCTTTCTCCACTCTGACCAACTGGCTGTTAGCACACAAAATCGTCAAAAACAAAGTGTCAAAAGAAATCGCGTGACTTCCGCTGGAATAAGTATATTCTCTCTCTCTCTCTCTCTCTCTCTCTCTCTCTCCCCAGAATATAATCGCATACCGTCAGCAGGAATAAAATACAAAGTTCGCATTTAGCATTCCGCTGTTAATAACTTCTCTCCGATGACGTAATTTCTTTTTCTAGCTGCCTCCAGACGATTTTATTCACCATAAGGAAGATGCCTCGTGGTGAAGGGGTTAATGCTGGCTCTATGTCTCTCTTCCCGTGTGAAAAAGTCTCTCCTGAGGTGAAAATAAATCGTCTGGAAGAACATTAATTCTGACTACTCCAGACGACTTTATTCTGATCAGGAGTCGTTACATGTCCATAGCTACTGCTACTATTACTACTGCTTCCAGTACCACTACCACTACTACTAATACTACTACTACTATCACTACCACTACTACTACTACTACCACTACCACTACTGCTACTACAACTACTACTACTACTACTACTACTAACACCAAATAAGGGGACGCCATCATTGGATATATGTTGGATACTATTAAAATATAAGACAATGTTTATAAAAATTTTCTCATGACTTAATATCTTTTCCACACAGCCATGAAATAATTTCCCTACAGTGACCAATTCCTAAAAGTCTAAATATATATATATATATATATATTGTTACATAGCCTATGATCTCATCATCCTTTGTGTAATTTTAACGCACAGTTGCTGCATGTTTGATCACGAGCGTGTTCTGCCTCAGTCCCCCTCTTCTACCGTTATAGTAGAGTAAGTCGTTCTCTCTGTTATTCAGAGCAGGATTTTCAGCTCTTTGTCCCCATGGCTTCATTTGCGCGTCCTTCTTACAAGTTGTATCAAGCTCTGCCGGCCCCTATATAATGAGCTCAGTCTCTGCATCATTGCCACTTAGATCTGCTCCTCATTTTGTTCACATCTCTGTCCTCCCCTGTACAGTTATTATTATTGTGAGTGCTCAAGAAATCTCCAAACATCTAGCAGCTGTGTGTAATTTGAGTATAACTTGTATTTTTTCTTGTACTGTGTAGCATAAGGTTATTTCTTGGGCCTAGTGGGGTCTTTTTTGATTGATGTTGGGTTTTATGTCAGTCATTTTTGATACTAGTTTGGATCTGTAATAATTTATCTGGCATTCACTGAGTATTATCTGGTATCTCATTTTATCAGGGCTGACTTAGATAAATTTATTCTTGCTAATTTCGTGTTAATAGAGGCTATTGCAGTTAACCATATATTTAACCTGTTTATTTGCCATTACATTATCCTTATGAGTTCTGAATGTTTTGTTGTTAGTTTGAGCATTAAACTTTAACTTGTAATTTTACCTAACTCTTTTGTTTTGAACCTGGAACTTTACGGGACAGTAGTGATTTTTAGTATTCTCACTTAAAGTGTACATTATCTATCTCTGTTCCGTAACATAAATTTGGCGACCTCATATCAGGATATTCAGGATATTATCATAAGGATATTGCTTGATATTTTGTGACTGTTACTTATTCATGATGTCTACTATTACTACACTTGATGAAGCCAAGGATTTTTTGTCAAATGTGCAAACAGTGTGTGATGTAGAAAACAGAACAAAGAATGAACTTAAGCTTGTTGCTCAACAATTGGGAATTGCTGTTCGCTCTCATCATTCTAAAGATCAGATTGTTGACATGATTAATGAAAGCTTGTTTAATGTAACTCCTCCAAATGAGCAAACGCAGATTGAATTAGCTAAGTTACAGCTAGCCCTGCAGGAGGCCCGTGCTAAGGAGGCTGAATTTCAGGCAAAAGCTCGTATTCAAGAGGCTGAGTTTCAGGCAAATGCTAAGGAGGCTGAGTTTCAGGCTCGTGCTAAGGAGGCTGAGTTTCAGGCACAAGTTGAACTTGCTAGGATTCAGGCAGACCATGAGTATCGCATGAAACAAGGTGGAACTGGATCATCTAGCTCTGATGATTTTGATGTGGCTAAAAATGTTAAACTTGTCCCTCCTTTTAATGAATCTGATTTAACAAAGTATTTTCAGTTGTTTGAGAGGGTAGCTACAGGTTTTAATTGGCCCAAGGAGTATTGGCCAGTACTCCTTCAAACTGTTCTCACCGGTAAAGCTCAAGTAACTTATGCATCTTTGCCTCAGGATCAATCTGATAATTATGATGTAGTTAAGAGCTTGATTCTTAAGGCCTATGAGCTTGTTCCTGAAGCCTATAGAGTAAAATTTAGGACAACTTACAAGCAAGATAAGCAATCCCATGTTGAGTATGCAAAAATCAAAGAAGATCTGTTAGAGCAGTGGTTAAATTCTAAGAATGTGGATTCTGATTTTGACAAATTTAAGCAGATGATTTTGCTGGAGGACTTCAAAAGGTGTATTAGTAAAGATGTAAGCCTATATCTTGATGAGAAAAGAATAGATAATTTGTCTGATGCTGCAGTTTTAGCTGATGAGTATGTTCTCACTCACAAGAGATATTCTAGAGAAAGAAGGAAAGCTGAGAGTAAGTACGTTGCCTCTACTCAGAGTACAGGTAACAGGAAAGAGAATAAAGATGATGTTTCTCAGGAAGTAAATACCAGCTTCACCTCTAGATTTCAGAAACGTAAATGTACTTATTGTAGTAAGCTTGGTCATACTACGGAGAGATGTTTCAGGAGACAGCGTGATGTGAACAAAAAGGAGTCTTTAAATATTCAGTCAATTGGTCTAGTGTCCACCCTTGAGAGTTCCCAGAATTCTTTAACTGAGTTAACTGAACCTGCTTTGAGGGGTAACTTAAATTCTCATGATGGAGCTCCTCTTTTGAGCAGTAACGTGGGTGACACTCTCAAGAGTTCATGTGCTAATTTCCTGTCTGATGGTTTTGTCAGTCCTCTGGACAGTAATGACAGGAAATCAGTTCAAATATATCGTGATACAGGTGCTTGCCAATCCCTTATGCTGACCAGTGTTCTAGGCTCTAATGTTAATTCCTCTGATGAAACTGTAATCTTACAAGGTGTAGGGAATAATTACTTCTCTGTCCCTCTGTGCAGAGTGAATTTAGAGTCTGGTTTTGTTAATGGTTCCGTTATGGTTGGGTTGGTTGAGACACTCCCAATGTCAGGTGTAACTTTCTTACTTGGAAATGATATTGGTGGAAGTCAAGTGTGTCCAGCTCCTCAGTTGTCTAGTGAGCCAGTGGCTGCGGCCCAGGATTGTGATGTCCCTGATGTGTTCCCTGCATGTGCTGTCACTAGGGCTAAGTCTAAAGTTACTGGTGATTTAGAGGATAATGATGATGATGATGTTATCCTAGCTGACACTTTTCTTGCTAATTTGGACCACTCACCAGATGAGGCAGTACCCCGTAGTGTTGATAATTTGTCTCGTCAAGAGTTGGTTGAGTTGCAGGTTGCTGACCCTGAGTTGAAAGGTCTAGCTAACTCTGCTTACAGTGAAGAAGAGTCAGCCGGTGCTTCTACTTGTTATTATGTAAAGTCAGGAGTACTTATGAGGAAGTGGAGACCCCCAACAGCATCAGCCGACTGTGAATGGGAGGTTGTACATCAAGTTGTCATCCCTCGTGTTTGTAGGCAGGATATCATTAGAGTGGCTCATGATTCCAGTTTGGCAGGACACCTTGGAGTGAGGAAGACTGTGGCACGCATTTTGAAACACTTCTACTGGCCAGGTATCTTCAGGGATGTTTCCTGGTATTGTAAGTCTTGTCACACCTGTCAAGTTGTGGGGAAGTGTAATCAGACCGAAAAGGTTGCACCTCTAGTTCCCATTCCTCCTTTTGAGGCGCCTTTCACCCGTGTGTTGGTGGATATTGTGGGCCCTCTTCCTAAGACTTCTTCAGGATTTTCTTATGTGTTGACCCTGATTGATATGGCTACTCGTTATCCTGAAGCCATTCCACTTAGAAATATCTCAGCAAAGAACGTGGTTAAGGAAATGCTAGGGTTCTTCACAAAGTTTGGTCTGCCCAAGGAGGTACAGTCAGACCGGGAAGTAATTTCATGTCGAATGTTTTCAAGCAGTCTCTGAAAGAGTTGGGCATCTCCCAGATCACGTCTTCAGCTTACCATCCCCAGACCCAAGGAGCGTTGGAGAGATATCATCAAACACTCAAATCGATGCTCAAGAAATACTGTTTGGAACATCAGAAAGACTGGGATAAAGGTCTTCCATTCGTTGTGTTTGCCGCAAGAGAATCTCCAAATGAATCACTGGGCTTCTCACCTTTTGAACTACTGTTTGGCCATGAAGTAAGAGGACCCCTTAAGTTACTCAAGGAATGCTGGCTGTCGGAGGAAGATGACGTCAACCTGCTGGAGTATGTGATGAAGTTCAAAGAACGGCTGTCCACTGCTTTACAGCTGGCGAGAGAGAATTTAGGAGCTGCTCAGGAGAAGATGAAGACTTGGTATGATAAGAAGTCCAGGTTACGCCACTTTCAGCCAGGAGATCAGGTTTTGATTCTGCTACCAGTTCATGGGCAACCTCTTCAAGCCAAGTTTAGTGGCCCTTATTTCGTGGAGAAGAAACTCAGTGATGTCAACTATGTCATCGCCACACCAGATCGTAGAAAGAGCAAGCAACTATGTCACATCAACATGCTAAAGTTATATCACAGGCGGGACGAAAATAATCCAGTCTGCACTGTAGCTGTTCCACCCGAGTCTGCAAGTGAAGCTCTCCCATGCAGTATGAGCCTGAGTGATAGTTTGGGGAAGAATCCTGATATCATGAATGATCTCCAGACTAAGCTTTCTCATCTACCTCCCAAGGAAAGGCAGGAGTTTTCGGCATTACTGCAGGAGTGCCCGCAAGTGTTCCGTGCCACTCCAGGAAGAACTACTGTGTTGATGCATGATGTCGATGTTGGAGATGCAAAGCCAATTAAATTGCCTCCTTACCGTGTGAACCCAGTGAAAGTTCCTCTCATCCAGAAGGAGCTTGGCTACCTGTTGGACCACAAGATGATTGAGCCCTGTCAGAGCGAGTGGAGTTCTCCTGTCACTCTGGTCCCTAAGCCAGGTGGGTCGCAGCGGCTTTGCATTGACTACAGACGTGTTAATCAGATAACCAAAGCAGACACTTACCCTCTCCCTCGTGTGGAAGATTGCATAGACAAGATCGGAAAGGCTAGGTACATAAGTAAGTTTGATTTGTTAAAGGGATACTGGCAAGTACCTATGACTGAACGTGCTAGGGAGATCTCATGTTTTGTGGCCCTGGGAAGGATTTTTGCATGTTCTGTAATGCCATATACAGATTGTTTTAGAGTAATAAGAAATTTCCTTTGTAAATTTCTTTTTTCTTTGTGGGGAGGTGTTACATAGCCTATGATTTCATCATCCTTTGTGTAATTTTAACGCACAGTTGCTGCATGTTTGATCACGAGCGTGTTCTGCCTCAGTTCCCCCCTTCTACCGTTATAGTAGAGTAAGTCGTTCTCTCTGTTATTCAGAGCGGGATTTTCAGCTTTTTGTCCCCATGGCTTCATTTGCGCGTCCTTCTTACAAGTTGTATCAAGCTCTCCTGGCCCCTATATAATGAGCTCAGTCTCTGCATCATGGCCACTTAGATCTGCTCCTCATTTTGTTCACATCTCTGTCCTCCCCTGTACAGATATTATTATTGTGAGTGCTCAAGAAATCTCCAAACATCTAGCAGCTGTGTGTAATTTGAGTATTACTGTTATTGCATTTTTTCTTGTACTGTATAGCATAAGTTTAATTCTTAGGCCTAGTGGGGTCTTTTTTGATTGGTGTTGGGTTTTATGTCAGTCATTTTTGATACTAGTTTGGATCTGTAATAATTTATCTGGCATTCACTGAGTATTATCTGGTATGTCATTTTATCAGGGCTGACTTAGATAAATTTACTCTTGCTAATTTCGTGTTAATAGAGGCTATTGCAGTTAACCATATATTTAACCTGTTTATTTGCCATTACATTATCCTTATGAGTCCTGAATGTTTTGTTGTTAGTTTGTGCATTAAACTTTAACTTGTACTTTTACCTAACTCTTTTGTTTTGAACCTGGAACTTTACGGGACAGTAGTGACTCTTAGCATTCTCACTTAAAGTGTACATTATCTTTCTCTGTTCCGTAACATAAATTTGGCGACCTCATATCAGGATATTCAGGATATTATCATAAGGATATTGCTTGATATTTTGTGACTGTTACTTATTAATTATGTCTACTATTACTACACTTGATGAAGCCAAAGATTTTTGTCAAATGTGTAAACAGTGTGTGATGTAGAAAACAGAACAAAGAATGAACTTAAGCTTGTTGCTCAACAATTGGGAATTGTTGTTCGCTCTCATCATTCTAAAGATCAGATTGTTGACATGATTAATGAAAGCTTGTTTAATGTAACTCCTCCAAATGAGCAAACGCAGATTGAATTAGCTAAGTTACAGCTAGCCCTGCAGGAAGCTCAGGCTAAGGAGGCGGAGTCTCGTGCTAAGGAGGCGGAGGCCCGTTCTAAGGAGGCTGAGGCACAAGTTGAAATTGCTAGGATTCAGGCAGACCATGAGTATCGCATGAAACAAGGTGGAACTGGATCATCTAGCTCTGATGATTTTGATGTGGCTAAAAATGTTAAACTTGTCCCTCCTTTTAATGAATCTGATTTAACAAAGTATTTTCAGTTGTTTGAGAGGGTAGCTACAGGTTTTAATTGGCCCAAACAGAATTGGCCAGTACTCCTTCAAACTGTTCTCACCGGTAAAGCTCAAGTAACTTATGCATCTTTGCCTCAGGATCAATCTGATAATTATGATGTAGTTAAGAGCTTGATTCTTAAGGCCTATGAGCTTGTTCCTGAAGCCTATAGAGTAAAATTTAGGACAACTTACAAGCAAGATAAGCAATCCCATGTTGAGTATGCAAAAATCAAAGAAGATCTGTTAGAGCAGTGGTTAAATTCTAAGAATGTGGATTCTGATTTTGACAAATTTAAGCAGATGATTTTGCTGGAGGACTTCAAAAGGTGTATTTATAAAGATGTAAGCCTATATCTTGATGAGAAAAGAATAGATAATTTGTCTGATGCTGCAGTTTTAGCTGATGAGTATGTTCTCACTCACAAGAGATATTCTAGAGAAAAAGGGAAAGCTGAGAGTAAGTACGTTGCCTCTACTCAGAGTACAGGTAACAGGAAAGAGAATAAAGATGATGTTTCTCAGGAAGTAAATACCAGCTTCACCTCTAGATTTCAGAAAAGTAAATGTACTTATTGTAGTAAGCTTGGTCATACTACGGAGAGATGTTTCAGGAGACAGCGTGATGTGAACAAAAAGGAGTCTTTAAATATTCAGTCAATTGGTCTAGTGTCCACTCTTGAGAGTTCCCAGAATTCTTTAACTGAGTTAACTGAACCTGCTTTGAGGGGTAACTTAAATTCTCATGATGGAGCTCCTCTTTTGAGCAGTAACGTGGGTGACACTCTCAAGAGTTCATGTGCTAATTTCCTGTCTGATGGTTTTGTCAGTCCTCTGGACAGTAATGACAGGAAATCAGTTCAAATATATCGTGATACAGGTGCTTGCCAATCCCTTATGCTGACCAGTGTTCTAGGCTCTAATGTTAATTCCTCTGATGAAACTGTAATCTTACAAGGTGTAGGGAATAATTACTTCTCTGTCCCTCTGTGCAGAGTGAATTTAGAGTCTGGTTTTGTTAATGGTTCCGTTATGGTTGGGTTGGTTGAGACACTCCCAATGTCAGGTGTAACTTTCTTACTTGGAAATGATATTGGTGGAAGTCAAGTGTGTCCAGCTCCTCAGTTGTCTAGTGAGCCAGTGGCTGCGGCCCAGGATTGTGATGTCCCTGATGTGTTCCCAGCATGTGCTGTCACTAGGGCTAAGTCTAAAGTTACTGGTGATTTAGAGGATAATGATGATGATGATGTTATCCTAGCTGACACTTTTCTTGCTAATTTGGACCACTCACCAGATGAGGCAGTACCCCGTAGTGTTGATAATTTGTCTCGTCAAGAGTTGGTTGAGTTGCAGGTTGCTGACCCTGAGTTGAAAGGTCTAGCTAACTCTGCTTACAGTGAAGAAGAGTCAGCCGGTGCTTCTACTTGTTATTATATAAAGTCAGGAGTACTTATGAGGAAGTGGAGACCCCCAACAGCATCAGCCGACTGTGAATGGGAGGTTGTACATCAAGTTGTCATCCCTCGTGTTTGTAGGCAGGATATCATTAGAGTGGCTCATGATTCCAATTTGGCAGGACACCTTGGAGTGAGGAAGACTGTGGCACGCATTTTGAAACACTTCTACTGGCCAGGTATCTTCAGGGATGTTTCCTGGTATTGTAAGTCTTGTCACACCTGTCAAGTTGTGGGGAAGTGTAATCAGACCGAAAAGGTTGCACCTCTAGTTCCCATTCCTCCTTTTGAGGCGCCTTTCACCCGTGTGTTGGTGGATATTGTGGGCCCTCTTCCTAAGACTTCTTCAGGATTTTCTTATGTGTTGACCATGATTGATATGGCTACTCGTTATCCTGAAGCCATTCCACTTAGAAACATCTCAGCAAAGAACGTGGTTAAGGAAATGCTAGGGTTCTTCACGAAGTTTGGTCTGCCCAAGGAGGTACAGTCAGACCGGGGAAGTAATTTCATGTCAAATGTTTTCAAGCAGTCTCTGAAAGAGTTGGGCATCACCCAGATCACGTCTTCAGCTTACCATCCCCAGACCCAAGGAGCGTTGGAGAGATATCATTAAACACTCAAATCGATGCTCAAGAAATACTGTTTGGAACATCAGAAAGACTGGGATAAAGGTCTTCCATTCGTTGTGTTTGCTGCAAGAGAATCTCCAAATGAATCACTGGGCTTCTCACCTTTTGAACTACTGTTTGGCCATGAAGTAAGAGGACCCCTTAAGTTACTCAAGGAATGCTGGCTGTCGGAGGAAGATGACGTCAACCTGCTGGAGTATGTGATGAAGTTCAAAGAACGGCTGTCCACTGCTTTACAGCTGGCGAGAGAGAATTTAGGAGCTGCTCAGGAGAAGATGAAGACTTGGTATGATAAGAAGTCCAGGTTGCGCCACTTTCAGCCAGGAGATCAGGTTTTGATTCTGCTACCAGTTCATGGGCAACCTCTTCAAGCCAAGTTTAGTGGCCCTTATTTCGTGGAGAAGAAACTCAGTGATGTCAACTATGTCATCGCCACACCAGATCGTAGAAAGAGCAAGCAACTATGTCACATCAACATGCTAAAGTTATATCACAGGCGGGACGAAAATAATCCAGTCTGCACTGTAGCTGTTCCACCCGAGTCTGCAAGTGAAGCTCTCCCATGCAGTATGAGCCTGAGTGATAGTTTGGGGAAGAATCCTGATATCATGAATGATCTCCAGACTAAGCTTTCTCATCTACCTCCCAAGGAAAGGCAGGAGTTTTCGGCATTACTGCGGGGGTGCCCGCAAGTGTTCCGTGCCACTCCAGGAGGAACCACTGTGTTGATGCATGATGTCGATGTTGGAGATGCAAAGCCAATTAAATTGCCTCCTTACCGTGTGAACCCAGTGAAAGTTCCTCTCATCCAGAAGGAGCTTGGCTACCTGTTGGACCACAAGATGATTGAGCCCTGTCAGAGCGAGTGGAGTTCTCCTGTCACTCTGGTCCCTGAGCCAGGTGGGTCGCAGAGGCTTTGCATTGACTACAGAC
The DNA here is from genome assembly GCF_032717465.1 of Coenobita brevimanus. NCBI lineage: Eukaryota > Metazoa > Arthropoda > Malacostraca > Decapoda > Coenobitidae > Coenobita > Coenobita brevimanus. The sequence goes on along the minus strand of NC_136977.1, from coordinate 46,998,269 downwards.
GTGTTGGTCAGATAACCAAAGCAGACACTTACCCTCTCCCTCGTGTGGAAGATTGCATGGACAAGATCGGAAAGGCTAGGTACATAAGTAAGTTTGATTTGTTAAAGGGATGCTGGCGGGTACCTATGGCTGAACGTGCTGGGGGATCTCATGTTTTGTGGCCCTAGGGAAGGACTTTTGCATGTTCTGTAATGCCATATACAGATTGTTTTAGAGTAATAAGAAATTTCCTTTGTAAATTTCTTTTTTCTTTGTGGGGAGGTGTTACATAGCCTATAATTTCATCAACCTTTGTGTAATTTTAACGCACAGTTGCTGCATGTTTGATCACGAGCGTGTTCTGCCTCAGTCCCCCCCTTCTACCGTTATAGTAGAGTAAGTCGTTCTCTCTGTTATTCAGAGCGGGATTTTCAGCTTTTTGTCCCCATGGCTTCATTTGCGCGTCCTTCTTACAAGTTGTATCAAGCTCTCCTGGCCCCTATATAATGAGCTCAGTCTCTGCATCATGGCCACTTAGATCTGCTCCTCATTTTGTTCACATCTCTGTCCTCCCCTGTACAGATATTATTATTGTGAGTGCTCAAGAAATCTCCAAACATCTAGCAGCTGTGTGTAATTTGAGTATAAGTGTTATTGCATTTTTCTTGTACTGTGTAGCATAAGGTTGATTCTTAGGCCTAGTGAGGTTTGTGATTGATGTTGGGTTTTATGTCAGTCATTTTTGATAATAGTTTGTATCTGTAATAATATATCTGGCATTCACTGAGTATTATCTGGTATCTCATTTTATCAGGGCTGACTTAGATAAATTTACTCTTGCTAATTTCGTGTTAATAGAGGCTATTGCAGTTAACCATATATTTAACCTGTTTATATGCCATTACATTATCCTTATGAGTTCTGAATGTTTTGTTGTTAGTTTGTGCATTAAACTTTAACTTGTACTTTTACCTAACTCTTTTGTTTTGAACCTGGAACTTTACGGGACAGTAGTGACTCTTAGCATTCTCACTTAAAGTGTACGTTATCTTTCTCTGTTCCGTAACATAAATTTGGCGACCTCATATCAGGATATTCAGGATATTATCATAAGGATATTGCTTGATATTTTGTGACTGTTACTTATTAATTATGTCTACTATTACTACACTTGATGAAGCCAAAGATTTTTTGTCAAATGTGTAAACAGTGTGTGATGTAGAAAACAGAACAAAGAATGAACTTAAGCTTGTTGCTCAACAATTGGGAATTGTTGTTCGCTCTCATCATTCTAAAGATCAGATTGTTGACATGATTAATGAAAGCTTGTTTAATGTAACTCCTCCAAATGAGCAAACGCAGATTGAATTAGCTAAGTTACAGCTAGCCCTGCAGGAAGCTCAGGCTAAGGAGGCGGAGTCTCGTGCTAAGGAGGCGGAGGCCCGTTCTAAGGAGGCTGAGGCACAAGTTGAAATTGCTAGGATTCAGGCAGACCATGAGTATCGCATGAAACAAGGTGGAACTGGATCATCTAGCTCTGATGATTTTGATGTGGCTAAAAATGTTAAACTTGTCCCTCCTTTTAATGAATCTGATTTAACAAAGTATTTTCAGTTGTTTGAGAGGGTAGCTACAGGTTTTAATTGGCCCAAACAGAATTGGCCAGTACTCCTTCAAACTGTTCTCACCGGTAAAGCTCAAGTAACTTATGCATCTTTGCCTCAGGATCAATCTGATAATTATGATGTAGTTAAGAGCTTGATTCTTAAGGCCTATGAGCTTGTTCCTGAAGCCTATAGAGTAAAATTTAGGACAACTTACAAGCAAGATAAGCAATCCCATGTTGAGTATGCAAAAATCAAAGAAGATCTGTTAGAGCAGTGGTTAAATTCTAAGAATGTGGATTCTGATTTTGACAAATTTAAGCAGATGATTTTGCTGGAGGACTTCAAAAGGTGTATTTATAAAGATGTAAGCCTATATCTTGATGAGAAAAGAATAGATAATTTGTCTGATGCTGCAGTTTTAGCTGATGAGTATGTTCTCACTCACAAGAGATATTCTAGAGAAAAAGGGAAAGCTGAGAGTAAGTACGTTGCCTCTACTCAGAGTACAGGTAACAGGAAAGAGAATAAAGATGATGTTTCTCAGGAAGTAAATACCAGCTTCACCTCTAGATTTCAGAAAAGTAAATGTACTTATTGTAGTAAGCTTGGTCATACTACGGAGAGATGTTTCAGGAGACAGCGTGATGTGAACAAAAAGGAGTCTTTAAATATTCAGTCAATTGGTCTAGTGTCCACTCTTGAGAGTTCCCAGAATTCTTTAACTGAGTTAACTGAACCTGCTTTGAGGGGTAACTTAAATTCTCATGATGGAGCTCCTCTTTTGAGCAGTAACGTGGGTGACACTCTCAAGAGTTCATGTGCTAATTTCCTGTCTGATGGTTTTGTCAGTCCTCTGGACAGTAATGACAGGAAATCAGTTCAAATATATCGTGATACAGGTGCTTGCCAATCCCTTATGCTGACCAGTGTTCTAGGCTCTAATGTTAATTCCTCTGATGAAACTGTAATCTTACAAGGTGTAGGGAATAATTACTTCTCTGTCCCTCTGTGCAGAGTGAATTTAGAGTCTGGTTTTGTTAATGGTTCCGTTATGGTTGGGTTGGTTGAGACACTCCCAATGTCAGGTGTAACTTTCTTACTTGGAAATGATATTGGTGGAAGTCAAGTGTGTCCAGCTCCTCAGTTGTCTAGTGAGCCAGTGGCTGCGGCCCAGGATTGTGATGTCCCTGATGTGTTCCCAGCATGTGCTGTCACTAGGGCTAAGTCTAAAGTTACTGGTGATTTAGAGGATAATGATGATGATGATGTTATCCTAGCTGACACTTTTCTTGCTAATTTGGACCACTCACCAGATGAGGCAGTACCCCGTAGTGTTGATAATTTGTCTCGTCAAGAGTTGGTTGAGTTGCAGGTTGCTGACCCTGAGTTGAAAGGTCTAGCTAACTCTGCTTACAGTGAAGAAGAGTCAGCCGGTGCTTCTACTTGTTATTATATAAAGTCAGGAGTACTTATGAGGAAGTGGAGACCCCCAACAGCATCAGCCGACTGTGAATGGGAGGTTGTACATCAAGTTGTCATCCCTCGTGTTTGTAGGCAGGATATCATTAGAGTGGCTCATGATTCCAATTTGGCAGGACACCTTGGAGTGAGGAAGACTGTGGCACGCATTTTGAAACACTTCTACTGGCCAGGTATCTTCAGGGATGTTTCCTGGTATTGTAAGTCTTGTCACACCTGTCAAGTTGTGGGGAAGTGTAATCAGACCGAAAAGGTTGCACCTCTAGTTCCCATTCCTCCTTTTGAGGCGCCTTTCACCCGTGTGTTGGTGGATATTGTGGGCCCTCTTCCTAAGACTTCTTCAGGATTTTCTTATGTGTTGACCATGATTGATATGGCTACTCGTTATCCTGAAGCCATTCCACTTAGAAACATCTCAGCAAAGAACGTGGTTAAGGAAATGCTAGGGTTCTTCACGAAGTTTGGTCTGCCCAAGGAGGTACAGTCAGACCGGGGAAGTAATTTCATGTCAAATGTTTTCAAGCAGTCTCTGAAAGAGTTGGGCATCACCCAGATCACGTCTTCAGCTTACCATCCCCAGACCCAAGGAGCGTTGGAGAGATATCATCAAACACTCAAATCGATGCTCAAGAAATACTGTTTGGAACATCAGAAAGACTGGGATAAAGGTCTTCCATTCGTTGTGTTTGCTGCAAGAGAATCTCCAAATGAATCACTGGGCTTCTCACCTTTTGAACTACTGTTTGGCCATGAAGTAAGAGGACCCCTTAAGTTACTCAAGGAATGCTGGCTGTCGGAGGAAGATGACGTCAACCTGCTGGAGTATGTGATGAAGTTCAAAGAACGGCTGTCCACTGCTTTACAGCTGGCGAGAGAGAATTTAGGAGCTGCTCAGGAGAAGATGAAGACTTGGTATGATAAGAAGTCCAGGTTGCGCCACTTTCAGCCAGGAGATCAGGTTTTGATTCTGCTACCAGTTCATGGGCAACCTCTTCAAGCCAAGTTTAGTGGCCCTTATTTCGTGGAGAAGAAACTCAGTGATGTCAACTATGTCATCGCCACACCAGATCGTAGAAAGAGCAAGCAACTATGTCACATCAACATGCTAAAGTTATATCACAGGCGGGACGAAAATAATCCAGTCTGCACTGTAGCTGTTCCACCCGAGTCTGCAAGTGAAGCTCTCCCATGCAGTATGAGCCTGAGTGATAGTTTGGGGAAGAATCCTGATATCATGAATGATCTCCAGACTAAGCTTTCTCATCTACCTCCCAAGGAAAGGCAGGAGTTTTCGGCATTACTGCGGGGGTGCCCGCAAGTGTTCCGTGCCACTCCAGGAAGAACCACTGTGTTGATGCATGATGTCGATGTTGGAGATGCAAAGCCAATTAAATTGCCTCCTTACCGTGTGAACCCAGTGAAAGTTCCTCTCATCCAGAAGGAGCTTGGCTACCTGTTGGACCACAAGATGATTGAGCCCTGTCAGAGCGAGTGGAGTTCTCCTGTCACTCTGGTCCCTGAGCCAGGTGGGTCGCAGAGGCTTTGCATTGACTACAGACGTGTTGGTCAGATAACCAAAGCAGACACTTACCCTCTCCCTCGTGTGGAAGATTGCATGGACAAGATCGGAAAGGCTAGGTACATAAGTAAGTTTGATTTGTTAAAGGGATGCTGGCGGGTACCTATGGCTGAACGTGCTGGGGGGATCTCATGTTTTGTGGCCCTGGGAAGGACTTTTGCATGTTCTGTAATGCCATATACAGATTGTTTTAGAGTAATAAGAAATTTCCTTTGTAAATTTCTTTTTCTTTGTGGGGAGGTGTTACATAGCCTATAATTTCATCAACCTTTGTGTAATTTTAACGCACAGTTGCTGCATGTTTGATCACGAGCGTGTTCTGCCTCAGTCCCCCCCTTCTACCGTTATAGTAGAGTAAGTCGTTCTCTCTGTTATTCAGAGCGGGATTTTCAGCTTTTTGTCCCCATGGCTTCATTTGCGCGTCCTTCTTACAAGTTGTATCAAGCTCTCCTGGCCCCTATATAATGAGCTCAGTCTCTGCATCATGGCCACTTAGATCTGCTCCTCATTTTGTTCACATCTCTGTCCTCCCCTGTACAGATATTATTATTGTGAGTGCTCAAGAAATCTCCAAACATCTAGCAGCTGTGTGTAATTTGAGTATAAGTGTTATTGCATTTTTTCTTGTACTGTGTAGCATAAGGTTGATTCTTAGGCCTAGTGAGGTTTGTGATTGATGTTGGGTTTTATGTCAGTCATTTTTGATAATAGTTTGTATCTGTAATAATATATCTGGCATTCACTGAGTATTATCTGGTATCTCATTTTATCAGGGCTGACTTAGATAAATTTACTCTTGCTAATTTCGTGTTAATAGAGGCTATTGCAGTTAACCATATATTTAACCTGTTTATATGCCATTACATTATCCTTATGAGTTCTGAATGTTTTGTTGTTAGTTTGTGCATTAAACTTTAACTTGTACTTTTACCTAACTCTTTTGTTTTGAACCTGGAACTTTACGGGACAGTAGTGACTCTTAGCATTCTCACTTAAAGTGTACGTTATCTTTCTCTGTTCCGTAACATAAATTTGGCGACCTCATATCAGGATATTCAGGATATTATCATAAGGATATTGCTTGATATTTTGTGACTGTTACTTATTAATTATGTCTACTATTACTACACTTGATGAAGCCAAAGATTTTTTGTCAAATGTGTAAACAGTGTGTGATGTAGAAAACAGAACAAAGAATGAACTTAAGCTTGTTGCTCAACAATTGGGAATTGTTGTTCGCTCTCATCATTCTAAAGATCAGATTGTTGACATGATTAATGAAAGCTTGTTTAATGTAACTCCTCCAAATGAGCAAACGCAGATTGAATTAGCTAAGTTACAGCTAGCCCTGCAGGAAGCTCAGGCTAAGGAGGCGGAGTCTCGTGCTAAGGAGGCGGAGGCCCGTTCTAAGGAGGCTGAGGCACAAGTTGAAATTGCTAGGATTCAGGCAGACCATGAGTATCGCATGAAACAAGGTGGAACTGGATCATCTAGCTCTGATGATTTTGATGTGGCTAAAAATGTTAAACTTGTCCCTCCTTTTAATGAATCTGATTTAACAAAGTATTTTCAGTTGTTTGAGAGGGTAGCTACAGGTTTTAATTGGCCCAAACAGAATTGGCCAGTACTCCTTCAAACTGTTCTCACCGGTAAAGCTCAAGTAACTTATGCATCTTTGCCTCAGGATCAATCTGATAATTATGATGTAGTTAAGAGCTTGATTCTTAAGGCCTATGAGCTTGTTCCTGAAGCCTATAGAGTAAAATTTAGGACAACTTACAAGCAAGATAAGCAATCCCATGTTGAGTATGCAAAAATCAAAGAAGATCTGTTAGAGCAGTGGTTAAATTCTAAGAATGTGGATTCTGATTTTGACAAATTTAAGCAGATGATTTTGCTGGAGGACTTCAAAAGGTGTATTTATAAAGATGTAAGCCTATATCTTGATGAGAAAAGAATAGATAATTTGTCTGATGCTGCAGTTTTAGCTGATGAGTATGTTCTCACTCACAAGAGATATTCTAGAGAAAAAGGGAAAGCTGAGAGTAAGTACGTTGCCTCTACTCAGAGTACAGGTAACAGGAAAGAGAATAAAGATGATGTTTCTCAGGAAGTAAATACCAGCTTCACCTCTAGATTTCAGAAAAGTAAATGTACTTATTGTAGTAAGCTTGGTCATACTACGGAGAGATGTTTCAGGAGACAGCGTGATGTGAACAAAAAGGAGTCTTTAAATATTCAGTCAATTGGTCTAGTGTCCACTCTTGAGAGTTCCCAGAATTCTTTAACTGAGTTAACTGAACCTGCTTTGAGGGGTAACTTAAATTCTCATGATGGAGCTCCTCTTTTGAGCAGTAACGTGGGTGACACTCTCAAGAGTTCATGTGCTAATTTCCTGTCTGATGGTTTTGTCAGTCCTCTGGACAGTAATGACAGGAAATCAGTTCAAATATATCGTGATACAGGTGCTTGCCAATCCCTTATGCTGACCAGTGTTCTAGGCTCTAATGTTAATTCCTCTGATGAAACTGTAATCTTACAAGGTGTAGGGAATAATTACTTCTCTGTCCCTCTGTGCAGAGTGAATTTAGAGTCTGGTTTTGTTAATGGTTCCGTTATGGTTGGGTTGGTTGAGACACTCCCAATGTCAGGTGTAACTTTCTTACTTGGAAATGATATTGGTGGAAGTCAAGTGTGTCCAGCTCCTCAGTTGTCTAGTGAGCCAGTGGCTGCGGCCCAGGATTGTGATGTCCCTGATGTGTTCCCAGCATGTGCTGTCACTAGGGCTAAGTCTAAAGTTACTGGTGATTTAGAGGATAATGATGATGATGATGTTATCCTAGCTGACACTTTTCTTGCTAATTTGGACCACTCACCAGATGAGGCAGTACCCCGTAGTGTTGATAATTTGTCTCGTCAAGAGTTGGTTGAGTTGCAGGTTGCTGACCCTGAGTTGAAAGGTCTAGCTAACTCTGCTTACAGTGAAGAAGAGTCAGCCGGTGCTTCTACTTGTTATTATATAAAGTCAGGAGTACTTATGAGGAAGTGGAGACCCCCAACAGCATCAGCCGACTGTGAATGGGAGGTTGTACATCAAGTTGTCATCCCTCGTGTTTGTAGGCAGGATATCATTAGAGTGGCTCATGATTCCAATTTGGCAGGACACCTTGGAGTGAGGAAGACTGTGGCACGCATTTTGAAACACTTCTACTGGCCAGGTATCTTCAGGGATGTTTCCTGGTATTGTAAGTCTTGTCACACCTGTCAAGTTGTGGGGAAGTGTAATCAGACCGAAAAGGTTGCACCTCTAGTTCCCATTCCTCCTTTTGAGGCGCCTTTCACCCGTGTGTTGGTGGATATTGTGGGCCCTCTTCCTAAGACTTCTTCAGGATTTTCTTATGTGTTGACCATGATTGATATGGCTACTCGTTATCCTGAAGCCATTCCACTTAGAAACATCTCAGCAAAGAACGTGGTTAAGGAAATGCTAGGGTTCTTCACGAAGTTTGGTTTGCCCAAGGAGGTACAGTCAGACCGGGAAGTAATTTCATGTCAAATGTTTTCAAGCAGTCTCTGAAAGAGTTGGGCATCACCCAGATCACGTCTTCAGCTTACCATCCCCAGACCCAAGGAGCGTTGGAGAGATATCATCAAACACTCAAATCGATGCTCAAGAAATACTGTTTGGAACATCAGAAAGACTGGGATAAAGGTCTTCCATTCGTTGTGTTTGCTGCAAGAGAATCTCCAAATGAATCACTGGGCTTCTCACCTTTTGAACTACTGTTTGGCCATGAAGTGAGAGGACCCCTTAAGTTACTCAAGGAATGCTGGCTGTCGGAGGAAGATGACGTCAACCTGCTGGAGTATGTGATGAAGTTCAAAGAACGGCTGTCCACTGCTTTACAGCTGGCGAGAGAGAATTTAGGAGCTGCTCAGGAGAAGATGAAGACTTGGTATGATAAGAAGTCCAGGTTGCGCCACTTTCAGCCAGGAGATCAGGTTTTGATTCTGCTACCAGTTCATGGGCAACCTCTTCAAGCCAAGTTTAGTGGCCCTTATTTCGTGGAGAAGAAACTCAGTGATGTCAACTATGTCATCGCCACACCAGATCGTAGAAAGAGCAAGCAACTATGTCACATCAACATGCTAAAGTTATATCACAGGCGGGACGAAAATAATCCAGTCTGCACTGTAGCTGTTCCACCCGAGTCTGCAAGTGAAGCTCTCCCATGCAGTATGAGCCTGAGTGATAGTTTGGGGAAGAATCCTGATATCATGAATGATCTCCAGACTAAGCTTTCTCATCTACCTCCCAAGGAAAGGCAGGAGTTTTCGGCATTACTGCGGGGGTGCCCGCAAGTGTTCCGTGCCACTCCAGGAAGAACCACTGTGTTGATGCATGATGTCGATGTTGGAGACGCAAAGCCAATTAAATTGCCTCCTTACCGTGTGAACCCAGTGAAAGTTCCTCTCATCCAGAAGGAGCTTGGCTACCTGTTGGACCACAAGATGATTGAGCCCTGTCAGAGCGAGTGGAGTTCTCCTGTCACTCTGGTCCCTGAGCCAGGTGGGTCACAGAGGCTTTTGCATTGACTACAGACGTGTTGGTCAGATAACCAAAGCAGACACTTACCCTCTCCCTCGTGTGGAAGATTGCATGGACAAGATCGGAAAGGCTAGGTACATAAGTAAGTTTGATTTGTTAAAGGGATGCTGGCGGGTACCTATGGCTGAACGTGCTAGGGAGATCTCATGTTTTGTGGCCCTGGGAAGGACTTTTGCATGTTCTGTAATGCCATATACAGATTGTTTTAGAGTAATAAGAAATTTCCTTTGTAAATTTCTTTTTTCTTTGTGGGGAGGTGTTACATAGCCTATAATTTCATCAACCTTTGTGTAATTTTAACGCACAGTTGCTGCATGTTTGATCACGAGCGTGTTCTGCCTCAGTCCCCCCCTTCTACCGTTATAGTAGAGTAAGTCGTTCTCTCTGTTATTCAGAGCGGGATTTTCAGCTTTTTGTCCCCATGGCTTCATTTGTGCGTCCTTCTTACAAGTTGTATCAAGCTCTCCTGGCCCCTATATAATGAGCTCAGTCTCTGCATCATGGCCACTTAGATCTGCTCCTCATTTTGTTCACATCTCTGTCCTCCCCTGTACAGATATTATTATTGTGAGTGCTCAAGAAATCTCCAAACATCTAGCAGCTGTGTGTAATTTGAGTATAAGTGTTATTGCATTTTTCTTGTACTGTGTAGCATAAGGTTGATTCTTAGGCCTAGTGAGGTTTGTGATTGATGTTGGGTTTTATGTCAGTTATTTTTGATAATAGTTTGTATCTGTAATAATATATCTGGCATTCACTGAGTATTATCTGGTATCTCATTTTATCAGGGCTGACTTAGATAAATTTACTCTTGCTAATTTCGTGTTAATAGAGGCTATTGCAGTTAACCATATATTTAACCTGTTTATATGCCATTACATTATCCTTATGAGTTCTGAATGTTTTGTTGTTAGTTTGTGCATTAAACTTTAACTTGTACTTTTACCTAACTCTTTTGTTTTGAACCTGGAACTTTACGGGACAGTAGTGACTCTTAGTATTCTCACTTAAAGTGTACGTTATCTTTCTCTGTTCCGTAACATAAATTTGGCGACCTCATATCAGGATATTCAGGATATTATCATAAGGATATTGCTTGATATTTTGTGACTGTTACTTATTAATTATGTCTACTATTACTACACTTGATGAAGCCAAAGATTTTTTGTCAAATGTGTAAACAGTGTGTGATGTAGAAAACAGAACAAAGAATGAACTTAAGCTTGTTGCTCAACAATTGGGAATTGTTGTTCGCTCTCATCATTCTAAAGATCAGATTGTTGACATGATTAATGAAAGCTTGTTTAATGTAACTCCTCCAAATGAGCAAACGCAGATTGAATTAGCTAAGTTACAGCTAGCCCTGCAGGAAGCTCAGGCTAAGGAGGCGGAGTCTCGTGCTAAGGAGGCGGAGGCCCGTTCTAAGGAGGCTGAGGCACAAGTTGAAATTGCTAGGATTCAGGCAGACCATGAGTATCGCATGAAACAAGGTGGAACTGGATCATCTAGCTCTGATGATTTTGATGTGGCTAAAAATGTTAAACTTGTCCCTCCTTTTAATGAATCTGATTTAACAAAGTATTTTCAGTTGTTTGAGAGGGTAGCTACAGGTTTTAATTGGCCCAAACAGAATTGGCCAGTACTCCTTCAAACTGTTCTCACCGGTAAAGCTCAAGTAACTTATGCATCTTTGCCTCAGGATCAATCTGATAATTATGATGTAGTTAAGAGCTTGATTCTTAAGGCCTATGAGCTTGTTCCTGAAGCCTATAGAGTAAAATTTAGGACAACTTACAAGCAAGATAAGCAATCCCATGTTGAGTATGCAAAAATCAAAGAAGATCTGTTAGAGCAGTGGTTAAATTCTAAGAATGTGGATTCTGATTTTGACAAATTTAAGCAGATGATTTTGCTGGAGGACTTCAAAAGGTGTATTTATAAAGATGTAAGCCTATATCTTGATGAGAAAAGAATAGATAATTTGTCTGATGCTGCAGTTTTAGCTGATGAGTATGTTCTCACTCACAAGAGATATTCTAGAGAAAAAGGGAAAGCTGAGAGTAAGTACGTTGCCTCTACTCAGAGTACAGGTAACAGGAAAGAGAATAAAGATGATGTTTCTCAGGAAGTAAATACCAGCTTCACCTCTAGATTTCAGAAAAGTAAATGTACTTATTGTAGTAAGCTTGGTCATACTACGGAGAGATGTTTCAGGAGACAGCGTGATGTGAACAAAAAGGAGTCTTTAAATATTCAGTCAATTGGTCTAGTGTCCACTCTTGAGAGTTCCCAGAATTCTTTAACTGAGTTAACTGAACCTGCTTTGAGGGGTAACTTAAATTCTCATGATGGAGCTCCTCTTTTGAGCAGTAACGTGGGTGACACTCTCAAGAGTTCATGTGCTAATTTCCTGTCTGATGGTTTTGTCAGTCCTCTGGACAGTAATGACAGGAAATCAGTTCAAATATATCGTGATACAGGTGCTTGCCAATCCCTTATGCTGACCAGTGTTCTAGGCTCTAATGTTAATTCCTCTGATGAAACTGTAATCTTACAAGGTGTAGGGAATAATTACTTCTCTGTCCCTCTGTGCAGAGTGAATTTAGAGTCTGGTTTTGTTAATGGTTCCGTTATGGTTGGGTTGGTTGAGACACTCCCAATGTCAGGTGTAACTTTCTTACTTGGAAATGATATTGGTGGAAGTCAAGTGTGTCCAGCTCCTCAGTTGTCTAGTGAGCCAGTGGCTGCGGCCCAGGATTGTGATGTCCCTGATGTGTTCCCAGCATGTGCTGTCACTAGGGCTAAGTCTAAAGTTACTGGTGATTTAGAGGATAATGATGATGATGATGTTATCCTAGCTGACACTTTTCTTGCTAATTTGGACCACTCACCAGATGAGGCAGTACCCCGTAGTGTTGATAATTTGTCTCGTCAAGAGTTGGTTGAGTTGCAGGTTGCTGACCCTGAGTTGAAAGGTCTAGCTAACTCTGCTTACAGTGAAGAAGAGTCAGCCGGTGCTTCTACTTGTTATTATATAAAGTCAGGAGTACTTATGAGGAAGTGGAGACCCCCAACAGCATCAGCCGACTGTGAATGGGAGGTTGTACATCAAGTTGTCATCCCTCGTGTTTGTAGGCAGGATATCATTAGAGTGGCTCATGATTCCAATTTGGCAGGACACCTTGGAGTGAGGAAGACTGTGGCACGCATTTTGAAACACTTCTACTGGCCAGGTATCTTCAGGGATGTTTCCTGGTATTGTAAGTCTTGTCACACCTGTCAAGTTGTGGGGAAGTGTAATCAGACCGAAAAGGTTGCACCTCTAGTTCCCATTCCTCCTTTTGAGGCGCCTTTCACCCGTGTGTTGGTGGATATTGTGGGCCCTCTTCCTAAGACTTCTTCAGGATTTTCTTATGTGTTGACCATGATTGATATGGCTACTCGTTATCCTGAAGCCATTCCACTTAGAAACATCTCAGCAAAGAACGTGGTTAAGGAAATGCTAGGGTTCTTCACGAAGTTTGGTCTGCCCAAGGAGGTACAGTCAGACCGGGGAAGTAATTTCATGTCAAATGTTTTCAAGCAGTCTCTGAAAGAGTTGGGCATCACCCAGATCACGTCTTCAGCTTACCATCCCCAGACCCAAGGAGCGTTGGAGAGATATCATCAAACACTCAAATCGATGCTCAAGAAATACTGTTTGGAACATCAGAAAGACTGGGATAAAGGTCTTCCATTCGTTGTGTTTGCTGCAAGAGAATCTCCAAATGAATCACTGGGCTTCTCACCTTTTGAACTACTGTTTGGCCATGAAGTGAGAGGACCCCTTAAGTTACTCAAGGAATGCTGGCTGTCGGAGGAAGATGACGTCAACCTGCTGGAGTATGTGATGAAGTTCAAAGAACGGCTGTCCACTGCTTTACAGCTGGCGAGAGAGAATTTAGGAGCTGCTCAGGAGAAGATGAAGACTTGGTATGATAAGAAGTCCAGGTTGCGCCACTTTCAGCCAGGAGATCAGGTTTTGATTCTGCTACCAGTTCATGGGCAACCTCTTCAAGCCAAGTTTAGTGGCCCTTATTTCGTGGAGAAGAAACTCAGTGATGTCAACTATGTCATCGCCACACCAGATCGTAGAAAGAGCAAGCAACTATGTCACATCAACATGCTAAAGTTATATCACAGGCGGGACGAAAATAATCCAGTCTGCACTGTAGCTGTTCCACCCGAGTCTGCAAGTGAAGCTCTCCCATGCAGTATGAGCCTGAGTGATAGTTTGGGGAAGAATCCTGATATCATGAATGATCTCCAGACTAAGCTTTCTCATCTACCTCCCAAGGAAAGGCAGGAGTTTTCGGCATTACTGCAGGGGTACCCGCAAGTGTTCCGTGCCACTCCAGGAAGAACCACTGTGTTGATGCATGATGTCGATGTTGGAGACGCAAAGCCAATTAAATTGCCTCCTTACCGTGTGAACCCAGTGAAAGTTCCTCTCATCCAGAAGGAGCTTGGCTACCTGTTGGACCACAAGATGATTGAGCCCTGTCAGAGCGAGTGGAGTTCTCCTGTCACTCTGGTCCCTGAGCCAGGTGGGTCGCAGAGGCTTTGCATTGACTACAGACGTGTTGGTCAGATAACCAAAGCAGACACTTACCCTCTCCCTCGTGTGGAAGATTGCATGGACAAGATCGGAAAGGCTAGGTACATAAGTAAGTTTGATTTGTTAAAGGGATGCTGGCAAGTACCTATGGCTGAACGTGCTAGGGGGATCTCATGTTTTGTGGCCCTAGGGAAGGACTTTTGCATGTTCTGTAATGCCATATACAGATTGTTTTAGAGTAATAAGAAATTTCCTTTGTAAATTTCTTTTTCTTTGTGGGGAGGTGTTACATAGCCTATAATTTCATCAACCTTTGTGTACTTTTAACGCACAGTTGCTGCATGTTTGATCACGAGCGTGTTCTGCCTCAGTCCCCCCTTCTACCGTTATAGTAGAGTAAGTCGTTCTCTCTGTTATTCAGAGCGGGATTTTCAGCTTTTTGTCCCCATGGCTTCATTTGCGCGTCCTTCTTACAAGTTGTATCAAGCTCTCCTGGCCCCTATATAATGAGCTCAGTCTCTGCATCATGGCCACTTAGATCTGCTCCTCATTTTGTTCACATCTCTGTCCTCCCCTGTACAGATATTATTATTGTGAGTGCTCAAGAAATCTCCAAACATCTAGCAGCTGTGTGTAATTTGAGTATAAGTGTTATTGCATTTTTTCTTGTACTGTGTAGCATAAGGTTGATTCTTAGGCCTAGTGAGGTTTGTGATTGATGTTGGGTTTTATGTCAGTCATTTTTGATAATAGTTTGTATCTGTAATAATATATCTGGCATTCACTGAGTATTATCTGGTATCTCATTTTATCAGGGCTGACTTAGATAAATTTACTCTTGCTAATTTCGTGTTAATAGAGGCTATTGCAGTTAACCATATATTTAACCTGTTTATATGCCATTACATTATCCTTATGAGTTCTGAATGTTTTGTTGTTAGTTTGTGCATTAAACTTTAACTTGTAATTTTACCTAACTCTTTTGTTTTGAACCTGGAACTTTACGGGACAGTAGTGACTCTTAGCATTCTCACTTAAAGTGTACATTATCTTTCTCTGTTCCGTAACATAAATTTGGCGACCTCATATCAGGATATTCAGGATATTATCATAAGGATATTGCTTGATATTTTGTGACTGTTACTTATTAATTATGTCTACTATTACTACACTTGATGAAGCCAAAGATTTTTTGTCAAATGTGTAAACAGTGTGTGATGTAGAAAACAGAACAAAGAATGAACTTAAGCTTGTTGCTCAACAATTGGGAATTGTTGTTCGCTCTCATCATTCTAAAGATCAGATTGTTGACATGATTAATGAAAGCTTGTTTAATGTAACTCCTCCAAATGAGCAAACGCAGATTGAATTAGCTAAGTTACAGCTAGCCCTGCAGGAAGCTCAGGCTAAGGAGGCGGAGTCTCGTGCTAAGGAGGCGGAGGCCCGTTCTAAGGAGGCTGAGGCACAAGTTGAAATTGCTAGGATTCAGGCAGACCATGAGTATCGCATGAAACAAGGTGGAACTGGATCATCTAGCTCTGATGATTTTGATGTGGCTAAAAATGTTAAACTTGTCCCTCCTTTTAATGAATCTGATTTAACAAAGTATTTTCAGTTGTTTGAGAGGGTAGCTACAGGTTTTAATTGGCCCAAACAGAATTGGCCAGTACTCCTTCAAACTGTTCTCACCGGTAAAGCTCAAGTAACTTATGCATCTTTGCCTCAGGATCAATCTGATAATTATGATGTAGTTAAGAGCTTGATTCTTAAGGCCTATGAGCTTGTTCCTGAAGCCTATAGAGTAAAATTTAGGACAACTTACAAGCAAGATAAGCAATCCCATGTTGAGTATGCAAAAATCAAAGAAGATCTGTTAGAGCAGTGGTTAAATTCTAAGAATGTGGATTCTGATTTTGACAAATTTAAGCAGATGATTTTGCTGGAGGACTTCAAAAGGTGTATTTATAAAGATGTAAGCCTATATCTTGATGAGAAAAGAATAGATAATTTGTCTGATGCTGCAGTTTTAGCTGATGAGTATGTTCTCACTCACAAGAGATATTCTAGAGAAAAAGGGAAAGCTGAGAGTAAGTACGTTGCCTCTACTCAGAGTACAGGTAACAGGAAAGAGAATAAAGATGATGTTTCTCAGGAAGTAAATACCAGCTTCACCTCTAGATTTCAGAAAAGTAAATGTACTTATTGTAGTAAGCTTGGTCATACTACGGAGAGATGTTTCAGGAGACAGCGTGATGTGAACAAAAAGGAGTCTTTAAATATTCAGTCAATTGGTCTAGTGTCCACTCTTGAGAGTTCCCAGAATTCTTTAACTGAGTTAACTGAACCTGCTTTGAGGGGTAACTTAAATTCTCATGATGGAGCTCCTCTTTTGAGCAGTAACGTGGGTGACACTCTCAAGAGTTCATGTGCTAATTTCCTGTCTGATGGTTTTGTCAGTCCTCTGGACAGTAATGACAGGAAATCAGTTCAAATATATCGTGATACAGGTGCTTGCCAATCCCTTATGCTGACCAGTGTTCTAGGCTCTAATGTTAATTCCTCTGATGAAACTGTAATCTTACAAGGTGTAGGGAATAATTACTTCTCTGTCCCTCTGTGCAGAGTGAATTTAGAGTCTGGTTTTGTTAATGGTTCCGTTATGGTTGGGTTGGTTGAGACACTCCCAATGTCAGGTGTAACTTTCTTACTTGGAAATGATATTGGTGGAAGTCAAGTGTGTCCAGCTCCTCAGTTGTCTAGTGAGCCAGTGGCTGCGGCCCAGGATTGTGATGTCCCTGATGTGTTCCCTGCATGTGCTGTCACTAGGGCTAAGTCTAAAGTTACTGGTGATTTAGAGGATAATGATGATGATGATGTTATCCTAGCTGACACTTTTTCTTGCTAATTTGGACCACTCACCAGATGAGGCAGTACCCCGTAGTGTTGATAATTTGTCTCGTCAAGAGTTGGTTGAGTTGCAGGTTGCTGACCCTGAGTTGAAAGGTCTAGCTAACTCTGCTTACAGTGAAGAAGAGTCAGCCGGTGCTTCTACTTGTTATTATGTAAAGTCAGGAGTACTTATGAGGAAGTGGAGACCCCCAACAGCATCAGCCGACTGTGAATGGGAGGTTGTACATCAAGTTGTCATCCCTCGTGTTTGTAGGCAGGATATCATTAGAGTGGCTCATGATTCCAATTTGGCAGGACACCTTGGAGTGAGGAAGACTGTGGCACGCATTTTGAAACACTTCTACTGGCCAGGTATCTTCAGGGATGTTTCCTGGTATTGTAAGTCTTGTCACACCTGTCAAGTTGTGGGGAAGTGTAATCAGACCGAAAAGGTTGCACCTCTAGTTCCCATTCCTCCTTTTGAGGCGCCTTTCACCCGTGTGTTGGTGGATATTGTGGGCCCTCTTCCTAAGACTTCTTCAGGATTTTCTTATGTGTTGACCATGATTGATATGGCTACTCGTTATCCTGAAGCCATTCCACTTAGAAACATCTCAGCAAAGAACGTGGTTAAGGAAATGCTAGGGTTCTTCACGAAGTTTGGTCTGCCCAAGGAGGTACAGTCAGACCGGGGAAGTAATTTCATGTCAAATGTTTTCAAGCAGTCTCTGAAAGAGTTGGGCATCACCCAGATCACGTCTTCAGCTTACCATCCCCAGACCCAAGGAGCGTTGGAGAGATATCATCAAACACTCAAATCGATGCTCAAGAAATACTGTTCTGGAACATCAGAAAGACTGGGATAAAGGTCTTCCATTCGTTGTGTTTGCTGCAAGAGAATCTCCAAATGAATCACTGGGCTTCTCACCTTTTGAACTACTGTTTGGCCATGAAGTAAGAGGACCCCTTAAGTTACTCAAGGAATGCTGGCTGTCGGAGGAAGATGACGTCAACCTGCTGGAGTATGTGATGAAGTTCAAAGAACGGCTGTCCACTGCTTTACAGCTGGCGAGAGAGAATTTAGGAGCTGCTCAGGAGAAGATGAAGACTTGGTATGATAAGAAGTCCAGGTTGCGCCACTTTCAGCCAGGAGATCAGGTTTTGATTCTGCTACCAGTTCATGGGCAACCTCTTCAAGCCAAGTTTAGTGGCCCTTATTTCGTGGAGAAGAAACTCAGTGATGTCAACTATGTCATCGCCACACCAGATCGTAGAAAGAGCAAGCAACTATGTCACATCAACATGCTAAAGTTATATCACAGGCGGGACGAAAATAATCCAGTCTGCACTGTAGCTGTTCCACCCGAGTCTGCAAGTGAAGCTCTCCCATGCAGTATGAGCCTGAGTGATAGTTTGGGGAAGAATCCTGATATCATGAATGATCTCCAGACTAAGCTTTCTCATCTACCTCCCAAGGAAAGGCAGGAGTTTTCGGCATTACTGCGGGGGTGCCCGCAAGTGTTCCGTGCCACTCCAGGAAGAACCAGTGTTGATGCATGATGTCGATGTTGGAGATGCAAAGCCAATTAAATTGCCTCCTTACCGTGTGAACCCAGTGAAAGTTCCTCTCATCCAGAAGGAGCTTGGCTACCTGTTGGACCACAAGATGATTTGATTTGAGCCCTGTCAGAGCGAGTGGAGTTCTCCTGTCACTCTGGTCCCCTAGGCCAGGTGGGTCGCAGAGGCTTTGCATTGACTACAGACGTGTTGGTCAGATAACCAAAGCAGACACCTTACCCTCTCCCTCGTGTGGAAGATTGCACATGGACAAGATCGGAAAGGCTAGGGTACATAAGTAAGTTTGATTTGTTAAAGGGATGCTGGCGGGTACCTATGGCTACTGAACGTGCTAGGGAGGATCTCATGTTTTGTGGCCCTGGGAAGGACTTTCTTGCATGTTCTGTAATGCCATATACAGATTGTTTTAGAGTAATAAGGAAATTTCCTTTGTAAATTTCTTTTTTCTTTTGTGGGGAGGTGTTACATAGCCTATAATTTCATCAACCTTTGTGTAATTTTAACGCACAGTT
>NC_136977.1:46832728-46979340 GCF_032717465.1 Coenobita brevimanus | reverse complement strand
TAGGCCTATAGATAGATAGATAGGTAGATAGAGTGATATGTATATATTTGTCTTTGTCTTAATCAGTCTATCTATCTATCTATCTTTTATTGTGTGTATGCTTCATATTGCAATGACATAAAAGCACATCACGTGGCACCTTCCACTGCCACGGCTGGAAGGGCGACTTTCTGCTCATGGCTGTACACTTACCCCCAGGCTGGGCATCACTGTCCTCTGGCAACAAGAATATGTCTCAGTTTTATACGTCATTTTCCATTCTGAGGACATCGTCTCACTAAAGCTGGAATCGGACACTGCGGTTGGAATCGGATACTGCGGTTGGAATCAGATGCTGCGGTTGGAATCGCATACTGCGGTTAGAATCGGATATTACGGTTGGAATCGGACTCTGCAGTTGGAATTGGATACTTCGGTTGGAATCGGACACCGGGGTTGGAATCGGATACTGTGGTTGGATCGTACACTGGGATTGGAATCGGACATCTAGGAATCGGTATTTCTTAACACCTGCTGCATTAGCAATTTATTCAACACATACATAAGCGTAAAGCAAGGAAATCAATCATATCTCCCTCCACAATGCAATACACAACGGTTGCCTCACATCCTGTTTCCACCTCTAGCTACTGAACACAGTGGAATAAATGAGATCCTAGTAAAAGATGCCGGGCCCGGGAACGCTTATCTACTGCACGAGAGTCATAAAGCAGATAACCACCTTGAGCTTAAGATATGAAGAGGAAAGATTCTTGGACTCCCTTCTGTCTTCCCAACACAACCGCCGACAGCAGTTCACTATCATTAAACATTCTGAAGATTTCCCCAAAGTTGGTCATGTTCCAAAACTCGGATATGTTCCAGCTTTTGGGGAGAGCTGCACTGCGGCTTTCGACTGAAGATTCACTGTACAAATAGCAACTTGTTGGCGTAAAATAGGTGTCAACAACATGACTAATACAGCTGTGATTATTAGCGCCTCTCATTGCGTCTGTGGTGCTGGTTAGGAACGTCTTCACATGGTGAGGATATAATGGGCGGATTTGCTTTCTGGTTATGCAAACGTCCCTTATCTTCCTCCATATACCCGAAAGGAGGGTGGTGGAGTGTAGAAGGGCAATTTCGGCCTGCAGTTATCCGCGTTGCTGTCCATATAAACCTGAGGCCATGGCAGCAACAACAACAAATGCTTCTACGATGTCTAATAAGTAATGGCATGTAGTATTTTAATGCTAAACTGCCAGCACCATATTTCTGTTGAGATAATCTCTAATAGGTAATGGCATGTAGTATTTTAACGCTAAACTGCCAGCACCATATTTGTGTTAAGATAATCAGTCTCTGTTAGGAATGCTATGAAGAAATTAAAAGCAAGGTTGACACCTAAATCTCAGCAATCAGGTTGACACATTTGCCTCAGCAAATATTTTGCTCTGAAATTCTTGTGATTGTTTTCCTTAAAAAGGGTTCACGACCTTGTCATCTATAATTCTGACCATATTGGAAAGTGTTTACTTGAATTTCATTGTTTGTGTCTGCGTCAGAGGCTTGTTCATGTTCTAGCAGTAACCCGTACGGGGGCTGGTAAGTGTCTTCTATGAAAACTGGGTCAGAGACAAGTCTATTGTTGCCTTCACCAAGTCCCACCCCAGCAGGCTCCAGCGGCTGGCTCACACGATCACTGGCTGGGGGTGGGGGCAGCAGGTCAGATCCAAGCAGTTTATCTGTGTTGGTGCCACTCCCACTTCTTGATGTATTCAGACTGCGGAAGCTCTGACCTTGATATCCGGATCTACGGTCGTAGGAACTGTTGGCACTGCTGTTCGTGGCTCTGTCCAGGCTATTCTTCACATGGCCAGTTATGGGGATTTTAAGACTACGATCCACAGAATTAGTGATAATACCGTTACTGGCTTTCCTGTTGATGCTGTATCTTTGTGCTGTGTTTTGACGCCGGACACCACGATCAAGGGAACTATTAGCACTACTTGGTGCCGGTGGTGCGAATGGTTTCCGTGGATCAGTGAAAGTGTTAAGATTGGGAGTTGCTCTGCCTGACTGTGTGGTGCTATAGTCACTCTTCAAGCTATTAGTATACTTGGAACCCAGCAGACTACCACTCCCGGCTAGTTGAGTGTTGAGTATGATATCAGCATGCAAAGTTATACTCCTTGCGGGCTGCTTCCGTAGAAATTTATACTTCTTGTAGCGACGCCTCTGACACAGATAAATAGCCAGGCCTCCCAGCACAACACCCAGCAGCAGACACAGCAGCAGCAGGGCCAACACAGGGACACCGCCAGTCTCACCCAGGACGAATATGAAGGCCCACCACTTGTTGCCTGCAAGACATTAAGATAACTGATAAGCATCGCGGTTACGTTAGGTTGGGTCTGTGGTATTTGGGGTTTGTTTACTGCTTTATATATATGAGAATCACGTGAGCTGCTCGAAGTCAGGTCTTGAATCTGTTATGTGGGTCTACGGTTATTTCCTTGGTCAGTTTCCTACACCTGTCCACTGCATTGAAACCTACTTCCCCTAGCTCAAGAAAGCCTTATAACCTAGAAGGCTTTAAGTTTACCATCTACATCATTACAATTTATTCAGTTGGCAATGAACTCTACGTGATCGTGAGTGGAGACGGAGAAGCTACTGCGACCAGACGGTTTCGATGGCTCTCAAGATACGACCCCTTCCGAGTGGATTCACTGGTTATGCACTTCCAGCGATTGCCTGGAGTCTGTAAGTGGCGACCCTGCTCCTGACAGACTGAAGCTGCTCATGAACTACGTTTCTCCATCAGTTCATTTTCATATAATATCTGATTGCAGCTTACTCTGAAGTTGTCTAAGCAATGAAAATGTCTAGTTAGAGTCTAATTATGTATAAGGTGCAGCTTTCAGGTTTATTGCAAGACAATATTTTATGTAAATTATTTGAATGTACACCAGTGAGAATTTAGAAAATCACAAATCCAAGTAAAAAATACGGTCGGCAGAAAATATTAGTTTGCATCATTGAGATGGCCCAGGCAGATTTCCTACCACCTCTACCTCAACGACATACACGTATATTGCCTGTGACACCATAATGTTTTACGGTACCTTACTGTGCAACTGTGTCAGCATTAACCATTTTACTATAATGACATGCTGTATTCATCTTGTGGAGAGAGAGAGGGAGAGGGAGACAGACAGAGACAGAGACGGACAGACAGAGAAATTATTCAAAGGAAACTCTGATGAGTTCCATTACTGCAAGGGACCTCTTCCCTAACTACGGTAGTGCTGTATAGCAGCGGGAAGAATGAAACAAAAAATTGCATCATCGGACTGACGGGTTAAAGTGATAATACGCAAGAGATTATTGATTTATGGAAGAAGCTAGAAACCGCTAAGGAAAACAAGTGTCAGTTCTCTTGTGAAAACGACATTATGGTTTCCTGTTGGGGACTGATGTGGCTGGGCTATATACAGTACGTGCCAACTCTGATACTGAGCGGATAATTTGCCACCATTTTTATAGTTTTTTTTTTTAAATCCATTTATTGTGTGTTGTGTGTGTGTGTGTGTGTGTGTGTGTCTGTCTGTGTGTGTGTCTGTCTGTCTGTCTGTGTGTGTGGGGGGGGGGCTAGTTTCACAGTCCATTCCCAAGCACCAAACAGTCCTCTTACGCGCCACACACCTTCACATGTAACCACTTCTGTGCTAACACCCATCATACCTACTGAATACAAGCTCGGGCTGTCTCATTCAGGACTGATGTGTTTGTACTGACGAGCGTGTTTCCACAGCATGTCGGTGGGGCGCGTGGAAGATCAGTGCTTTCTGCTTCACTAGAATTTCAAATCAACAAACTCTTCCCTGTTCCAACCTCGGTTTGAACCCACGTCCACTAAACAACAGGCTACTTCACTTACCACTCCGCCACGCCTGCCCTTCACTCCAAGACCTCTACGAAATTTGTATCTTGCTATCTTCGGACGATTTTACTCAGCTGAGGAAGAGAAATCAGGTTGTAATGACAGGCAATATAGACTGCATCAAACCAAGTTTCTATAGATGATTTCGCCAAAGATAACAAATTCGTCTGGGAGTTGCAGTTATATAAAAATTACGTCACCGGGCTGAAGGGGCTAAGCATGTTGAAGTTTGGGCACCTTTACATCTTATTATCCTCTTGTATGTCACTGACTGGAAGTATGTCGATACAGGAATGATGTACACAGCACACACAAGATGGTTCAGGTTTACTGTGCAAAATAAATCGCTTTGGAAGAGGTGATACGAAGCCTCCTGTGCAACTTTGAATGCGACCCAATCAACCGTGTGAAGATTATTACAAGTCTGTCATTTGTAATAAATTTGGGAGTTGGGTGGTTAGGACACGTATAGGAGGGTAAAAGTTCGCAAAATATTTCACCTCTTCTGCTTCTTACCTACTTCTACTAAATTTCCTAAGCTAAGAGTGGCTATATGTGTTCCTATGTCCAGAGATAATTCATCTTGACACGCTGCGACAGGGAAGAAAGTGACGGACATGCCCAAGTATGAAGCAGATGCAGTAAAAGAGCAGAGTAGCTTTTATCCTTGACTAGTAGTACTTATTGTTGCTGTAGCCCCAGGTTAATCTGAAGTGTGAACTCAGTGGACTGTAGAATGAAGTTGTCCTTCTGCAGTCCACTATCCTATTATGGCGGAATAGGGAGGGAGCTGAGGGACGTTTGTGTAATCGGGAAGCTCCACGGCCCAACTATGAATTTTCAGTGCCACCACATGAAGGCGTCCCTCTCCAGCACAGTCCCTGACTCTACAGTGGAGAACTGTATAACTAGCCTGTGGAATGTGCCATCGTCCGTCGTCGTGATACAGTAGAAGGAGACTATGTAACCGGCTACACGAAGCAAATCATACTGGTGTATATGAGTTCTAACTGAGTTGACGAGTGATTGGTCTGGAGACGTACGAATAGACGATGAGATTAGCCTATGCAACTTACCATCATCCCTTGTTGTGTTGCGACCCACCCCACGAAACTGATGTCCTGGTTTGCATCACTGTTATACTGCTTTTACTCAAACTTGGCCCAGATTTTCGCCGTTTCGTACCATATTTCATGTAGCTCAGTGGCAGAGTAAACTACGACAGCTCCACAACCTTTCCTCAGTATTCTTGATTAGCATCCTATTCTAATGTTAATCTATTGTTGCAACTCGACATTTAAGGTAGAGAGACGGCAATCTTAGGCCAAGTTAAGAAAAAGGGATATAGTCATGTTGTGGACTGACTGGTTTGGGCACGTAGGAAACCCACTGTGGAACCATACAATTTACTGTCCGTAGTTTGTGTTGAAAAAGGGACAATGAAACAGCCTCCGTGGAACATATTATATTGGTTTGCATCAGCGCTAATTTGGGAGCAGATGTGGTCAAGGTAGAACTGTGAAGCCGGTTTATAGGACTTATAACATCGTCCTACACTGAGTTTTAAAAGGATCGTAAAACCTTCCCGACACAGCTTATCATACTGGCGTGGAATTCTCGAACAAATTTACGATAGAATCCCTGTCGTAACGTTTGGGGGGGCGCGGTAGCACAGTGGTAGCGCGCTGGACTTGTGATCGGGGGATTGCAAGTTCGAGCCTCGCCCGGGCTGCCGTGCCGGGAGGGGTAGCTCCCTCCTGTAACCCTAGCGGGGCTATATAGTCCAATACAGGGCTTAGCTCTTGGGAACTCCATTTCTCCCATTTTTCTCCCTGTCGTAACGTAGATTTGTTATTGCAGGAAGAACTAGAGACACCGGATGTTCAGTACTCTCCTTTTCCTATCCTTCCTCATAAATCAAATATATTTTTATGGTTAATTTACTCCTGTAACCATTATTTTTCTACGAGGGACAAGAAACACGGGTTGACTCTGCTCTCTCCTCTTCCTCTCTTTCTTGGGAAAAAATAGTTACACCAGGGAATCGACCATAAGTATATTACAGTATCCCAGCCCTGGTTTGCATCTGTGTTCAGCAAGTTGGGGATTAACTGACTAGGATACATATGAAGAGATTGTGAAACTAGTCCATAGAGCTCGCTTACCATCCGTTGTTGTGTTGTGAGGTGTGACTGACGTAGTGTTCAGTGCTGGGGTTTTGTTGTTCCAGTTGTCAGTGCTCTCCTCAACCCCAACACGTCGCTCCACCCGTACACTAACCCCTCGAACCCTGGCTAGTGGGATGGTGGAACGGGGTGGGGGAGTTTTTGAGACTGTGGGCTGCTCCTCCTCCCACGGATGTTGTGTGATGTCGGCTTTTCCCTGGTAAGACAATTTTATATAGAATGCTGTTTTACCTTAATATACGGTAGTGAATTATGTCACAAATTAACATCTATACATGTATCACTGTAACCAGAGATCCTCAGTTTTTTCAGTGTCATCATTATCCTCTTCATCATGTTATCCATCTATAAGTCTTTTCTGCTACAATACTACTGTTGCAGTAAATCATCAGCAGCAAAAAAATCTACAAAATTTCCAAAACATAATATTCAGAAATCTAATGCTACATCCCGTTCAAAAGTTCACCCCAAAAGTTCACCAACACTCCCTCTTGACTGTGACGATGTAAGGTGTTAAATGCAAACATGTGTATGGGATTGACAGCCATAATATTATATAGTGGGGAACAGAACAAGATGAGAAGCAAGAATACTCTGACCTTTGAGGAACAATAAGAAATGTTAGTAAGTACAATTCTGGAAGCGGAGTGTCAATGGATATTTTAAAAGCATGATGGTATTTTATGCATTAAAAATTACGAGTAGATATATTTTTCTTTTCTTCAGACAGTATTACAGGTTCCAGCGTAACCTTCAAGTATATATTCAAGTAAGTCTAACCTTCAAGTACATGTTCAAGGAAGTCTAACCTTCAACTACATGTTTAAGTCTAACCTTCAAGCATATGTTCAAGTCTGACCTTCAAGTACATGTTCAAGTGAGTTTAACCTTCAAGTACATGTTCAAGTGAGTCTAACCTTCAAGTATATGTTCAAGTGAGTCTAACCTTCAAGTATATGTTCAAGTGAGTCTAACCTTCAAGTATATGTTCAAGTGAGTCTAACCTTCAAGTATATGTTCAAGTGAGTCTAACCTTCAAGCATATGTTCAAGTCTGACCTTCAAGTACATGTTCAAGTGAGTCTAACCTTCAAGTATATGTTCAAGTGAGTCTAACCTTCAAGTATATGTTCAAGTGAGTCTAACCTTCAAGCATATGTTCAAGTCTGACCTTCAAGTACATGTTCAAGTGAGTCTAACCTTCAAGTACATGTTCAAGTGAGTCTAACCTTCAAGTATATGTTCAAGTGAGTCTAACCTTCAAGTATATGTTCAAGTCTAACCTTCAAGCATATGTTCAAGTCTGACCTTCAAGTATATGTTCAAGTGAGTCTAACCTTCAAGTATATGTTCAAGTGAGTCTAACCTTCAAGTATATGTTCAAGTAAGTCTAACCTTTAAGTATATGTTCAAGTCTAACCTTCAAGTATATGTTCAAGTCTAACCTTCAAGTATATGTTCAAGTAAGTCTAACCTTCAAGTATATGTTCAAGTAAGTCTAACCTTCAAGTATATGTTCAAGTCTAACCTTCAAGTATATGTTCAAGTAAGTCTAACCTTCAAGTATATGTTCAAATCTAACCTTCAAGTATATGTTCAGGTCTAACCTTCAAGCATATGTTCAAGTCTAACCTTCAAGTACATGTTCATGTATGTCTAACCTTCAAGTATATGATGGTGCTGCCACAGTGGGGTCCTGAGGGCGGCAGAGAGGAAGTGTCAGATGCCTGGGTGATCTGAACGCCATCAAACTGCACACTGAGTCTACACTGTTGGTAAAGGCATACACAGATAGTATATGGTGGTTGTAACTACTGTAATATACTACTAAAATTGCATTTGTCACCCCGTATAGACAGTATGTCTGAAACGGTTTGTATGGACAACTGTACAGGAGATCAAACAAATCAAGTTCAGAATACTTATGGACCGTAGCCTTACTGCACAATGTCTCACTGGGCAAAGTGACAATACAATTTAATGTGGTTTTGAGGATTGGTGAAACAATGAAAGAGCATGCAGATAGAGTTATTTGTTGAAACAATGAAAAAGCATACATGTAGATTTAACTGTGCAGTGATACCAATAATATTTACTTGGATACAAAGACCCTACGTGTAAATAAAATGATGGAAGCGCAGGTGGAGATCATCTGACAGGCATTTCCGCTTGCAACAGACACTTAAGCTCTGTATGAACACAGTATATGGGACATTCGTATAGCGTTTAATGTATGTTACGGTTGTGAATGAAATGGAAGTGAGTACTGGTAGTGTGTGTATGACAGGAAGGGCTGGAGGGTTCCGGTGTATTAGAGATATGGGGAGTTAAGGGTGTGTGGGATGGGCGGTAGTGTATGATGTGAGTATTCCAGGTGTTTGGAGGGACGACTTCTGCAGGGAAGTCTTCCTTGGATGTCACGATACTCCAAGTGGCGCTCTTTGGTTGCAAGTCTAATGACCTAAAAGACAGCTGTTCACGAAGCCGAAAACTGACTTCAGAATTCAAGTTACCGGAAGGGACCTGGATGATGAGCGGAGTTAGGCAATATTTGAAGCTGATCCAGGACCTAAGACTCTCCTTGATCCAGCAGTGTTCAGCAGATGGCCTGACAGATGAACTAAACATAAGCTTAACCCTGTGAGGGAACATTATTTGTGGTTTAATCACAAGGTTCTTTGAGATGAGGCTGAGCAGATAACTTACGGTAATTACTGCCCCAGAAGTTTGACGATCCTTGGGCTGCTACAGACACAGCTAGTTATGTGCGATACTTTGAACTGAGGCTCGGGCAAGACGTTAATCCAAGCCAGACAATGGAAGGTTAGAGGGTAGATTGTGCCTAGTCCTGTTCCCACGTACTCTGCCTGCACCCGAGTCGCTGCCGATGTCCTTTTGTTTTTTTTGTTTTTTTCACAGGATGAGGTAGATCTGGCACCCTCGGAGTCAGACGAATCGAATTGAGAGATGATCCATGCCGAGTCTGAACCTCCGTGGAAAATAGTTCTGGGACAGCTCCTTGATTTCCTCCTGGTCCCTGGGATAGATGGAACTGCGTCCCTTATCTGCACCCTCACAGTCAGAAAGAATGGTCCATGTTTTTTGCTCTGTGATTTATGAATTTACTTGTCGGTTTAAAGTTCTCCATTCAGACTGCTAAAAGCCATTTCAGACTAACAAATAGTCTGATTGGAGCAGCACGTGTGGTAGATACATAACTTATAAATAAAAGGTTAATCCAGTGGAGAGCACATGACAAAACACAACGCGCCACAGTGTTATGTAAAGCTGTGTCTATGAGGATAAATAAGAGACTGAGAAGTGCAAAGACGCAGGTTCAAAGCCGAGCTGTTGCAGAGAATGAACAGAAACCAAGAAGCGATGGCAGAAGAGATATTATTCAGTACTTCAGAGAGAGAGAAAGAGAAAGGGGGGGGGGTTGGGAGGGGAGAATGGGAAATGTGAGAAGCAGAGCTGTTTATAAAGGATTTTAGCCAATTTCTTCACAATACAAGGCTCCATATCAGTTAATTATTATCATGAATCATTTTCTGCTGTCGTATTTTTCACTTTAATATTCACTCGAATTTAGTTACCGAGAGAAAATAACGGTATGAACACAAAAAAATGGGTATAAATAAGCAGATCTGCACAGAGTTTAGAAAGTCTACTAAAACACCCCAGACTGAGGGCAATATTCTCTAAGCATAACAGGAAACCATGCACCATTTCCCCTACCAGTTCTTCTCTGTGTATGGCACGGTAATATCTTCGTCTGACGGTGAAACAACATATGACACAATGACCCAGTTAGAGAAGCGTTGAAAAAATAATAAAGAGAATATATATAGACAATGTAACTCTGTCTGTGATCGTAACTTTGGCAAAGCTTATCTAAAGTAATAAATTAGCCTATTGTAGAGAGACATGGAGCACGTTTTTAAATTTGCAGACATTAGATACACCAAAGGAAGAGGGTGATCACTAGTAAATGATTAACCCCTACACCGCGGGCTTGTTTACGAATGACTTGCGTGTGCCGCGGGGTTATTTGGGCTCCGACAGACTCTCAAAAAATATTTGCCAAAAATCAGTTATTAGTCCTAGAATAATAAAATTACATATACTTATGGCACATACCTTCAGCTTTCTCCTGGAATGATTGTTGAGCCTTCGTCGGTTACCGTAGGACTTGTGGAGACCTCTGAAGTAGGGTAACGAAGTCTCCACTTTACACTTCCCGACAACCCGTAATATGATTACCACAGCCAGATACAAACACTATAAACACTATTCTACAATTTTCAAGTAGTTTGGGATCCATACTAAAAAAAAAAAAAAACACTGTGAAAGCAATGGAAATTACGAGCGCGTCTGATCGTCGCACTGGCACTAGTTCGCTCATGGTAGTCTGTCATTTATTATTCATAAAACCCCTCACACTTTATATTTCTATTACTATATAACACTTATATATATCTACAGTCTTTATCCATAAGTTTCCTTCAGTAGTATTAGTTTATTGTCACTGTAGGGATTCAATTTCTTTCAGTAAAATACGTAGCATTCACTTTCTCGTCCTGTATACTGGCATTGAGAGTGAATGTCACTTTCATCTTCACTCTCATAACTCATAGCATTCAGACATGCTAGAGTGAAACTTTCACTTTCATTACTCCTAGGGTATATACTCGTATTCTTATAATACTACTCATTTACATTTCTATTTACGTTCTCTATTTTATTTACGTTATTTACATTTCTATTTTATTTACAGTGTTATGCACTGTCACTTGAAATAACTTATAAAACTATTTTCCATTGTTCACGTATATTTACATTCATTACTTTCACTTGCTGTTTACACATTATTTACACATTATTTACAATTCCACTTGCACTGTTTTACTCAATAGAAAGATCGTAGTCACTCTTTTATCAATTGTCAGCCCTTTACCTCTTTCCACACGAGGTTTAGTAGGGGTAAAGGTCACAGAGCCATTTGCATGGGGGTGAAAAAAGGCCTTGAAGTCAGCAAGATGAAACATACGTCCTCTCACTTCGAAGATGAGAGTACACTGATAACGCAGGGGCCAGGCCAGCTAGCCTAGAGGCCTGCTTTAGGGGTTATTCAGAGTTACCAATATTACTTCTTGAAACAGCTAAGTCTAGCACTGATATGATTGGCAGGAAATCTAGACAATACATTATAAATTTGGTAGTTCCAGGTGAATGTAAATATCATTTAGGCTTCTCCTTCCCTCCTTACATGTATATTTATTACGAAAATAGATTAGAGGCCTACTTAGGAGATATATAATCAGAGCTACCAATGTTAAATCTTGAAACAGCTTTGTGTAGCACTGATATGATTGGCAGGAAATCTAGACAATACATTATAAATTAGGTAGTTCCAGGTGAATGTAAATATCACTTAGGCTTCTCCCTTCTCTCCTTACATGTATATTTATTACGAAAATAGATTATACGGCATATTTCAAGGGGAAAAAAACAGCGAAAATTAGCGAACGAGTGCACGTGAGGTGTTGTCAGGTGATAATTAGCCAATTCCAGGTGTATGGCTCTCTCACTTACCTGATTTCTTTCTTGTATATATTATTTGGTATAAGAATACGACATAGGGCTTATTTCAATGGATGAAATCAGTGAAAAATTCCAGGGATGATTTACTTACCGTAGCATGGCCGGGCAGGCGAGAGGATAGGGTAATGGAGGGGGGGTAGGGAGGGGAGTCAAGAACGGGGAGAAATGGCTAAATTGTCAACAATGGATGGGAGTACAGATGAGATTAGGAGTGCTGACTAGTGTTGGACATTGTCAGTACTGATAGATGATACAAGCCCCCACTTGAAAGCCCGGGTGAATTCAAAATAACACAGAATCACAAAAGCGACGCCCCGCGGTATGATCCCTTGCTCCCAAGCGTCACGAAAGTGACGCCCCGCGGTTAAGGGGTTAACAGAATGAGCCACAGGAGCATGAGTGTTAAAGAGCAAGTCACCGAAGCCTGAGTGTTAAATAGGGTGACTCACAGAAGCCTGAGTGTCAAACAGAGCAAGTCACAGAAGCATTAGGGTGTTGCTGCCGTGTAGTAGTCATACCCGGCTGTGTGTGTCGATGTACTGCCTGAGTGTGATGTTGTGGGTTTTGTCTTCTTCCAGCCACTGCCGCTTCACCCTCACCACCTCCCCTTCCCCCCTCGCCCCTGATGCAGCGTCCACCACCACCAGATGCACCTCCAGCCGTGTGCATGGGTCCAGGGACGTTACCTGCACCATTCCAGTCCCCTTATCCACTACCATAACCTCCTCCAAGTCCTGCGTCTCGTAGATTTTACCTGCAAGCCAAAGGAACCTGTAATCATCACCTTTCTTCATCCTCACCTCTTACCACCTCATCTACAGCTAAAATCTCCAAGTCTTGCTTCTCACAGATTTTACCTGCAAGTCAAAGCAGTTTACTGTCATCACCATTTTTCAGTCTCACCACTTTTTCTTTCCATATAAGTTAAGGAAACAGGATCCAGAAAACAAGGAAAGGCTGTCGTAGTTCAGTACATTCAAGGATAGATGATTAACTTATACCCCTCGCTGGTATTATGTGATTAAAGAAAAAAAAGAGAAGTGAAAGAAAAAAAAAAAGGAAACTACAGTTCCCTCAGCGTTTGAACATACGAGTCACTCCGACTGGGGTGTTAAAATATTAATCGAATAATTACGCCGAACCACTTCCGTACGATGACGTGTTTTATAATTATTTTTATATATAATTGGCGATTTTATTAAACCTGAGACTATTTGCACTCGAACTAGACCACCTTACTATTAGAAAAAATTGTATAAAAAAAAGTTCAGCGTTATCAAAGTGACGCACATTTAAACACTGCCTCTTCAAATACATTCAGCTAAAATTAAAAACTATATATACTGTATATATATATATATATATATATATATATATATATATATATATAACCAGACGCCTTAATTCCGTAATGGGTGTCCACAAACAAATCGCCTCCATGTCACCTTGTCCCTGACATTTCGCTGCCCTTCCCCCAGTTCACACTGTCTCTCATATACCTTTCCATTCCATCTCATCCTCGGTCTCCCCTTCCCTCTCTCCCCCCTCCCCCTCACTCACACTCTCCTCGTCAGTCTCACGCTCTCCATCCTCTCCACATGGCCAGAATTAAAAACGCTTTAAGATAGTGTTGATGAAAATAATGATACAACTAAAAACTTTCGTCACAAAATTAATATTCCTACGACCACTATACAAGTAGATTTAGGACAGACTTTTCGATCTAGATGTAGCGTTGATTGAGCCATTAATTACTATATATATACCTGTTTATTTTTCTTTTCTTTTCACCATTACATGGCCAAGTAGTTGTTTCGGCGCCAAGATATTTAAAACCATTCAATTCAATTTATTACTGTGATACTCTAAGCTGAATATAATCACTTAGTACCAGTAAGATTAAAGTAAGAAAAAAATGCTTCAACCTCTGGGGTGTACTACACGAAGAGGGTTTTTTACAAATCGTCTGGCAGTAGCAAAGACGTCAGCGTAAAAACAGAGTAACCCATCCCCTCCAATGATCTATTATTTACATTTATTTTTGCTGTATCCAGACGATTTTATTCAGCTTATCTATTGAAGATGAAATGTTATTGTATCTATTGTAGTGAAACGCGAGTATCTATTGTAGTGAAGGGTTACTGTATCTATTGTCGTCAAAAGAGTTATTGTATCTATTGTTGTGAAAGGGTTACTGTATCTATTGCAGTGGAGGGGTTATTGTATCTATTGTAGTGAAGGGTTATTGGAGGTTGTAACTATCTCCTCCAGTTCGGAAAATCCCTCCACAGATGAATAAAATCGTCTATTGGTAAAAGAACAAACTTAATGAAAAAGAAAAGAAAGTACAGATGTACCCCACTGGATTGAAGAAGTAAATACCGAATTTACCAGGGTGTGTCTTCTCAGCGTAATTGTGGAAAGGATAGGCACTTTTAAAAGCAGCTTGGCTTAAGGGTGAGTGCTTTAGGATGGAATGACTCTCTCTCTCTCTCTCTCTCTCACACACACACACACACACACACACACACACGTTTCGGCACTTATGACACACTATGATGACAACCACTTCTGTTATCCTTATCAATCGCCATGTCTCCTATTATACATTCTTACAACATTTGCTTTCCTAAACCCTCTGGCTACGAACTGCGAACCTTGCAATTAATTCTGGCCCACCTCACACGAGTTATACGTTTTACTACGATACAGCTTTTGTAGGGGTTAATGTAGATGTGTACCCTTACTGTAATAACGTCCCATTATTCTGTAGAGAGATGCAGTAATTTAGTGTAATAAAAAACACAATGAGTGCTTTGTGTTGGTGTTGATGTGTTGTTAACAGTAGCGCACCAGACTTACAACGACAAACCCCGGATTTGATTTCAGACTGATAACGAAACCTCTGGGCAAGGCGTCGTTACTCTCCTCTGCTAACCCAGAACTGGTGACCTGGATTTGTAAATCAACGGTAAAATGTTTTTACCTGCATCGCAAGACGCAGGGAAATTAGAGAAACATGATTTTGTGTTGTTCTCGTTCTTGTTGCAGGAGAAACCTCTGAATTAACCATTATGTATATATATATATATATATATATATATATATATATATATATATATATATATATATATATATATATATATAATGTGTGTGTGTGTGTTGCACTGAGTAAATCGCCAGCTTGTGTCAAGAACGTAATAAAACAGATCATGGTGCTGAAGTGGTGTAGGACAGGTGACAATCCCACTCCCTTACCTGGTGTTAGTTAAACAACTTGCAATAACTCCTTGATGACTAAACCAGTGTCCATGCCTAAGTTGTCATTCTGGCAGGTGGGTCAGCCACCGGAACACTACGCCCCTCCTAAATATTAATTTTTTATTAGTCTTCGACGCTTATCTCGCCATCTTACTCCCTCTCTGCTCTCTCACGTCAGTCTGGGTTGCCACTCATTATCAGCTTATTATCAGCTTGGTAGTGAACGTGACCTGTCCACATACGTTTTTTGATTTTTGGCCATAGTGAATGTATCCTCTACTTTCGTCTGTCCTCTTATTCAGGAAGTTCTCATTTTATCTCTCCATGCAGTGGACTGACTCAGGATGATGATGATGATAATGATGATGATATAAAACTAATAACGATGCTGTGATGGACGTGTATCCTGTGCCTGAAAAAGAACAGTGTCTTAGTAACCACATCGCTATGATGACGTCTTTCACCCTCATTATATTGCAGCCTTTCACATCACTAACACAGATGCTCACCTCCTGTACCTCACTCACAACTGAAAATACAAATCACGAACAATCTTCTCTGCCCTCATTGTAATCCAGCCTCCTCACAACATTGACCCACTTACCTCATAATTGCCTCACGCTAAATAAATACAACACACGTTCTGCCCTCACTGTAACGCCGCCCCTTAAAATACACCATAGTCACTCATACACCTTATACTCACAACACAAATACATCTCACAAACAATTCACACCACAAAACACCTCAAGCCACTCAAGACAAAATACAACTTGCAAACAATCCATTCCACTTCAGTTTCAAAAAATAAAAACACAACACAAACAGAGACAGACCGTTCATTCTGCCTTCTCCCTAAAATGTCCCCTCGTACCATAACATACTCACCACAGCTACCTCACTCGCACCACATACAGGTGACAGAATGCTTTGGTTGTTATGTTTTGCTCGTCACACCTTAACACAATTACCTTAAGCACCTGATTCTCACAACGCACTCACCCACACTATGACATTACACACATCAAGCACATTATTCTCACAACACACTGTTGTCCACTAAACCGTAAGACACCCACGTCAAGCAGTTTATTCTCAATGCACTCTCCCCCACTATAATGTAACACTCTCTTCAAGCACCTCATCTCAACGCACTCTCCCCAGCTATAATGTAGCACTCACTTCAAGCACCTTATCTCACAACGCACTCTTCCTCATTATAATGTGACCCACTCACTACAAGCACCTCATCTCACAAAACACTTGTCCGCCAAATTGTAACACATCTACCTTAAGCACTTTATTCTCACAGCACACTCTTCTTCACTATAATGTAACACACTCACCCCGAGCACCTCATCTCAGTGCACTCTCCCCAACTATGATGTAAAACACTTTCTCAAGCAGCTCATTCTCACAACGCACTCTGCCACCAACATAGTGTAGCCTTCATACCACAAAATATTTACTCTCCTCATTCACCTTACTCTCACAACACACTCCAACCTCACTGTAGAGCCGCCTCGTCTAACTTAACGTGCTCACTTCAACCCTTCTATCCGATGATGTATTTAGATTTATATTTTTGCTGTTTACAGACTATTTTACTCAGCTATGATACTCTTTCCAATAAGAGAGGTTAGAGTATTACTAAACTAACCCCATAAGAAATAGATATCCTTCCTGAGTTCGTTTGTGTAGCATCATCTGAATCAAGAGGTTAAGCACATCACTCACAACACAGACATACGTTCACCATGACCCTCAAAAGATAACTTGGAACGCCAGGGTGAAGTGACAGGATTTCAGTATTTCATCAGGTTCGCGTTCAGTTGTACAAACGACCATAATTATCATCGTCAACAACAGCTATACGAGTAGTTCGTATACCATTAACAAGTTGAGATTTTCTTCACTTGCAGCTTATTTCTGTAATTCAAGGGAGAATAAGATAATATTTTGGCAATGCAGCGTTTCCGTCACAGTTTTTCGTAACTACCACCATACTGCGTTCCAGTGTTAAGCTTGTTACAGCTCAGCATCCAAGACGGAGAGGGGACAGTTTTAGCTCGATAGTAGACAAAGCATACATCTTTATTCTGCCTTGCGTTCCTGTGACTTACACTGTGCTGCCGCCACCAAGCTCAGCAGAATTGATGCGATAAGACATGGTTGCTTGTGTGTCCACGTATTCATCCTCAAGGCAGCCATTGTTGTTGCTGAAAAAGAAAAAAAAGTGTATGCAGTGATACTTAGCATGAAGGCCACAGAGAATATTTCTGAGTAATAATGTACTTTCCTTTTCTCTAGTTTGTTTTGTTTCGTGCATCTTATATTCATATACACTACTGCACGTAATGTATATACTTATTCGAATCACAGGTGGATATTTCAAGGAAAAAGAACAGAGTATTTTTTTTTTTTTTTTTTTTTTGTCATGAAACAACAGTGCTTGGGAAAGTTAGCACATGACACAGTAGGTATACAGAAGCGTCGCATCATGTTACACTGACATTTCATTAGCGCTGGTATTTCACAGTGGTAATTATATCTCACCAGCATTAAATTTGAATCCTTTACAGCGATGACGTATAATCTTAGTTTATTCCCACTAACTCCTAACAGTAACATTCAGTTAAGGTGAGACTTATCGAAATGGAAGGGTTAGATAATAGCCTCATCCCTGCCATGGTCGGTGCAACCCAAGTATTCTGATCCAGCTAACGGCACACGATTCAGTTCAGCTGAGAGTACCGAGTGAGCCGTGATGTTAAAAAAAAAATTAAGTGGCATCTACCCAAGCATGAAAATAAATTGTTTTGTGGTAGCAAGAATAAACAATACATAATCGAAGTAGTAGTAGTAGTAGTAGTAACAATAATACGTACTCTAAAACGAAAGACGTCGTCGTTCTTGCACCAATAACTCAGTCCTAACACACTGGTGAACCAAACACTACTGAAAGGAAGTAGTAGTAGTATACGAGTATATTGCCCAGTTATCAGCACCGCCTTTATCAGTCTATGTTAATCCGTTCTATCGTCACCCACTCCCTGAAACTCCCGACTCTGAATGATATCGATTGGTAACGACACGACGGCGCCGAGTGGTTTAGAATCATTAACACATCTGGTTTGGCCCTTTGAGAGTAATGACATCTCGTTCCATTATAGTATTTGTTATTTCCACACAGTTTTATGACACTTAAGAGACATTTGTTGATGGAAGGGCTCGATGTAACCTTCATTAATTCCTCCATACAGTACTTTTACCTCTTGCTTCCACCAGATGCTTGTATTCAGTTTAGGACACAACTGTGGTAGTGAAGGGGTTAATGAAGGCTATATCCAGCGCCTGCAGTGGAAAAAGTCTCTGCCATTCTATGCAGTATTGTCTGGAGATAGTAAGAATACATTGTAAATTACGTCACAGGATTTCAGGGATAATCATTTCAGCATGATCACGTCTCCTTCGATTACATTCTTGCAATCTTCAGACGATTTTAATAAGCTTGGGGATGACTCTTCCCAATGGTGGAGTCGGATACAACTTTCATTAACTTGTGCAGTGCTAGCGTTCCTTTTTTAATTAAACAAAACTGTCTGGTGGTGAACTGATTGCAACAAAAAATACATCATGGGACTGAATGGGTCAAGGGACCATAGGCAATTTTTTCTCAGCTAGCACCACTACCCTTTTTCCAACAACATCCCTGCCTCCATATATATATATATATATATATATATATATATATATATATATATATATATATATATATATATATATGAAACCAAAGATATTTTATTGTGCTGGAAGTATTAAATCATGATAGGAAAGAGGATACTTGTGTACTGCGTGTAAGCAAAGACCTGATCGAAGAGTGAAGAGCGGTAGTGGTCCAGTGGTTAGAGGTCGTCTGGCGTAAGTTCGATCCTCGGCTGCCCGGAGAACATTTTTGGTGAATTAAATATGGCCATAACAGACTGTACTTATCCAGCACAAGACTCACTGACATGATATGTAAACACTCCTGGTAATATAAGGCACCTGTAGTGAGTGAACCGTAGCATGTATTTAGTGAGCCCCAGCATGTATTTAAAGTGGACAGGGGGTATTAATGCAGAAGTGGTGATATGTGAAGGTATGTGTGATATAGGAAGACTGCTAGACCTAAGGGAACAAACTATTAAGCCCAAACCAAGAGATGAACGCATAGAAAAATAGAAAATAAAAACTCTGGCCGTACTTCATTGACACTTGTTTTTACCTCCATGCCACTGCTTCGTCACGTTATGTAAGGGCAGAGGAGGTGGCAGTGATATTCTTGCATACTAACGCCTTCAGCTCAAGGGCGTCATTATTACAACAACGACTTGTCAAGCGACAGCGTGTGGTATGTTTTGATCGGCGTGTTTGTCGGTCTTTCTGCCTGTCTGTCTGTCTGTGTTAAGAAAACTATTTTAACAGTTTAATGAATTTTAACCAAACGTGGCGTAACAGTTGAGGGACAGCCCATGAGGAACCTTACTGTTTTCAGAGCAATAGCTCGAAAGTGAGGGTCACGGGGCTAGGTCAAGTTTTGACCCAGCAAAATCAACTTAAGGAGTTTTAACCAAAATTTTTAGTCCGATTTTAACCAAACTTGCTGCAGTGGTTGAGGGTTGGCCGGGGAGTAACCGCATTGTGTTTCAGAATAATAGGTCAAAGGTCGAGGTAACAGGACAAGGTCAACTTATGACTTCTTAACCTATTTAGCCCAAACTTCATCAACTTATGATGAGATGCAGTTTGAGTTTATGCCAGACAAAGGAACCACTGACCCAGTATTCATTGTCTGACAGCTTCAGGATATACGAGTATAGGAAGGAAAGTGCAGCTGTACTTTGTTTGTGCTAATTTGGTAAAGGCATTTGAGAGAGTTCTTAAGGAGGTGGTAACGTGGGAAATGGGCTAGATGAGTGGATGGTTAGAGTGGTTCTGGCGATATGCGAGGGTGCTCGCACCCAGGTAGAGTGAACAGAGGTTTGAGTGGTGAGTGTTCTGTATATGTTGGCATGCATCAGTTGTCAGTTTTAAGCTCTTTAATTTTTATCATGGTGCTTGAAGCTCTAGCACATGACACTGGACTTACATGGGAGTTGTTGTATGCTGATGACTTGGAGTGGCGGAGGAAAGATCTAGGCCGTGAAGCGTTGGAATGGAGTAAAATAGTTTGAGAGTAAACGCGGATAAAACAAAAGTGATGATATCTAGGCCTGATGACGTTACCATTAAAGAAGAGGGAGTGTAGCCATGTGTAGTCTGCCGCAAGGGTGTGAGAAGTAACTCCATCTTTGTGCAGTGTTTGTGAAGAGTGGGTGCATAAAGTAAGCTGCGAAAATAATGCTAATTTCGTGTGTGTGGTGTATTGGGGAGAGCAAGTTGAGACAGAGAGGCGGAAAAGGTTTCACCTCGCAGGAGAGTCTCTTGAGAGTGTGGAGAAATTTTGATATTTGAAGGACATAATATATGTGCTGGAGGTAGGGCTGGAACAAGCTCTGTGGCTTGAGTAAGGAGTGGTTGGCAGTAGTTAAGAAACTACTGCCTCTCGTGACATTGAGAGGGCTCTCCCT
The DNA here is from genome assembly GCF_032717465.1 of Coenobita brevimanus. Taxonomy (NCBI): domain Eukaryota; kingdom Metazoa; phylum Arthropoda; class Malacostraca; order Decapoda; family Coenobitidae; genus Coenobita; species Coenobita brevimanus. Next base: position 46,958,752 of record NC_136977.1, on the reverse strand, counting down.
TCGTGCTAAGGGGTACTTACATGCAACACATTTTCGTGATGTAATGCTGTAGGGAAGTGAGGCCTGGATAGTAAAAAAGAGGGTATTCGTAGGCTTGACCGTAGAGATGATAATGCTTAGCTGGATGTGTAGTGTCCTTAAATGACAGGCCTGGAGGTTAAGGATCGTCAATGAAGAGTCAAGAGGATGGATGGGACTTCAGTGTACGAGCATTAGTGCTGCAATGAAAGAAGGGGCAGACTGAGATTATTTGGGCATAGAAAGAGGATGGAGGATGACACCTGGGTGTGGAGGGTAAGAGGTGTGAACGTTGTGGGTAGGGATGCTAGAGGCAGACCGAAAAAGACCTAGGACGAAGTCACAGGGTGTGACCAAGTGGATAAGGGACTGAACAGAGGGTCGCTAGAGACTGGGCAGCGTGGAGAGCAGCCATTAGGCAACCAAGGCCGAAGCACGCATGCATGGTAAAGCCTTCATAAATGAACTGAAACACTGAAACATATGGGCTGAACTTTAACCTTTCCCTCTGGCCTTCACCTTTGACTTTTTGTTTTCAAAATCTAAGCTGTTTATCCTTACCCTTCCCTAAACTCGTCCACCAAGTTTGGTCTAAACGGAGCAAAACTGTTTATACTGATCTTGCATGTGACCTTCACCTTCGACATATTGTCCTCAACAACAATGGGTTAACCTCTTGACTAACCATTTACCATCCCACCAAGGCCAGTTAAAATTTGGTCTTACACACACACACACACACACACACACACACACACACACACACACACACACGAGACATAAAACTACCCTGCCGTCCTTTCATCCCTCACGTTTGTAATATTAACAACAATACGGAATACAGTATTGGATTGACATGAAGGATGATCCAGTTGTGGGTTGTTTATTAATACCCTTGTAGTCTCTGTATCATGATGTATATTGGCCAGTCAAAGCAACAGTTCAAAATCCGATGATAAGGCTTGAATTAATGGCTGGTGACTACACGAGGATCGGTAATGCAGACATTCAGGTATTGATAATTCCAAATCTTCCTGAAGAACACGATACACAGTAGTTGCCTTAACCCATGCAGTATGATTATGACTTTCGTAGATCCTTCATCTTACCTCTAGACGCTTTTTTCTCACTTAAGACAGACTTTCATCAGTGGTGGGGATAATGAAGGCTCTATTTTTTTTTTTAAAGCAAGGAAGAAGGAACCAAAGGCCAGGAGCCAGCAAACTGTTCCAGCCAAGAAAATAAAACAAAACAAGATAACAGAGAGCCAAATTCCAGATCCGTACAATTTCGAGATGCCTGGACACACTGGCACCTCCATGTCGAATAATATCTTCTAAGCTGAGCGAAATCGTCTGATGGAAGCAATAATAAAGCAAAAAGGGCGCCATCGTTGTGAAAGGAATAAATCTTTGTCCTTAATTCTACTCCTTCGTGAACAGTAACATGGGGGAAACAAGCTTTGTCCAGGTGTCTGACCGGTCCACCAACCGAACCTTGGATCCTCCAGTTGTGCGACGGAGAAACCAATGCACCACCAGTTATCGATATCGGGGTTGTGTGGCGTCAGGGCAAGCGAGCAAGGACGTGTCAAAAATCCACACACAAAATTACGAACTACAGCTGCTCGTAACAATGATTCGTTTTGCACAGTGACAAGGAGGCTGTAGAATGGACGAGTTGTCGGTTCTGGATAAACATGGCCAGTGCACTCTGCCATGTACTTAAAAACTTACGGTATATGTATCTTTTAATTTAATTTATCATTTGCACTGAACAAGACGTGATAACTTTAATTCTTTGCGGCTGGAGGGAAGGAGCCGCCATGTTGGCGATGACGTCAGCATTCACACTGCAGACGACGCTCCAATCCAACACACAATACTTTACCAGTAACAGAGATGATAGTTGCACCTACATGGCCACCGTAGATCCAAACTACCCCCTTCAGGTATGTTGTGAAGGAATATTTTTCATGGTGTAAATGGGTGGTACCTGTTAGGTAAGTAAATTGTGGTGAAATCGACCAGAAGTAGCTTACAGCTACACCATTCCCGAGCGGTGCTGGTACCTCATGAGGTGGGAAGTGTTAAATGTATGCCGTACAGTATCAGTTGTATAAGTTTATGATGGTATTATGCTCATATCATAATATCTGACCTCTTCATTATTAGCGTTCTGAAGAAAAAAAAAGTTTCAGTGACTCAACTACGGTACTTCAGGGGAGTGTGGCGAAATACCGAATCGGCGGTCATTTACAGAATCAACACCGAATTGGCACTTTTTAATTGGTAAGTGTTATAGATTTTATCACCATAGAGGTTCATACTCACCTAATTATTCGAAATCTGGTCAAATTTTTGTATTTAATTTTACCTTTTAAAAAATCCGGATTCACAGCAAAAACTAGCTAAAATTAGCGGAAGTGTTTCTCCTTTAGTGGAACAGCTTGCCTTGGCAGACTTCTGCTTTGTATAATTATTAATTTAACAAACAAATGCACTTATTTGCACTTTAAATCAGTATCTGTGCAAAACAGAAGTCTGTCAAGGCATGTTGGCGATCTAAAGTAGAAATACCTGCTAACCTTAGCACGTTTTCGCTCTGACTCCTAATATTCTATTAATAATTAAATAAAGCATAGTTTTTTAACTGAATTTCGGATAATTAGGTGTATATGAACCTATATGGTGAAGAATATAATATTTTCACAACAGTAGAGACTGCATTCCAGCACTGGGAACTTCCGACGAGCAGCCAGCCACCACTGCTTTCGTTTATTGTTATTGGCTGGTATACAGAGGAATAATTTCCCTACTGTGCTTTTGTCAGTGCACTTACACATTGGAACGAAACATTAGCAATTATTCCTCTTGTCACTGGACATTCTTAGAGGTCAGAAATAAGCACAGTGTATCCTGGCTAAACGTTAACAAAGCAGACTATGCTGCCTCAGTGTGAGTCGTGACGTCACGACCAATCACAGGCCGTTTCAGTGTCATGTGATTTTTCGGCTACTTTATCTATGATTTTTTCATGTTTCTGCACATTTTTATTGGAAATAATGGTTGACATAGTTATTTTCTGAGTATCTTTTACCCATATAAGTATCTAACTTCAAAAAAATTTTGACCGGAAACTCGTCCATTGTCCCATCTCCCTATTTCTTCTTCCATAAACAAATATTAGTTACGGAAGATTCTCAGAGCCATTTATGTATTTATATAATTATTTACTGACTTACTTGTTTAGTTGGTCAAGAAGGAAGAACAAGGAGGGCAAACTGCAGACGCTTCCCATGCCTTTTGTCCTTCTTACAGTTCAAAAGCCGAGTCACAGGAGAGAACCGACAGTAAGTTTGTATATCTAGATCGTCATTTTGGGGGAAGCAGGTGGTCCATTGGTTAGCACGCCCACCTAGGAACCGAAAGAACCAGAGTTTGATTCTTGAACTGGACAGACTTGAGCAACGGTGTACCCCCTTCCCCTTGTCACTGTTCACCAGGCATTACAGTTGGAGACCTGAATATAAAATCGATAATGGGGGAATATTGTTTTTTTTTATAATAATAACTAACCATCTGTCTTAATGACCCTTGTATAGTTAATAGGCATTTATCTAAGTCATCTTCTTGTCTTCTTACCACAAACTTCAGTAGCCCTTTAAGTAAGAACACACGTATATACAGTGGCCATGTCGTCGCCAGAAATTTGTGTTCAGTTCAGGGGAGATTTTTACGCACTGGGGAGGTCAGATATTGTTTTCATTAGCTCCGTCCTTATAAAAGATCTTCATTAAGCTTAGTTAACTAGTCTGGTGGTGACCTGGATAAAACAAAGCAAAAACGATCATCAAACTGAAAGAAGTAACGTGTCCAATACTAAAGCACATTTTAAACTTATTCAGCAATCTCCAAATCATCTTTCTAGGCATAACAGAGACTTTTCCAGTTGAAGGAGTCACTTGTACTATTGCGGTCAGGAGTTCTTAGCCACCCTCGTCCAGCCAACCCGTGTATGTGGCAGCGTCGCATTCACGAGCACAGAAGTTGCCTTCGATGCACTTCTGTCGAAAAATATCCCTTCAGCTTTGGGCTTGTACTAATGGATAAAGCAATAGTAATATTTACACTGAAGGTTTGACTCTGATATCACGAATATATCATACTGATTATTTAATAACTTGTTTCTCGTATAGAGCCAAGCAAGTGATAAATATGTATATTTGGTTCCACTCCATGACGTCCTGTAGGTTTGAACCAGCGAACACAGAGTGAACAAGTTCGAAACATTCATTTGTTAACAGAAGAGAGAGAGAGAGAGAGAGAGAGAGAGAGAGAGAGAGAGAGAGAGAGAATAGTGGGTGCTAGTGAATTTTAGAGGAATGAGGTGGAGAAATGAGGTGCTCAACACAATTAAACAGGGATTTTTCCTTTCGTTTCGGTTGGCTTTCTATGCCTAAATGACTAAATGAAGGTAAATTATGAAATATAATAACTGGATGACGAAGTGGTAATAGGGTCTGGGTAATGGTTGTTTGGTCCAAGGTGTGCAGAGGTAAGCCTAATTCCAGGCAACGGTCGCTGTTAAAAGTTGGATATTTTAGGTCCCACTTATTTTAAATATTCCATGTATGTTTACAGTACGTGTGTGCCCCTATGGACCTATTTTCACCCCATGAATATTATTAGCAATGGACATTTTCACCACTCCGAGCACAATCCTCCATGGATCTATTTTCCTTAATGACTTTTTTTTTTTTTTTTTCAAAGACGCCTACTTTTCTACGTAATTTATTTTCCCACGAACTAATTTTCCCCATTGATGTATTTTCTCCCCACGGACCAATTTTTCCGTCGACCTTGAATCTGTCCATGGATACAGGTTTCCTGCATGGTCGTATACCCATGGATGTATTTTTCATAAATGAACCTATTTTCCCCATAAACCTGTTATCCGACGTGGTTATATCACCCACTGATGCGTGCAGTTGCAACAGACCTCTTGACCAACAGACGTATTGCACGATGGACCTGTTGTAACCCACTGGATATATATATATACCTACTTCAGCATAATTCCAGAATAATATCCCCTGTGGACCGATTTTCCGGACACTGAACTCTTCCCAACTCGGACATTAACTCATATCACCTAGTCCCAGTGGCCTGTTTTCCCACAATCCGTCCATCCACCTACACACCCACCCATCAACGCACATACCCACAACCTTACTCAATACAGAATGTCTCAAAAGTAGGACGACACAAACCCGTCTCTTGCCTTGTCCTACTAGTAGCCCCACCACCCACCCCACTTAATGCACGAACCCCACTCCACCCCACTTAACCAGCCCAACAACCCTTTCCCCTCCCTCTCGCCCACCCACTCCACCTAATCCGCCTGTGAAACAACCAGCCTACGCTAACCAATCCACCCACCCAGTCACCAACCTACCAACCCGCATACCATGCTCCACAAGTCAGATGACTCAATTCAACACAAACACACACACACACACACACACACACACACACACACACACACACACACACACACACAGGCGGGGTGGATTTCCTTACACGAAAGATGAGTCTCACCGCTTAACTCAGTCTGTCGGTAGAAAATAGTACCGGGTACTCTTTACAGGGAGTTTGCCAGGCCGTAGATAAGGGGCTTCATTCCGGCTACATACACATGATTTTATGCGATATGAGTAAATAAGGTGCTCGAGCTAAACAGGGAATTTTTCCTTTGGCTGATGAAGGAGTTTAATCCCACGATAACGTCTCGTCGGACATAATGAAGGATGGGTTTTATTCTGGGTAACGCCAGTAGACTTTGTCAAATGATTTGGCAGGCCGCGTAACTTCTGTTAAATGCCTTATGTTCGCATTTTTTTTCTCTCTCTGGTGGTTGGCACCTGGAGATTTTTGGCAAACTCATGAGTATTTTTCTCATTAACTGGATATCTCTCTCTGGACAGAGAGGCAAATTACTTTCTTAAGCACAGTTTTTTGTTAAACCAACAGCATTTATCTCTTAATTCATCACTTCAACGAAAGCAATCCTAAAAAAATTTATCACAAAGCAATGAAAGTTCTAGTGACTGATGGAAGAAATAATCACACTGCGGCCTGTTTTCAATGGATCACAGAAATCCAGGGTTTCTCACCCCTTGCATTTCCCTGCGCCAGTCTGCCTCCACCTCATTATTCCAAAATTCACAGGCGCCCACCATACACGCTCTCTCTCTCTCTCTCTCTCTCTCTCTCTCTCTCTCTCTCTCTCTCTCTCTCTTCTGTTAACAAATGAATGTTTCGAACTTGTTCACTCTGTGTTCGCTGGTTCAAACCTATAGGACGTGTTGGAGTGGAACCAAATATATATATTTGTCACTTGTTTGGCTCTGTACGAGAAACAAGTTATTAAATAATCATTATGATATATTCGTGATATCAGAGTCAAACCTTCAAAGTAAATAGTACTATTGCTTTATCCATTAGTACAAGCCCAAAGCTGAAGGGATATTTTTCGACAGAAATGCATCGAATGCGACGCTGCCACATTCACGGGTTGGCTGGACGAGGGTGGCTAAGAACTCCTGGCCGCAATAGTACATTCAGTTAACTTCCACAGGGTGTTCTGATCTTAATAAATTCGTGTGGCAGCAGCAAGATTAGAACATTCGATCCAGTGACGCCTTTGAAAGCCTGTCTTTTTCTACTGTATCTTCAGAGGATATTATGCACACGAGGGGAAACCTTTGGAACAGGGGGTTTGGCTATAACATTAATCAACCCCTCCACTACTACAGATCCATCCACATTTGAACAAAACTTCTTGCAAAGGGAAGAAAATCCGTCCTCGGGCAGAAAGGATTAATGACAATCGGGAAAGAGCCTTCAGAGAATGTACGAGTATAATTGGTTTATGGGTTGAAACCTTGCCCTTGCCCTTTGACCTTGACCATTCACCATTCCTTGCCTGACCTACAACAATTCCACCAGATTTAGTCTAAATCAAATCAAAGTGTTTGACTTGACCTTGTTCTGCGTTCTTGACCTTTGGCCTATTATTCTCAAGAACAGTAGGTCAGTCCCTCGGCTGACTCTCGGCCCATCCGCCAAGTTTGGTCTAAATCAGATCCAAACAGTTTGAGCCATAGTGTTGACTCACACACACGCGGAGAGCGAGACAATCCACCTGCCATAATGCCACATATATGGATGTAAAAGTTAGAATTATAATACTGATACGGGTAGAATTAATAAATAAATAATAATAATAATAATAATGAAAGAAAAAATATAAGTGGCAAATGAGAAATACTGATAATTGTAGAAGGTGTAGAAATAGACCACAGGGCAGTGTTGTTGGTGGGAAGAGACTTATCTATCTTTTCTATCTATCTGTTGCCAGACGCCTCAATCCCGTTCGGGGTGGCCACAAACAAATCGCCTCCACGTCGCCGTGTCCCCCGCCATTTCACTGCCGTGCTCCCAACTCACACCCCCCTCTCTTATATACCTCTCCACCCCATCCCTACATCTCATCCTCGGCCTCCCCCTCCCTCTCCCTCCTCCACCTCATTCACATACACTCTCTTCGTCAGTCTTTCACCCTCCATCCTCTCCACATACCCATAAAAAATGATCAGAGGTAAACAATGAAAGAAAAGGCACGAAAAAACACATGCACAGCAAAGAAAAACAAATACAAAATCTTACTGACGTGCTAGGGATTTTGACTGAACCAAAGTTATATACAAGCCCGTTTATTAATACTGAGAGCTCCAAGGACGAGCCCCAGTGTCTTGATAAATGATGATAGGATACGGCTGGCTTTTCTGTATCGTTGCTGGTTACACGTTGTTAAGTAGGATGCAGTCTTATCACATTTAATAACTACAGGTGTTCCATTAACGACTAGTTCGTTACCTGGACCTGGAAACACTTTTGGAACCTGAATGTAAATCAATTGGTTGCGTGTCTTATTCTAGGGTAATGTTTGGGTGCTTTCCTTCTCAGTCACACTTGTATGTGTTTGTAATTGTCACTTGCTCACAAAATACTGCTCTCGCATGTTGGGTTATATCCCGACACTTGTTTCTTCAACTGAAAATCACTCCATCACCAATTAATCCTTCCTCTGTCCTCCTCTTCCTTTCCGACTTTATGATAAGCCCTACAACATTTTGGGTGCTTTCCTTCTCAGTCAGTCCATTAACGTAAGTCAGGGAATTTATAGCCCGGGTAAACCTTCGCCCAGCCAGTTTTAATAACACAGCCGATAATAATGATGCTGCAAGAACATGCTGGGACAAGCTTACCCAACATCTAATAAAACAATAGTAACCTGGTCTCCTGTCCATTTTGCATTACATAATGCCTCATTTGTTATTGTAACTGTCGCGTGAGTACCTCTCCCTCCTCTAGGACCATGTTGCCTTGTATTTATTTGGTCTTTAATTATGTCAGTCTTGTATATATGATATTTTCCAACACATTGCCTATTATATCAAGTAGCGAGATGGGACCGTAATTTATTATAATTATGTGATAGATCTTTGCCTGTTTTATGAACTAATATAATCGTAGTAGTTTTAAGTCGTTCAGGATAGTAACCTGCTGGTACTGTAGCATTAAATATATTTTTTTAATGCAAGGAAGAAGGAACCAAAGGCCAGGAGCTCGCAAACCGTTCCTTAAAAAAAAAAAAAGTACAAAAGACAGCTAAATTCAAGACCTGTTCATTTCGAGATTCCCGGACACAATGCGTCTGAAAGACTAGAGATCATAGGAAGTAGGAAATACAGACAGAGGGAGACAGTTCCAGAGTTGACCTGTTGCATAAATGAAGGACTGGAAGTAACGGTTATCTCTTGGATTAGAGAGTTGGACAGAAAAGGGATGAGAATTTGTTGCTAGACGGGTGCTACGCGCCCGTCGTAGAGGTGGAGGAATGCACGCAGACAGTTCAGAGGAGCAGTGACCACCGAAGTAGCGATAGAAAAGAGATAAAGATGCAACAGTGCGGCGGAGAGACAGAGGTTGAAGGGAGCCAGTAAGAGGAGGAGGGTTAATGAGACGAAAAGCCCTTGACTCCACCCTGTTGAGAAGAGCTTTATGTGGGGAGCCTCCCCACACGTGAGAGTTGTACTCTACACAGGGGCGAATAAAACCCGTGTATAAAGTCAACAACTGTGCAGGGGTAAGGAAAGTACAGAGTCGGTTTACCACACTTAATCTCTTGGAAGCAGATTTTACAAGAGATGTAATATGATCTTTCCAAGATAAGTCCCGAGTGACTGAAACCCCACGCATGCTCAAGGATGATGCAGGATTAAGCTGGATATTATTAGACATCAGTGGGCACTCCTGTGGAAGATTGTGTTGAGTCTTTGATGCATTAAAAACAACAAGATTATTTTTACCCCAGTCAGAGATATGAGCCAAGTCTAACATTAGGTGTGCCATAGCCTCATCCCTTGTTTGTTGAAGTAACTGCTGAGATGGACGTTGCGAGAACCGAGTGGAAAGGTGAAGGGTGGAATCATCAGCATACGAGTGGATAGGGTTAGATGTACAGCTTAGAAGGTCATTGATGAATAAAAGGAAGAGAGTTGGTGATAGGACAGAGCCCTGAGGACCACCACTGTTGATAGATCTAGGAGAAGAACGATGGCCGTCTACAACAGCCGCTTTAGAACGACCAGAAAGGAAGCTATAGATGAAGACACAGATAGAAGGATAAAAACCGTAAGAGGGCAGTTTGGAAATTAAAGATTTATGCCAGACTCGATCGAAAGCTTTTGAGATGTCACTTTCGCCAAAGTCCCGAAAGGAGGATGACCAGGAGTCTGAACGGTAGGTGAGAATATCGCCCGTGGAGAGTCCCTGACGGAACCCATACTGACGATCAGAAAGAAGGTTGTGATAGGAAAGATGCTTTATGTTCTGCGGTGCCTTTAAGATGTTGGATGGTAAACTGATTAGCATGTTTCTAGTTATGTTATAAAATCTGGGTGCGTTTTCTTTGTAACTCCTTAATAACAGACAATTCTCTCCTGAATTCTACCAATCTCTCTGTCACGAGAGAACTGATAATAAGCTTGTATATTTAAACCACCAGTGGATCTTTGGTTAGTATGTCCAGTGAGGAGCTGAAAGAAACGGAGTATGGTTCTAAAACTGGTCAGAGTCTTCAACGTTTTAATTCCTCCATGTGCCTGTTCACCAAGCATTACAGTTGAGGGTTTGTATCTGCCACCGAGATTGGCGGGTCGTGCTGTCAGGGAAGATTGTGATTTAGTAATTGCTGTTTATCTGCCTTAACGACGCTTGTGGAGTCGGTAGGTGTTTATCTAATCCTTCTTCTTATCATGAATTTCATTAAGCCGTTCACTTCATACACACCTTTTGAGGATGTTCGTGTTATCTCCAGACGGTTTTATTCAGCCCAGGAGAAATTACGAACTGGAAAATTTTGATGTTGCCTTCACTAACTCCACCACAACAAGAGATCCTCATTCGCTGAGTACAATAGCCCGGTGGTGGCCAGATGAAAAAAAAAAAAAAATCTATCTATCTATCTATTGCCAGACGCCTCAGTCCCGTTTGGGGTGGCCACAAACAAATCGCCTCCAAGTCGCCCTGTCCCCCGCCATTTCACTCCCCTGCTCCCAACTCACACCCCCCTCTCTCATATACCTCTCCACCCCATCCCTCCATCTCATCCTCGGCCTCCCCCTCTCTCTTTCCCCCTCCACCTCACTCACATACACTCTCTTCGTCAGTCTTTCACCCTCCATCCTCTCCACATGGCCAAACCACCTCAGTATGTTCCTCATAACGCTTCCTATCACATCCACATCAACACCACAACGCTCCTTTATATCCTCATTCGTCAGCCTGTCTCTCCATGTGACTCCACAGGCTCATTGGCATGAGAGGGGCATCATGTCAAGGTTATTCTTATTATCCTCAGATGATTTTACTCTGCTAAGGAGAGACCTTTAAATATGGAGGATTGAGTTATAGTTTCCATTAGTCTCTCCACTACTAGGGTGTTCTAAACTCCTCTGATAGGAGCAAGATTAATGTTTAACAGTGGTAGCTGAGTGGTCACCGTTGCTGACTGCGAAATTGCTAGTCTGATAGCGTCATGGTTCGCATCCTGGTGCGGGCAGGGCATCACTAGACTCAGGTTAAATCTTGTATTAATAAAAACTTCTAGAAGTACTCTTAAAATTACTACTAAAAGTGGTTGTAGCTGAGAGTAGCTTCTAAAAGTTCCTCCTAGGAGGACTCGTAGTAGTAATTTCGCTCCTTCCATAAAGTGTTACCAACACAAGGAATCTCTGCTTAATATATTTAAAAAATTACCATTGCAAAGCCTTAGAGTATCAGTAAGTAGTTTAAAAATGAATAAAACTAGTTTTTATATATAGAAACAACATCTATTTGATCATATATTATGATTCTTTACGAATGTCGATAACATGGATAAAATGTAAACACATCGTGTGGTCAGCTGATCGTGCCTGCTACCATCGGGGCATCGTGTGCACATGGCACAGTGACCGTCAACAATGGCACAATTTCAAGATTCCACGGCTGCAGATAAGTTCAGGAGAAAGAGAAACTGGACGGAGGGAGTGTACGAGGGACCTTCACAAACCTCTTAATGTGTGATGCAGTTAGAGCATAGAGTGTTTCCGTTATCACATTGCTCACTGATGGCTGCGATGGTCCAAAGTCATCACAATTACACTGCTGCATTTTTCCAGTTGCAAGGTACCTAAGTATTATTGTATCAACACTTTCATCTCGGATGTGAGAGGATGGTTTCGATGTGTGGGCCTTTCCAGTACATTTCTTACTAAATCAGTAATAAACAGAATGCCCTCACGATCGAAACGGTACCTTCTTACACGTTCTTGATCATCATATTCCATGAATGCATCCTTCCGAGCTCGAAAATTTCTGCGTGGTGGGTGGTGTCGGTCAGCCATGGTCTATGTTGTCTTGTCTCTTGACGTTTTAGGGATGCAGCTACTGTGTTTAGTGTCACTAAAAATCTTACTAACTCCTTAGAAGTTCTTGTGAAGGACTTTTATTTTTTAGCGATTTTACGAGTAAACTTAGGAGTTGAAAGTAACTTTTAGGAGTACTTCTAGAAGTTAGGAGCCAAATTTCACTTTGAGAGGAACTTTTTACTCCTAGGAGTTTTTATTAATACGGGCACAGAGTAACACTGAGGGGAGGTAACTGTGGTAACCTGGATGATGCAGTGGCCTTGTATCCCTGAATATTGGGTGAAAAAATCGCCACAGGCCTAAGTTACGAAGATTAGCACCGCGGCTAAACGCCCGATGGCGTCTGCCCCCGCCTTTACCTTTAGTCTTAAAAAAGTGCAAAGCCCGCGAACTGTAATTGGTCTTGGAACTGAACCACTGATCTTGCTCTTTGACCTTGACCTTTGACTTGTCAAAATCGAATCGCTTCATCCATGTCTGATCCTCAACAGTTTCACCAGGTTTAGTGTAAATCGGATCAAAGAGGTCAAACATGGCCAACTCTTTGAATTTAATTGGACTTTCATTTGTTTTTTCCTCAAAACCGGTAGGCCAGTCCAGGGCTGACTCACAACATTCTCTTCAAATCTGATCAAACTATGATCCAAAATGTTTCAACTGTAATGCTCTCTCTCTCTCTCTCTCTCTCTCTCTCTCTCTCTCTCTCTCTCTCATACACACACACATACAGAGAGAGAGAGAGAGAGAGAGAATATACCTGCTGTACCTCATGCACACTTGGGTCACTGCCGACATTAGCAATAAAACAGGAATACTGGCCAACACACACACACACACACACACACACACACACACACACACACACACACCGATAAGTGGATCGACATTTGATCTTATCCTGTGACCTTTGCCTTTCACTGATTTTTCGCAGAATTCAGTGCATTCATCCTCACTCTACCCGTAGCCCTTTCACCAAGTTTATTCTAGGTCAGGTCAGCAGTCTTCAAGTTGGCCTTACGAAATAATCTTAATAGTTGACTTTGCCCTGTGACCATATCCTTTGACTGATTATTCTCAAAGTCAGATTCCTTTGCTCTTGCTTAACCCTGAACCATTCCACCCGGTTTGGTATAAACAGGAGAAAACTCTTTAAGTTGACCTTGCCATGCCACCTTCCACTTGACCTGTTGTTTTCAAATGCCTACCTTAGCCCCTTGACTGACCCTCAACTCTTCCAGCAAGTTTGCTCAAGAGCAGAATCAAAACTGTTTCAGTGATTTAGCTCACACAGACTCACGCAAGTCAAATTTTGACTTTCATCACTGACTTTGAAGTTTGATTTATTATTTTCAAAACTCAGTTCTTTCATCCTTTCCTTACCTTTAATATCTCTTTCACCATGTTTATCTATATCAACTCAGCGGTTTAGTTGACTGTGCCGTGTGTCCTTCACTTTTGACCTATTCACGCAGACCCTTGCTGAACCTCAACTCTCACGAAATTGGTGAAAATCACACAAAAATTGCTCGAATTTCACAGCTAACACACGCCAGCATGCAGCGTGCCGATCAAAATATAACACCCGCTCACTTGGTGCTCGAGGGTGTGAAAAAAAAAAAAAAAAAAAAAAAGTGCCCAATTCGAAATGATGGTAGGTTTCAGAAACAAGCTTATAAAATGATTACAGAAGCGTTTTGTTGGTGAGAAAAAAAGCACCTTAAGTAGAGCAGCTTCCAAACACACGAGTTTGTGACCAGGAAAACCATGCCAGAGTTGTATGAGCTGGTAAGTCAGACAGCTTTTTCTTTAACCCTCTCATAATCGGAGCAGCCCTGGTATTTTATTCAACTAACACCAGGCCATTTTATTCAGCTGAGAGTGAGACGCATGGGAACCTGAGATTTTTCATTCCTTTTCCTTTAGTCATGTCATGGTCGGGACAACTCTAGACTCATATTCCAGCTACTGACAGACGACTTGACTGAGCTACGATAGTCCTAGAGTTAATCAGGAGAGCAGAGGGAAATGTAGTTGGTGCAATGAATGTCTTGATATAAAACAGAGGACTGGGTGTGGAGGCTGCAAGAGGATGGCATGAAAGTGTGTTAGTACCCACATTAACGTATCAGTGTCAGACTTTGTAATGGTATGAATGCACGAAGTAGAAAGTAAAGGCAGTGGAAGTGGGACTATGCATGACAGAATGAGAAAGTAATAGTAGTGGATCTGGGACTATTGGGGAATGTGTGTGGAATGCATAGAAAGAAGGGGATGAGATATAACGCGATTCGCGAAAGATGTGGAGTAAGGAGCCTGTTGATAATAATGTAGAGGAGCGAGCTTAAATAGTATAGTCGCATGAAGAGAAGTTGTTGTTGTTGTTGTTGTTGTTGTTGTTGTTGTCGCACCAGGCTCATCTGAAAAGTGAACCCAGTGATTGTAGGCTTAAGTTGTCACAGCCCAGTCCACCATCCTCCTTCCAGGGGATGGGGAGTTAGTTGAGGGGCTTGTGTATAACCGTGTAGTTGATACGTAGTTATATCAGTGCCACCACATGAAGGCGTCCCTCTCCAGAACCAAGAAATGAGAAGAATAGGGTCTATGTGAGTGAGTTCGGAGGTGTTTGGAAATATGGTAAGCCACGAAGAAGCTGGATAGATAAGATAAATGTGTGAGAAAACAAGATATGAAGGTCAGTGAAGGTAGAGTTTACAGGGATTTTGCTGGATGAAGTATTTACGGAGGAGTACAGTCGGCTTCGGGGACCATGTTACCCTTTGCCATCCCGCTCTCACTCATGTGGCAGCGGCGTACTAGTCGTGTGGGTGGGAGGCAGACAGCAGAGATTTTTCGTATTAAGTATTGTGATACAGTACATCGACATATTAACATGCAGTCGAATGACCCACCGGGGATATAATATAATGTGGAATCTCTGTAAGGTGATGTGGTGTTACCCACAGTAAGGGAGGGGAGAGGGGGGAGGGAGGCAGGTCAGGAGAACGGGAATGCCGAAGTGAGAATGAAGCGGCAAAACAACTTGTGAACTGCAGGGTTACGAACACCTCACAGTTTACGATTACTAAGGCCTTGTGAGTTTTTAAGGCCTGGATGTCCCCATAACCTCCTACTCTTCTCCCCCTAGAGGCATGTAAGACAATGACGGAAGGGAGCTAGGACAGTATCACTATTACCCATTATAACCCAGTGGAAACGTGGGACAGCTTCATTCCCCTTCCCTTCCTCCCTTCGTCTCCCATTCACGGTGCTTCGATGCTTCACCACCTCCTCCTTTCACCTTCCCATTCTCCTGACACTCCCCCTCCCTTTTCTCCCTTCCCTTACCACACCCCCTCCATCATCCTACCTCTTTCACCTCGCCACCATTTTCTTTATCAGAGGCAGCATTATAAGTAACACCACATACCCTCATACAGATTCCCTATTATATCCTCTGTATTTCATTCAATCGTATCTTAATATGTCGATTTGCTGTATCACACTAGACGATAAATCTCTGCTGTCTGCCTCCTACCCACACGAGTATATAGTGCGTCGTTGCCACATGAGCCAGAGCGGGGTGGCAGGGGGTAACACGACTCCTGGAGCAGACTGTACATGGTAAGGGTTTGACACACCTCTCATTTAACTCCATTGTCAAGAGAATTACTCTGTCTGGCAGAGGTGTGTGTGTGTGTGTGTGTGTGTGTGTGTGTGTGTGTGAAAATCTCGAAGATACATGAACAGCTTGAGCAGATTTTTACGCTTGTGAGATGGCGCCACGATTGCTAGGGCTTGAATGACGTGTGAATGCTCTTCATGGCTCTCCTACTTTTGTATTTTCATTGTTTCTGTTCGTACCTACCAAAACCTTGGGCGGGAAAAGAGGTCGAGATGATGATGATGATATGATGGCACAACCACGACGGCGTCCTTTTCACTCTAGTCATGCAGTCTACAGATGAAATTATCCAAGGTTTACATATGGTCTTTATTACCCCTTCACCTGGATGGATGTAGCCTTCGTTAACTCCTTCACTTAAATGCCCTATTAATGTAAATAAAACTGGTCAGTAGCAGCAGGATAAACTGAAAATTGTATCCATAGGCTGGAAGGGTTAAATCAGAACTTCTGTTCCTTTTTTTTCCTCCGTCACTCCCCTGTAAGTCAGACAATTTGTGTGGTCTGTGTATCTGTGTATATGCTGGAAGTCAGATATTGTTATCCCCTTCTGGTCTAATCAAGGTTAAAGTACAAGTGAATACAAATGACGTCTCTCGGCTAAAAGGATCATCATCATCATCATCATCATCAGGAGCAGCAGCAGCAGCAGCCATTCCTTTTCTTCCCCATCAGGATCGTGAGGGTCCCGGGCTAGGGTATTCGGTCCCAACACTGAAGGTCAAGGTGACCAAGCTCACTCGACCCTGAGAGGCGCCACGTGAGCAATAAACCTCAACCATTTCTCAAGCGGAAACCATTACAGGCTTCATCCAGCTGGAGCACTGTAACCCACCAGACCACCAGTCGTCATTTGGTTATATGGTTGCCACTCAGAGTAGCAAATGGTTTCCTGGGTTACATGAAACCCATTGGTTGTCACTCAGTGTACAGTAAAGTCACCTGTAGACAGCACAACAACGAGTAAGTCGATGATGGGCGCCCCTCCTGCTACAATAATAATCTATCTATCTATATACTTAGGCTGCTTCCCCCAAAGAAAAGGAGGTGGCCGAGACAGGACAACACACTCCCAATTTACTCATCCACGCACACGCATTTGTTCGTATCTTAGACCCAATGGGAGAAGGGACAGATCCTCATCGCATCACACTGCACGAGGGTCAATTGCACGGTGCAATCAGCGACATCCGCAGCAGGACCCGGCAGCAGAGCTGGTTTAACCCTGCCACTTCATAATGGACCCATCCCCTTACCCGCACCTGACTTGATCCAAAGCTGATCAGACCAAATGCTGGAGAACATCCCCTCAGGGCTGCGCCACCATCAATTCATTCACAATTTCTTTCCAATCATTCCTATCACGCCCAACCACGCTTCCTTGCTCAACAGACATCCCTCTTGCATCTAACACTCTCTTCACACTGTCCATCCCATCCTATTCGTGGTTTTCCTCTCAGCCTTACAACTGTTACATCCGATTCAGTTCTTTTTCACCATTCGCACTTCATCCGTTTTCTCCATATGCCCAAACCATCGCAACACTCTCTGCTCAACTCGATCAGCCATCTCCCGCATAACTCCAGTTCTCCTTAGCACTTCATCATTTCTCACTCGATCCATACGCGCCACTCCACACATACTCCTCACACATCTCATCTGCATTACATTCAAACTTTCCACTCCACACATACTCCTCAGAGATCTCATCTCCAGTACATTCAAACTCTTCCTCTCTGCTACACCCATATTCCATGTTTCAGCCCCATATAACGCAGTCGGTAGCATTACACCCTCATACAGCGTTCTCTTTACATCCATTCTAAGCAAACAACATCTAAACACTTTTTTCATTCCTCCCAGCACCTTAACTACTTCATTTATTTTAACTTCACTTCTACATCTATTCTTCCATCCACAGCAACATGTGACCCTAAATACTTAAAACACTCTATCTCCTCAAGCACCTTTAAAACTATATTCATCCTCCTACCATCTACCAACCTCGCACACGTCATCACTTTACTCTTATTCTCATTTGCTCTCAATTTCCTCCTTGCACACACTCTTCGAAACTCCTTTACCAACTGTCTCAATCTCTCCTCCGAATCAGCCACCGGTGCAGTATCATCTGCAAACAGCAGCTGATTCAGATTCCACTCTTTACCATCAGCATTCACCAGACTCAAATCTCCACCTAACAGTTTTGGTTTTACCTCTCTTACAACACCATTCATATAAAAATTAAACAACCAGGGTGACATCACACATCCCTGCCGCAGCCCCACTCTCACGGGGAACCAATCACTCACAGTATTTCCCACTCTTACACATGCTTTACTAATTACATAAAAACTTATCACTCCTTTTAACAGCCTACCATCAGGTCCATACAATCTCAAAACAGTCCATAAAGCCTCCCCACCAGTTCTACCATACACTTTCTCTAAATCCATGATCGCCCAAAACACATCTTTACCTTTCGCTAAATACTTTTCACACACCTGTCTCACAGCAGACACCTGATCCACGCATTCCCTTCCTCTCCTAAAGCCACACCGCTCATCACCAGTCACTCCCTCCGTACCCTTTCTCTCTTAATTAACACTCTGCCATACACCTTACCTACAACACTCAACAGACTTATACCCCTAAAGCTAGTACATTCATTCTTATCACCCTTACCATTATACAGTGGAACCATACAAGCACTTGTCCAGTCAATCGGCACCATACCGCTCAGAAAACACACATTCAGCAATCTTACTAACCATTCAATAATAGTCGCTCCACCACCTTTCAGGCATTCCACATCACACCCATCCATACCTGCAGCTTTCCCTGTTTTCATCTCCTTTACTGCCTCATGCACTTCCTCCATTGTGATCAAAGCATCATTCAGCTCTCCCAACACATTTATTCCTTGCACCCTTCCATCCGCCACAATCTCAGCCTCCCTTTCCTCCTCCATATTTAACAACCTTTAAAATGACTCTGCCCATTTCATCCTTACTGCATACATCTCACTTGACATCCTTCCATCCTCTGCTTTTACTTGCTCTTCTTTCCCAGACTCTCTCTTTTGCACCCTTTTCACTTCCTTCCAAAACATTTTCTTAGTTGAAAATTCTCAGTTAATTGCCTACCCCTCCTCTCATATGCTACCACTTTACCATCATGCACAGCCCTTCTCGCCATATTCCTCTTTTCCTTATACCTATCATATGACACCTCATCCATCCTCTGCAGCCACACCTCATATGCACCACAGTAATAATAATAATAACAATGATAATAATAATAATAATAATAATAATATTATTATTATTATTATTATTATTAACCTGTACTCTCCCGGTTTTTTCGGGCCCCTCCACCCTCTGAAAACCCGATTAATTTTCGATTTTTTTTTTCTCTCAAACAATCCCTTTTGGTGAGAAACTAATAAAAATCACCAAGAAAGTTGCTCCCGTCACCCCTAAGTGCTCCTAAGGTGGGTCCCCGTCACCTCAGCCAGGTGTTCTGTGGCCAGGCTAGTCTGCTCCGTTTTCTGCAGTGGGAAGGAGGAGGGTAACTAATCAAAACCAACCTTAATACATATATTTACATTTATTTGCTACAAAAGTACATATACAGCAACACTATTGTGGTATATATATATATATATATATATATATATATATATATATATATATATATATATATATATAAAAAATGGGTGAAAATAACGTAGGTTCATAATGGTACTACCCATAAACCGCTGATTTCTGGCACACTTGACTAGCTGATGCTGTTGTTTCCACTAACATTCACTAGACTCTAGAGGAAGGTCTCACTCGTCTGTCTGCCATGAGTCACCAGCAAAATCTGAAAAATGTGCGTGCAATGTGCCTTGAAATTGCGAATTGTATGGTGTTCAACGGCGGGACCACGGCAGCTACCATGTACTGTCGTACAAAGTACGATGTCGGGAGGGTACGGATTAATATTATTATTATTATTTACTAGAACTCTGTAACTGTCCTTCAGACAGTCACTAGTCTCCACCTACTGTTTCATACAATGACCTTGGCTCCATTCGGGAGATTTGGAATTTTTTTTCTCTCAGCAATAGGCCATACCAGGACACATAACCTGGGCCACTCAGATTCCTTGCACAGATCGTGTTGAAATTTCCAGTAGACATGACCAAGTTATCTTGTTCACATCATCATACTGATATGACTCATTCTGACATGCCCTTTCACTGTGCATAAAGGATCTGGAATTTTTTTTCTATCAGCAATGGCCCATGGCAGGACACATAAACTCGGCCCTTCAGATTCCTTGCACAGTCTCCATTTCTCCTGGAGAATCGTTTTGAAACTCTGAGGCGGGAATAATAATACCAGCGAAAACAATAGTCTCCACCTATGGAATAGGTGGAGACTAATAGTAGTAATAACTAATAATAATATTTTTACTAACAAGGAGGAACACTCAGAGTGCAACACTCACGCCCACGAACTGGTCTAAGGGCCAGATATTTGACTTTGTCCTGTGATCTTCAGCTTTAACCGAATTCTCTCAAAATCTAATTACTTCATGACTGCCTGACCCTGAACCCTTCCACCACTTTTGGTCCAAATCACATCAAAAATTCTAAGTGACTCTCGTCCTGTGGCCTGGAATTCTGACTTTTCCTTTTTATCTTGACCTTTAACTGACTGTTCTTGAATCGAATGTCTTCATCTTGCCATACTTTAAACCCTTCCTTAAAATCTGTGAAGTCAAATGAAACTATTAAGCTGACCCAGCCACTTGGCCTTGTTCTTTAACTAATTTTTCTCTAAGGCAGTCAGTCAACTCCTTCGCTGATCCTGAAGACTTCCATCAAGTTTGTGCCACATCAGATCAAATCTGTTTTTAGTTATTTTGTTCATACAGACACACTGGTTGAAATTTGACCTTGTTGTGTGACCTTGATCTTTGACTGATCATTCTCAGACTCAAACACTTTTTTTAATTACACTCAGCTCTTGCACCAAGTTTGGTCTAAATAGGTTAAAGACTGTTTAAGTTGATCTTACTAGGTTAAATTTTGACCTAGTCATGCGATCTTGACCTTTGATATATTTCGAGAAACAATAGGTCAACCTCTTGACTGTTCCTCTACCATTATGTTAAATTTGGCTAAAGTCAGATTAAAACTGTACGGGTTATCACTCACACACGCACGAGCAAGCATGGCCGCATTCAGCAAGAAATAGGTGTATAAAGATAACACAATGAATAAATCAGTATGCAGTAATGACCACCAACTGTACATTTACCCTAACGGTATATAATAAATGTGTGCCACAGGTAAACAACTACCATCCAGCGGTGGTGTGGTCTGATGGGGCTGATGATGTAGCAGATTGGTACTGGAACTCCACCGTGTTCCTGGCGTGGCTGTTCAACGAGTCCCCCGTCAAGGACACAGTGGTGGTTAATGACAGGTGGGGCCTTGGCACAAGCTGTCATCATGGGTCCTTCTACACCTGTAAGGATCGCTATAATCCAGGTGAGACTAACTAGGGTGAACAATGGGTAATCTTAAGGAATTTCTGCATCTGTATAAACACTTATGCTGATGCAACGATTGATGATGGTCAGTAGTAGGTGTGATCAATAACGGATAACCATAATCCCTTCTACATGTGTATAGACCAATATACAGTAAAAGTTCTTTAATCCGGAATACAGTAGCCCATGGACCTTCCGGATTATCAGATTTTCCAGACTATCAGACAGGTACCTGAAAATGTTCAAAACACACCCAAAAAAATAACATCCGGGACCTCCTGAATGTCAGCATGTGTACGGAATTGGATAGTTCGGTGCACAACTTTCAGCTATTTTTCTATATTTTTCATTTTTTCCCGATTGCTCTCGATTTTTTACCTAAAAAAGCTAAAAATGACCCTGGGCTGAAAATTCCAAACCATCGGGTTTTTCAAACCATCGGATGCCGGATTATCGGAAGTTCAGTGTAATCTGAGTGCAAATGACAGATGTTGGTGCATGATGGGGGTGACACTATAGTCATGGATCCTTCCACGCCTGTAAGGACTGCTGTAATCCAGGTGAGAATGATAACTGATGGATAATTATAAATGGTATCAATTGTAGGTGTAGATCTGTTATAGATGGTGATCAATGATAGATGAGAACTTGACATTATATGTTGCCATTGCTCTTTCTTCACCTGTACAAAATGTCATAATTCAGGTGAGAAACTGGTGAGGGTATATTAAAGGTGGTCACTGATATGTGGGGGTGCTATTATCCAAGTGAGAATAACAGATGGTGCTCAGTGATAGGTGGAATGCCTCGTGCTGTAGCTTATTATTTTGGATCTATATGCACCTGTAAAGAACGCTATAATCCAGGTGAGAATGATGGGCGATATATGTTAGCCAATAATAGGTCACCATGGGCGCTTCCTCATCTGAAAAGGCCATTGTATTCCTGGCGAGAATAGGTGGGGTCTCAATATAGCTTACTATCTCTGATCCCCCTACACCGGCAAGGAGCACTGGACTCGTAATCCAGGCAGGAAAACAGTAGTGGTCAGTGGGTGGTGGTTCTGATGTTTTCAAAAACTGTGCTTCCATGCTGACACCCATCCTAGGCTGACTCTTTCGCCCTTGTCAAGTGGCTTTTTTCCATCTGGCTGGAAGCTTACCCTCACTTAGTCGGTACTGAAGAAGGGTGACCAGACCCGGTCTTCTCTCTCCCAGTTGATTTAATTTATTGTGTTTCTAAAGCCTTTCAGCCCACCATGAACTGTAAGATTTGAAATACATTTTTTCTTATAATCTTTCTGGCTGCCAATACTGATTTCATCAGGGACGCTACACTGGTGATCTTCCATTCCGCGCAATTCTCTGTCACTTTCTTTCTAGGATTTCAATTCAATACTTGCTATTGTTCTTTTCGTCGGGCATATGTTTTTAATTTCCAAACTGCCCCCCTACATTTCCTATCTCCTTTCCTGTGCTTTCGTCTTACTTTTCCTTTCCAGTCGCTCCATAGCTGTTAAAGATGGTCACTGTTCTTCCTTGCAAGCTATGAGCCATGATAATCACGGTTCTGTCACCAGCTTTGTTGCTCCTATTGATTTACTGAGCTTAGCATGTTATGTTGACAGTTCCATCCTTCTTTTGAGTATCCGTATCAATCCGTATAAGGTTTCCTGCAGGACCAGACCTTGTCCTAAGAGGAAGAATGATAGCTGGAATTTCTCCCAGCATATGCTGCTCTGAAAGGTTGTTTGTTGCTTAGTCGTCACGATTCAAAAGCTGCCTGAATGCAATGAATTAGTGCTGATCTCTTCCTCTGGCCAAACTGCAGGCTCAGGAAGGGAACGCCGAGAAGATTGTTTTATGTGCACACAGCCAAGAATTCCTTAACACAGCGTAACGTCATGATAGTTGAGCAGAAATTCACTTGCCTTTCTACGGAATGAAAGGGAGACAGAACTACTAGACTCCCAGAGCGTAACACAGCTCCCTCCCAGTAAAGTATCCAGTAGTTGTACAGAGTCTCTAAGAATGACCTGAATTCCTAGTGGTATAACTACTGGTCTACATCTCACACTGCCCAGGTACTATCTGGAAGGAATTTCTGTAGTAATGACAGTGCCAGTGACAGCTGAAGTATTGCATTGGCTGTTTTGTGTGTGTGTGTGTGTGTGTGTGTGTGTGTGTGTGTGTGTGTGTGTCAGAGTCTGTTTATGTCATCAACAATACCCACAAGGGTGACAACGACCAAATGAATGGACATGCTGCGAGAATGAAATTTAACACTTTCGCTGCTACAAAGCTTATAATATTTAATCTGATTGACTTCTGACAATTAAAGACAACAAAAGCAAATTTACCATAGTCAGACTCGAACCCTGAATATGGGTACTTGAGATCAGGAGGCTGTTGTTTAACCCCGGTCTGTGTGGTCGGCCACAGGTAAGCAACTGCTTCTGTGGGACCATCCAGTACAAACATACACCGTGTAGGGAAATGGCACCATCTTGTGGCAGACTGTACCTCACTCGGGTCTGACCAGGGTCCTTCTCCATGACCAGGTACAAGGAAATATGAGGAGACATGGCTTCCAGGTGGGCACAGCAGCTGCTTTGCTCCACCCAGGGTTCACAGCACCACAACATACAGTATCGTCAGGAGATAAACACTGCAACCACTGACCCACCATTCTAGTGATGTATTTCCTGTGTGTGTTGCAGGAGTGTTACAGCCACACAAGTGGGAGAACTGCATGACGCTGGACAAACGGTCGTGGGGGTATCGACGCAAGGCACCGGTCACTGACTACCTCACTATAAACGTAGTCATCTCAGAGCTGGCTTCGACTATTAGCTGTGGAGGTAAACATGCTTAGTCTCAATGTAAATATAATATTTCAGTAATGTGAGTGGACATTGAGTGACAAGCCAATGGATTTCAAATTTTCTCAGAAATTACTTGTTATGCCAGGTGGTAATCATATAACTAATCCATGGGGTAGAAGAGAAAAAATGTCCTTGTATTCCCTGCATTCTTAAATGGCGAAATGGGAAAGGGTAATGTGAATGAGGGATCCCACACCATCTGTTCTTCCCCTGGCAGGCATCCAGAAAGCCTCGGATCTGGGTCCTGTAGAGATGAGAGTAGGTGTTCCATTCTGCGAGTGTTTCTTCATGTTTTTATACAGATATTTATTGCAGGTAATATTCTGATCAACGCTGGTCCCACACACGACGGCCGTATTCCCGCCATCATGGAGGAGCGGCTGAGACAACTTGGGTGGTGGCTGGGGGTGAACGGCCAGGCGGTGTATGAGTCGAAGCCGTGGACGCACCAGAATGATTCCCTCACGCCAGGTGTATGGTACGTGCACCACATGTATGGACTACCATAAGGAGAATTTTGCTATCCCTTCTCGGTTGGCTGACTCAATGGAAGGTGTTACGGGAAGTATTTTATGTGACAGTAATGAGAAACACACAACAAAAGAGTATGAGAAAAAAGGATGCTTTCGGTTGTTTGGGGAGGAATTGACTATGAGCATTACTGACTGAAAGAGTTTGGAAATATTTGTCATGTTAAGAGAGAGAGAGAGAGAGAGAGAGAGAGAGAGAGAGAGAGAGAGAGAGAGAGACAGACAGACAGACAGACAGACAGGCAGACAGAGACAGAGAGAGTAGTGAATGGGTGAGAATCTGCAGTGTCCATCTAATCTTGTCTCTTCCACTGCAGGTACACTCAGAAGGAAGGCACTGTGTACGGTATAGTGCTGACGTGGCCTCCAGGTGATGTGCTGGTGCTGGGATCTGTTCTACCCACACCATCCACACACATCTCAATGCTGGGATATCAGGGTGCACTACAGGTATTTGCTAGCCTCTGTGTGTGTGTGTGTGTGTGTGTGTGTGTGTGTGTGTGTGTAAGTATAATCACGACACACATACATCAGTACCTCTCTGTCGCAGCTCAGTACCTTGCCCTCTCCCTCTGTCATTGTTTACATTATTATTACTATCTTCGTTTGCGTCTGTCTTCGTGTCTTTCTTTGTATCTGTTACCAAACGCCATTAATTGCGCTGATAAAACCAGCACATGAGAATAATATAGGCAGCTTCTGGGGACAAAAAGATCAACTTCCTGAGATCTAATATAAATTCACATGATCGGGTTGTCAGGCCAGGTATATTCCGTGGGATGTTTTGGGCGTTTTTCGAAGTTTGCACTGAATTTCCTGATTAAAAAGGGAATATGACTCCTGTCCCACGTCCCTCTTGTCCTTAAGGAATTCTAAGATAAATTTTGAGCATGTCTGTAGATATAGCCCATACAAAATTCCGTTCGTAGAAAAATGTGGATATTTTCTTGCCGATCGGGATTAGGGATAGGAGGCTGTTTCAATTCCCCCGAACCCACAATGATTCTGTGTCCAGTTAGTTTCTTTAGCCTTTCTGCGTCTACGGCCATGATAATTTCGTTTTTCTTTATTTTCTACTTTAAAATGAAGAACTGGGAGGAGATCTTTTCAGGTGCGTGTTGCCCATAGTGTGTTGATGATCTTGCTTTGAGGCAGAGACATCCTCATGCAAATATTCGGCACCAAACCTTGAATGCCGTAGCCGTGCATAGTGAAGGCGGGTTACACACACACACACACACACACACACACACACACACACACACACACATGCACACATATGTACAGTTATTTATTTAATTATTTATTTATTTATTTATTGTATATACATTCATACAGTCCAGTAAAAGATTATTTTTTTTCCTTGGGAGATATTTGTATAGGGCAGTATTGATGTACACAGTGTTGTGTATACTACACGAGCGGCATACAACATACATACATACAGGAGATGGAACACGTGAATAAAAATATTGTTTAATGTTTATCTGTACTGATTAATGGTATATTTCATTTATAAATTGTTATTCTTAAATTAGTTCTTGAAGATTGACTACAGCTTCTTAAATATTTCTGTTTTGGCAGTTACTGATATTTGTCATGAAAAGTGTGTGTGTGTGTGTGTGTGTGTGTGTGTGTGTGTGTGTGTGTGTGTGTGTTTAAGATTGACTAAACACATTTCGCCAGTTATCTGGATTTTCAAAATCTTGCACTGTAATAATAGAAGGCTGTAAATTTTTATCCATTTATTCAAATTATATATTTAAAATTAGCTTCGAAACGCAAAATTGCATTGATGTGATTGGCTGTAGTGGATGGAAATATAATTCTATAGCGGAGACTTCAAATCTGTGGCACCGCATCAGCCTTCCTAAGAGATCATATTAATCACAATGAAGGTTCATATGTAAACATCCACTTAAGAAAATCCGCAGACAGAAACAATAAACTTAACATAATGCCCTTCTGTAGGTACAAAAGGATGAGTCCCCATTAAGAGGCAATATGGCGAGCTCTGCTTCGATTTATTTTTTATTTTTATTTTTTATGCAAGGAAGAAGGAAGCAAAGGCCAGGACCAAACCGTTCCTTCAAAGAGAGAGAGAGAGAGAGAGAGAGAGAGAGAGAGAGAGAAAATCAAGATCCGATCATTTCGTGATGCCTGGACACACTGCGTTTGAAAGGCTGGAGATCATAGGAAGTAGAAAATACAGACAGAGGGAGACAGTTCCAGAGCTGACCTGTTGCATTAATGAAGAACTGGGAGTAACGGTTATTTAACTCTTGCATTCGAGAGTTGGACAGAAAAGGGATGAGAGTTTGCTACTAAGCGGGTGCTACGCGCCCGTCGTAGAGGTGGAGGGATGCATGCAGACAGTTGATAGGAGCTGTGATCATTGAAGTAGCGATAGAAATGAGATAAAGATGCAACAGTGCGGCGAAGACAGGCTGAAGGGAGCCAGTAAGAGGAGGAGACATAATGAGACGAAAAACCTTTGACTCAACCCCACTAAGAAGAGCTGTATGAGGGGAGCCTTCCCACACATGAGAGTTGTACTCTGCACAGGGACGAATAAAACCCGTGTATAAAGTCAACAACTGTGCAGGGGTAAAGAAGGTACGGAGTCGGCTTAGCACACCTAATCTTGTGGAGGCAGATTTTACAAGAGATGTTATATGATCTTTCCAAGATAAGTCCCGAGTAAATGAAACCCCAAGCATGTTCAAGGATGATGTGGGATTAAGCTGGATATTATTAAACATCAGTGGGTATACCTGTGGAAGATTTTGTTGGGTTGATTGGTGTAAAAACTGAGTCTTTGATGCATTAAAAACAACAAAGATTATTTTTACCCCAGTCAGAGATACGATCCAAGCCAGACATTAGGTGTGCCATAGCCTCATCCCTTGTTTGTTGAAGTAACTGCTGAGATGAACGTTGCGACACCCGAATGGAAAGGTGAAGGGTAGAATCATCATCGTACGAGTGGATAGGGTTAGATGTACAGCTTAGAAGGTCACTGATGAATAAAAGGAAGAGAGTTGGTGATAGGACAGAGCCCTGCAGAACACCACTGTTGATAGATCTAGGAGAAGAACGATGGCCGTCTACAACAGCGGTAGATGAAGGCACACATAGAAGGATAGAAACCGTTAGAGGACAGTTTGAAAATTAAAGATTTGTGCCAGACTCGATCGAAAGCCTTTGAGATGTCAAGCGCAATGGCAAAACTTTCGCCAAAGTCCCGAAAGGAGGATGACAAGGAGTCTGAATGGTAGGTGAGAAGATCGCCAGTGGAGCGTCCCTGACGGAACCCATACTGACGATCAGAAAGGTTATGATAGGAAAGATGCTTTAAAATTTTTATGTTAAGAACAGATTCGAAAACTTTCGAGACACAGGATGTTAAAACAATTGGACAATAGTCAGAGAGTTGGGAATGGTCACCAATCTTTGGGACTGGTTGAATGAGAGCAAACTTCCAGCAAGAAGAAAAGGTAAAAGTTGTTTGACAAAAGCGAAAGAGTTTACCTAGGCAGGGTGTAAGCACAGACGCACAGTTCTTGAGGACAACAGGAGGGACCCCATCAGACCCATATGCCTTGTTAGTATTGAGGCCAGTGATGGCAGAAAGTACATCAGCTGAAGAAATTTTAATCTCAGCCATGAGGAAGTTAGAGGTGGGAAGTGATGGAGGAACAGCACCGGAATCGTCTAAGGTGGAATTGGAGGAGAAAGTCTGAGCAAAGATATCTGCTTTATCAGTAGAGAAAATAGTTACAGAGTCATCAGAGTAGAAAAGAGGAGGGAAAGATGATGAGGTAAAGTTGTTAGAAAGGTTTTTGACAAGGTGTCAGAAGGAGCGGGAAGAATTCGAGCTGGAGAGTTGAGAGCATTTAGTACGGATGAAATTATTTTTAGCAGAGCGAAGAACAGACTTAGCACAGTTCCGGGCAGAAACGTATAAAAGATGTGATTCAGTGGTGGGTTGGCTCCGGTACCTTTTATAGGTCCTCTCCTTGTTGTGGACAGCATTAGAACAAGCGTGATTAAACCAAGGCTTTCTTGCATTAGTCAAAGGATATGAGAAAGGAATGTATGCTTCCATGCCCGAGAGAATAACCTCCGTAATGCACAAGGCACACTCGGATGGCTCCCGGCCATGGAAGCAATAATCATTCTGTGGAAAATCAAAGAAGTACTGCCTGAGGGCCTCCCAGTCAGCAGCTCCAAAGTGTCACAAACAACTTTTCTTTGGAGGGTCTGCAGGCTGTACCCGAGCGATAGGACAGGTTAAGGTGATAAGGTTGTGATCGGATAAGCCCAACGGAGAGGAAAGATTAACAGTATAAGGAGAAGGATTAGTTGTAAAGAAGAGGTCAAGTATGTTGGAGCTTTCTCCAAGGTGGTCAGGGATACGGGTAGCGTGCTGTACAAGCTGCTCTAGGTCATTAAGGATAGAAAAGGTGTAGGCTTGTTCACCAGGTGGATCAGTGAAAGGAGAGGAGAGCCAAAGATGGTGGTGAACACTGAAATCTTCTACAAAGGAGATTTCAGAGAAAAAAGAAATGGATAAGATGAGTTCCATCGTAGAGGTAAGATAGTCGAAGAATTTTTCATAGTCGGTAGGATTACGGGATAAGTAAACAGCACAGATATACTTAGAGAACGACAGAAGAATCAAATTCAGGAGAACGACAGAAGAATCAAGTTCAGGAACACGAGAACAAGATAAGGCGTTGCATACATGTACACAACAGCCACCTTTGGCTTTGAAATGAGTATAGAGAAAGCTGGAGGATACAGAAAAGGATTTGCTCTCAGTTGCCTCAGACAGCTGAGTCTCAGTTAAGAAGAGGTGAGGTTTAGAGGAGGAGAGATGGTGTTCAACAGAGAGAAAGTTAGAGGAAAGGTCGCGAATGTTGCAGAAATGAAGAAGTGAGAGAGACAGAGGTTCCAGGCAGCTCGTTTAGTCGTCACCGGGAGAGGGGCGGAAGGTGGGGGCATTTATGGTCCCCCCCCCCTAGGGACTCCGAGGCTTGGTTATTAGACGCCATTTTTATTTTCTAATTTTGAAAAGAAAGTGTAGTGTGTAATGTGCATGTAGTTTGGTGCTGACAATTGGAGAAACTTGTGATGGAGAGCATGCTGGTCTACTGTCTGTGTTACTGAGATGCTGAAAAAGTTCAGCAAAGGGGATGGTCAGGAACTAGTCCCGGGGGCTGATGAAACGGGAGCTCCTCAGCCCTCCTTGTCATCGACTTTCCATCCACCTTGGGAGTACTGCCTTGCTTGACTGGTGCTACAGTCCACTCCACCTAAAAATTGTTTGGTAGAAACACGATGGAGTTATATATGCTAACGCTTTATTTAAATTTTGTGTGCATTTATAGTGTGTACCTTCATGCTGTATAGATAAATGTTTAACATTTTCATACAGTAAAAAATCAAGAAAACCAAATCATCACCCTCCCCCCCCCCCAAAAAAAAAGGCATTATGCTCAGTCTGGCGGCCGCGTCACCTTGCCAAACTGGTCTTTTGTTTAATATTTTTTAGGGTTGTTTGGCTTACCGGGGTAAATATGGCTAACTTTGGGTTAACAAGGTTTGATATACTGTAATGAGGGTTTACATAGAAAAGAGAGGAAAATGTGCAAAAGAGGGGGAAAGTAGAGTGACATAAGGAAGGAAAGTAGCTGGTACAACGAAGACCTTGATAAGAAACAGAGACTTGAGTGTTGCAGCTGCACGAGGCTTACATGAAGGAGTGTTTGTGCCAACTTTAACATATGGATGTGAGACTATGGTGTGGCATGAAAATGAAGCGTGAAGAGTGAGAGCAGTGGAGATGGGACTACTGAGGAATATATGTGGAATACAGAGGGTGGATAGGATACGAAATATGTGATTCATGAAAGATGTGGAGTGAGGAATTCTGTGGACACCAGAATCGAAGAGTGTACTTAGGTGGTATGGTCATGTGGAGAGAATGGATAACAATAGAGTGGTGAAAAAGGTATATCTGAGCGAATTTGAAGGAGGGAGGAGGCGAGGTAGGCCAAGGAGAAGGTTGAGGGATATGGTGGATGAGTGTGTGAGGAAGAGAGGTTTGGAAGTCGGTGAGGCTAGGGGACTGACGAGATCGAGCTGGCTGGATGAATATTGTGAGGAGAAGTGCATGATCAGGGATTTGGCACCCCTTTTTAACGTGACAGCGTTTGGATTGACTCTATCGGATACGTTTATGTGAATCTACAGAACGTGGTGAATGTTTTTGGCATATCAGATAGAGCCAGAATGTTGAGCGAATAAAAACGTGATCC
The DNA here is from genome assembly GCF_032717465.1 of Coenobita brevimanus. Taxonomy (NCBI): domain Eukaryota; kingdom Metazoa; phylum Arthropoda; class Malacostraca; order Decapoda; family Coenobitidae; genus Coenobita; species Coenobita brevimanus. The sequence goes on along the minus strand of NC_136977.1, from coordinate 46,927,728 downwards.
ATTGGATTGGTCAAATTTGGGCTGTCTGGACATTGCTACTCCTCACCCTGCCCTAGGGTGGGAAAGGAGGTCCGAATAATGATGATGATTATTATTATTATTTATATATTAATTTATTTGTTTTCCATATTTTTACCTGTTATGGTCCCTCAAACTTCCACAGCAACAAGAAAATGCCACTAAACATTTCCAACAGCATCACTGTAACTATTATTTCTTAACTGATTTTTAAAATGCAACAAGCAACAGAACCAAAAAGAAAATTTCTAATTTTTTATATAAAGATTTCTATACAGCAGTCTTGAATGTGATTAAAAATGCTATACCTTGAAGCTTGATTCCTCAAAAGTTGCAAGATTTGTTTCATTATAAAAGAGTATTCTGGTCTGTCTGTAGTCAGACGCCATAATCCTGTAGGCGATGGCCGTTTGTCATTGAGTTTTTTGTTTTACGGGGAGGGGCACTAAACCTCCGCCAACCCATTTGTTGACACATAGGGAACACGTATGGGTTGGTTATATGGTTACCACCTAGCGCTGTACATGTTTTCCTGGCTTACAGGAAACCATTATGCTTTTCGCTCATTGTACAGCCTCACGAAAAGTTGAGTAATAAAGTGTCAGGAAAGATGGGAGAAATAGGAAGAGAAGAGGGTAGACACAGAAAAAGAATGATAAGGTTGAAGGAAGAAGTAGGCATCATTACATCAAGTGAGTCGATGATGGTCGCCACCACCTACCGCCTATTACGACCAAGTTTTTAAAACCTGGGTTTCTCTGAAGCCTTCGACATCAGCGAATAAATATGAGATCAGTCCAAAAAGAAATATAGAGCACCAACTAGCCGATGTAGCGTGATAGCAACAACAGCACTGTGTAGCGATGACTTTGAGCTATAGTCTAACACTAACCGCGTCACATCACGTCACTTATTCGTCGAAGTACATTTGCATGCGTGTGTGTGTGTTTTGTGCAGCTGGCGAGTTTTCTTCTATCTCCTGTCATCTGAAATCGTCAACCTTTATGGGTTGACTTTAACTTTGGGGTGAAAAAAAATTGCAAGGACCAAATCTGGAGAGTAGGGTGACTGGGGGATGATAGTCGTCGTCTGCTTCGCCGAAAGTCACGGATAAGGAGCGACGCGTGAGCAGGTGCACTGTCATGGTGCAGCATCCAGGTTTTGTTTGTCCACACCTCAGTCCTCTTCCTTCACACTGCCTCCCTCAGACACGACAGGGCATCCAAGTGTCACTATTGGCTGTCTGACCACGTGGAACAAACCCATGATGAACAACGCCCTTCCAGTCAAGAAAGACTTTCAACATCACATTTGAGCGACTCTGACGTGCCTTTTTTAGGTTGAGGATAGGGTGGGGGAGGGAGGAGAAAGGGGGGGGGAAATTTCGATTATAAACTGACAGCTGACAGGCAGATGGAAAAGCAATAAATTTAACGAGAAATATTGAATGCAGACACAATATACACAGATGGTTATGGACAGGCTTGTGAGGTGGAGTCAGGATTCCTGGGGCTTGAAGTAGGAGTGTGTGATTGTATGGCCCATTTCACGGAGCCATTTCATTGAGCATGCATTTAATATAGAGAATTTGTTTTAATTTGCTGAAGGTCCCTACTCCTTCCAGTTCAGTTAATCGATAGTCATTCCCTCTTTCGTCTTATTTTTTTCTAGAGTCTACCTTACACTGATGATGATGATGATGATGATGATGATAACTTGGGATAGCACACCAAAGCAGCCTGATAAATATACCTAATGGCCTGTATTATGATTGATACCAGGTTTCCCTCGCAAATATACGCACATTTCAAGTCCGACTCAATTCCTCCTATAATTTAAGACGTGTTTGATGACAGAGACGTGAGAGAAAAATAAGGGGAATGTTTGTGTATTTTAACTGAATTTTAATGAGAGAGAGAGAGAGAGAGAGAGAGAGAGAGAGAGAGAGAGAGAGAGAGAGAGAGAGAGAGAGCACAACAGGTCTCTTCGTTCATTCATTCTAAGCCATTCTAAGCCTACCCTGATCTCAAACTGACAGCTGACAGACAGACAAAAATGAAAGAAATATCAAGAGAATGAGAATAGGGAAAGAGCATCCTAATTGTTTGCTGGAGAGGATAACTTACACATTAATGCCGATTTTAAGATTGCAAGCGACCTTTCAAAGTGGTAGTAGTAGTTGTAGAAGTAGTAGTAGTAGTAGTTGTAGAAGTAGTCGTCGAGTAGTAGTCATAGTAGTTGTAGTGGTAAAGTAGTAGTAGTAGTAGCAGTAGTCGTAGTACTAATAGTAGTAGTAGTAGTAGTAGTAGTAACAGTAGTAGTAGTAGTACTAATAATAATAATAATAATAATGATAATATAAAAATAAAGTTTGCTATAAGGACAAGTCAGATATAGATGTCGTTAAAGAGACTACTGAAGACTTACCAATAAGGACTTGCATAAACATTAATGAAATAAAAGTTTGCCTCATCTCTATTAAAACCAAGGAGAGAAGCGACAAATATATATATATATATATATATATATAAATGCTTTCAGCTCGATATCACCCTAACTTTTTCTTTGGCAGGCTGACTACCGTATTAAGAATTTTTTTTTTTTTCTTAACCCTTTTACAATGAGGGGGTGTCTTACGCTAAAAAAAAAAAAAAAAAAGTATGGAAATAAGAAAATTAAAATCACTGTACTGGTGGAGTTGATAAGAGATTGTTTATAATGGTGACATACAAATTCATCCATTGTAATTCTATCTCAGCTCCGTATTATTATTATTATTATTATTATTATTAGCAATATCATTATCTTCCTTCTCTTATAATTTAGGGGAAAAACTGGCAGACAGAAAGGACATAAAGTTATCAAAGAACCATCCATCCATCAGTCCATACATACACAAATACAAAATACACAGGCAAATCAATAAGTAAATAAGTTTCAAGGGAGAGCACCAAGCCAATTCGATGTTCACTAACCACCTTGATTTATCGTACAAAAATTATAAATATTGATGGTAATGGAGTCTACTTATAACCTAATTTATCTGTCGGTAACATGAAAACATAAAAAAATAAAAGAATCGCCGTCCTGAAGGAGTTAATGGCGAATGGTTTTAATGTGTGTGTGTGTGTGTGTGTGTGTGTGTGTGTGTGTGTGTGTGTGTGTGTGTGTGTGTAATATATTAGTTCTTGAAAAGTCTGGATCAGTTTTGTTAATAATCTAGAAAAGTTCAATGACACACACACACACACACACACACACACACACACACACACACACACACACACACACAAACGAAAGCTGCGTTTAACATGAGCGCAGGAATCCTGTCCGCTATCGTCCTAATCACACCGGCGGGTATTCAGATTACCTTATTACTGCCCAGGTTAAGTGCCCCTCATTAATACCACACTAATTACTTATTCCGAGTCACTCCCTCGAACCCTTGAACTCACAAATCAGTCATTATTATGAGTCCAAATTAAGGGCTTAACCCTTTCAATCCCATGACTCATTATTTTTGCTACCAGACGATTTTATTCAGCTTGAGAGAGACTTTTCCACCTGGGGGGTTAAACAAAGCCTTCACCAACCCCTCCAGTAAAAGTGACCTCTCCTAAGATGACTAAAATCGTCTGCAAGTAGCAAGAGAATGTCAGGTGATTCAAGGGGCACCACCTGTCTGAATACGTCTGATTTCTTATTATTAGCTCCAGACGATTTTCTTAAAATCAGGAGAGAGACTGTGAACACGAGAAATTAGATGCAGCCTTCACTAACCCATTCATTTTTAGGGACTCTACTGTGCTAAATGGAACTGAACGAAAATAGCAGGAAACTACTAAAATACGACGTCAGATTCAAGCAGATATTTTGCCCATCACTCGTGGTTCTCGGATTACCAGTTCAATTTAAAAAAAATAAAAAAAAATCTAGTAAAAACGATTGCCTTCAAACCAGCGGCCATAAACTAACTCATATGCATAATCATTAAAACCACCTTCTCCTTGATTAAATAATAACTAGTGTCGGATCTCTGCTTGACTATTATTTCTCTTTTATTTTATCTATTTTCTCTTTTTTTGTATCTGCCATATGTGTCTAGTTTTTTCCTCTCTCTCATTATGCTAACTCTGTCCGATTACATCTATCACTGAAAGTGGGAGGAGGTTACTTCTTCTTGTTTTTCTTCGTCTTCTTTTCTTCTCATTCTTCTTCTTCTTCTTCTGCTTCTTCTTCTTCTGCTTCTTCTTCTTCTTCTTCTTCTTCTTCACAACCCCACCAGTCTCACACACTCAAACGTAGTCAACTTTTTACTTTCAATTCACTTCCATGCATTTCTCTTTAGACTGCATGACCTTTTCTCAAATATTTAACATTCTCTATTAAGCAACTCATAGTTCATTCAACGGAAGGAGGAATTTTGCCTCATTTTATTTTCTATATACAGAGGAGGATGCTCACGTTAGGAAGGATTTTAGCAGTGAAGGGTTTATTAAGGTCTATTTTAACCTCTCCCGATCGAGAAGTCTCCCCTAATCTAAGTAACATGGTATGGATAATGACAGGAATAAATTAGAAACAAAAATAGCGTCCAGACAGGCGTTAATTATCGACACATCTTGCACAAAATGACACACAAGAGAGCATAAAGAACCCCCGTGTAGAAATACCCACACGCAGAACTAAATTGTAAAGCAGAGAGATGGGTGAGCTTCCTAAACCCACTAGATACTTCTTTTTTTTTTTTTTAATGCGATGGTCAGTAGAAATTTCGGGTCTGGCGCCTGCACTTCTATTGGTTATCTATAAATCTCATTATATTAATCTATTCCGTGTCAACAAAAACATTTGGTATACATTAATTTTATCTGTCTGACTAATTACTTATGTTGCATTTTGTGAGGGGTGACCAAGACAAAGATCCTCCAGACATTTGTATCCCTATTAGTAATAAATCTTTCTCTCTGGACTCACCTCCCCTTCTTTCCTGTATTCCCCATTTCGTTTTCAGCGACTTATTTTGCTAACTACAGTCTCGCACACCGTTCTCCATATACATCTGCACCACATCACATCATCTCGCCCTTGACCTACTTCTTCTAACCTCACAATCTTACACCCCTCCCTTCACACACTCCCCCATTGTCTCGCTTTCGGTCCTCCTCTTCTTCCTCTCCTAAGATCCTTTCCCCAATACTCTTCCCTCCCCCCAAACACCTGCAATATCGCTTCTCTAACAAGCTGACAATCACTTACATACCCTCCACCCACTCACTTGCGTATCCTCCACCCTCTCACTTACGTACACCCACCCACTCACTTAAGTACACCCCACCCACTCACTTATGCATACTCTACCCACTCACTTATGCATACTCTACCCACTCACTCACGGACCTCCCCCACACTTAAAATGCACAGCCAACAGCAACAGCCAGGCATCACTCGTGCGCACCTTCATTGGATAATTATGCGCTTGGCTGTGACTGAATGTAAAAGGATCGACATCGACCGACGACAGGAGGGAGAAAAAAAAAAAAAAAAGGAAAAAAAAAAAGAGGGGTAATGGATTGTCTGTGGGACCAGTGACTGAAGGAGAAGGACGTGGCATTCAGAATGGGGTGGCTTTTGCAATTCTGATGAGAGAGAGAGAGAGAGAGAGAGAGAGAGAGAGAGAGAGAGTGTGTGTGTGTGTGTGTGTGTGTGTGTGTGTGTGTGTGTGTGTGTGTGTGTGTGTGTGTGTGTATTTGGGAGTTGAAGATGAGGTAGGTGGAGAACCAGGTTGAAAGGAAATCTATCTATCTATCTATTGCCAGACGCCTCAATCCCGTTTGGGGTGGCCACAAACAAATCGCCTCCAAGTCGCCCTGTCCCCCGCCATTTCACTCCCCTGCTTCCAACTCACACCCCCCTCTCTCATATACCTCTCCACCCCATCCCTCCATCTCATCCTCGGCCTCCCCCTTCCTCTTCCCCCCTCCACCTCACTCACATACACTCTCTTCGTCAGTCTTTCACCCTCCATCCTCTCCACATGGCCAAACCACCTCAGTGTGTTCCTCATAACGCTTCCTATCACATCCACATCCACACCACAACGCTCCTTTATGTCCTCATTCGTCAGCCTGTCTCTCCACGTGACTCCACAGGCTCCTTTTAAATAACTCATTTCCACTGCTCTCACTCTTGACTTGTGTCCTTCCAACAATGTCCAAGCTTCACTTCCGTACGTTAGAGTTGGTATCACAATACTGTCATGTAGTAACTTTTTCACTTCCATGCTCACTTCCCTGTTTCTTATCACTGCTTTCAAAGAACCAGCTACCTTTCTTCCCTGCTGTACCCTTATAAGCACTTCACCCTCCAAACCTCCATCCTTACTCATCACACTACCCAAGTACTTAAACGTACTCACATTTTCCAATTCCTCACCATCCAACCTCGCTGTACATTCACTAACTTCACCTCTCTCAAAGACCATCACTTTACTCTTCCCTACATTCACCTTTAGATTCCGTTTCTTACACACTCTCCCAAACTCATCCACCAAGCCTTGCAGCTCCCCTTCGTCTTCACTCAACAACACAGTATCATCTGCAAACAACAGTACAGGGAGTTTCCAAACACTATCCTCTCTCACCAGGGCCACTCCAACATCCACTACCCTACCTTGTACCTCTTTTATTACCCCATCCATGTACAGATTGAACAACCATGGAGACATGACACATCCCTGTTTCAAACCAACTTTCAAAGAGAAAAATTCACTTAGTTCACCATCCACACGCACTGCAGCCTTCGCACCATCGTACATACTCTTCACAGCATTCAACAACTTCCCATCTACTCCATATATTCTTAACACTTTCCACAATCCTTGTCTATCCACCCTGTCATATGCTTTCTCCAAATCCATGAAAGCCGCATACAACTTCTTTCCCTTCTCTAGAAACTTTTCCACTAAAGATCTAAGAATGAATATCTGATCTACACAACCTCTTCCCTTCCTAAAGCCTCCCTCCAACTAATTTCTCTGTTCTTTCTCTAACTCTGTCTATAAGTATCCTACCATACACTTTTCCTATTATACTAAGAAGACAAATGCCCCTATGATTACCACACACTTCTTTTTTCCCCTTTTCCTTTGTACAAGGGAATAATTATACCTGACTTCCAATCCTCCGGGACTCTACCTTCCTCCCAGGCCAATCTGCACATCTTCCACATCCATTCTACTACTATCTCTCCCCCATGCTTCAGCATTTCACCACACACTCCATCAATTCCTGGGGCTTTCCCCGATTTAACTTTCTTCACTGCTTCCACAACTTCTATCCTACTGATTTCTTCCTGTCTTCTCGCCTCCCTCCTTCTCCCAGCCATTCCCCAGCCACTTATACTCGCATTACTTCCATCCTCTACGTTCAACAATTCCTTAAAGTGTTCTCTCCATCTGCTCACTTTTTCTCCCTTCTCCACTAGTAATCTACCATTTTTATCTTTCACTCCCCTGCTAACTTCACTTCCACCCTGTCTTACTCTTTTCACTTCTCTCCAGAACATTTTCTTACAGTCCCTCCACTTTACACTCAGATTCCTTCCAAATTCCTCATCCACTCTCTTCTTACTCTCTCTTACTAATCTTTTCACCTCTCTCTTCCTTTCCACATATAACTCTCTCTTCCGCCTCTCAACTTCTTCCACGCCCCTATTTCTCATCCATTCATTGTATGCTTTCTTCTTTTGTGCCACAGCCTGTTTCACCTCTTCAGTCCACCACGCTGTTCCTTGCACCCCCTCCGTCTTCTCTTCCTTCCACACACCACATCACATGCTGCACATATTTCTTCTGTAAATATCTTACACATACCTTCCACGTCTCCCATCTGCTCCAATTCATATTTGCCCAATCGTTCCTCCACTTCTCTCTTATACTCTGCCTTTTTCTCATCCTCTTGTAACCTTTCCACTCTCCTTGCAACTACTCCTTCCTCTCGTCTTTCCCTTCTTCTATTCCTCCATCTTACTTGCATCCTAATTCTGGCCACCACCAAGTAGTGGTCAGAAAGTCCACTCCTCCAGCCTCTATACACTCTTGCATCCTTTACACATCTTCGCATCCTTTCATCCACACACACATAATCAATCATTGCCTTCCTTTCATTCAGTTCACCACCCACCCTTCTCATCACTCGCCATGTATACCTGTGGATCATTTTATGCCTGAAGAGGGTATTGGCTATCACCAACCCCCTCCCAGCACAAATGTCCACTAACGCACTCCCATTCTCATCTATCTCAGCAGGCACACCCCACTCACCAACTATTCCATCCACCTTCACATTACCAACTTTACCATTCATATCACCAATCAAAAACACTCTCTCATTCCTTCCAAACTTATCCATGCACACTTCCACATTTGTCCAGAACTCTTCTCTCACTCTTCTAGCACGATCTTGCGTTGGCACATACACACACACAATCGCCCACATTTGTATTCCAACTTTCAACTTTACCCACACAATCCTTGACCCAACTGATCCATACTGTCTTATGCTCTTCTTCCATCTTTTACTCACAACTATACACACTCCTTCCTTTGCCCTCTCATTCTCATCTACTCCTGCACATATACCCCATCCATACTCCCATTCTCTCACACTTTCTCCTCTCCATTTTGTTTCAGTTATTCCACATACATCCACTTTCGCATCCTCAAGCACCTGGACAATCTCTCTCTCTTTCACCTCATCATTCGCTCCTCTTACATTCCATGTACTCATTACCAAGTCCTTTGTCCGGTCCTGGGTCGTCATCGTTTGGTCAGTCCTTGTCCGAGGCTTCTTGTTTGTTTTTTTAGGTAGTTGTTTTCCGGGGAGGGGCACTAACCCTCCGCCAACCCTTTTAGTCGCCTTTTACGACAAGCAGGGATACTGGGGGAGTATTCTTGAAAAAACCCCCTACCCCCAGGGGGTAAGGAAATTAGAGGAGAAAAAAAAAAGCCTTTCATAGTCAAGCACTCAGAGGTGGTTTTGCAATTCTGATATGGGTGGGAGGGAGGAAGAGCAGGTGGGAAAGGGGAGGGGGAGAGGGATGGTGAGGAGGAAGAGGGAGAGTAAGGAAGAAAGAGGGAGGGGAATGAGGGAGAGAGGAAGAGGGAGGGATGGTCAGAGGCAAGGTAGGGTCAAAGGCCATACCAATTAATGACGCTAAGCATCTTTATCATAGCATTGAGATTCAGTTTCCAGCCTGTAAATCCAGTCATTGATGGCTATTGAGGGTTTGCCAACGTTCGAGAGGCTATTCCTAATCCAAATGAAATCATCCTGTGATAACCAGAATTCGTCCATCCGTCCGTCGTCATATCCTGTACTGCTCTATAAAGAAGGCTGAAAACCAGGACTAGGGTATTCAGGCTAGACATTTTAGGTGAGGGTGACCTGTTATTTGCCCCCAAGTGGCAATATGTGAAGCAATAAACCTCAACGACCCCTTGGACACGACACAGAAAGTCACAACCGGTTGGAGGGAATAAACACTACACCACATGCATCCATTTACTGCATATGTGGATACCAGCCAAGGCATCCAATGGTTTCTGGTTTCACTTTAATTGTAGAGTACTCGCTTAACACTACATCGGGTGCTTGGATGGTGCGTCACAACAAATTGTAAACAAAAGGAAGTCGCCTGCAGCGACATTTCCCCAAAATACTAGGGCTTGTATTGAACAGTCATCACCACCATCATCACCATCATCATAAAAACACTAAGTACCACCAAGTCATGGGATAAACGCACACTATACGTAGACAAGTGATGATTTCCAGGCATAAGTTTTATTTATTTAAGATATTTATTTAAAGATCGTTAAGAGGAATGTTATCAAAGCCTTCAGCAAAAAGGGAGAGTTTTAAGAGGACGTGTAACTTTCAATTAAGGTTTATGAGAGTATTAGGACTTTTTACAGAGGTGAAGGAAGAGTTTTAAAAGAAGGGATGACTGTCAAATGTAGGTTTAGGAGAGTTCAAGGATTCTTTTTTTTTTTTTCCTTTTTTATTCGGGGGGGGGGGGGGATGCTTTCGGTGGTGGTGGGTGTAAGAGCGGCAACATGAAGAAGACATCCCGGGACTGAGCACTCGCTGGCTTTATACCTCCTGCTCGGGTTCTCGTAAAGATAAGCGACTTGTGGCTGACAGCGACAGGAGGGTCGTGGTGGTGTGGTGAGGGATGGAGGAGGGTGTGTGTGGTGGGAATAGGTGGAAGGAGTGGAAAAATGAGTGTTGATTTTGTAATATGTTGATGGTGATGATGGGGGTGGTGGTGATGGAGTGGTGGTGATGACGGGTGCGGTGGTGATGTAAAGGTGTGTGAAATAAGACGGGTGGTGATGAAAGTGTCTGAAATGTGGTGGATAGTAGTGAAGATGATATGTAAGGTGGTGATGTGGGTTAGAGAAGCAGGAGGGAGTCGAGTGGTGATGAAGCGGGAATGACGATGGTGCGAGCAAGGCGTGAAGTGTTGCGTGATGGGTGGTGTCTGCAATGTGTCAAGTGGTGATGAGGTGTTAGAAGAATGTGCCCTACTGGATGGTGATGAGACTTGGAGGAGTGTAGGAGTTGCAAAGTTGAGCTGATGATGTGGTGATGATGTTGGTGGTACTGACGGTGATGCTTGGTTCGCTGAGTGGTGACGGTGTCTTCATTTTAGTGGGTGATAAAGTGATGATGAGTTTGGTTATGCGTAAAGTTTGCTGTGTGACGGTGGTGTTTGGCTGATGTCCTTCTCCTTTGTTTACCCGTTCAGTACAGCGATGTCATATTTATCTCCACGCGATAAGTTAATGGTGATATTGCTACTGATAATGGTGCTATAATGGTGCTATGATGGTGCTAAGACAGACGCCGTGCGTCAGTTTGCTAGGTGTTAAAATGAAGGTGATATCTCCGTGACTTTGAGTTCATAATGGGGGTTTTAATAAGATGTAGGATGTTTGGAAGTGATGAACGCGGAAAAATCTATCTACTTATGGGAGGAGGAGGAGAAGGAAGAGGAGGAGGAGGATACTGCTAATGAAGATAGCCGGTGGAGCAACTGGACAAGCAGAGATTGAGTGAAGTGACAAAAATACGACAGGGGTAGAGATAAGGGGAAGTGGGTGGAGTTAAAGAGTGAGTGGGGGAGTGGGTGGAGTGAAAGAGTGGGTGGGGCAGTGGGTGGAGTAAAAGAGTGGGAGAAGAGAGGGGAGAGGACGGCGTGAAATGAGAATGTGAGAAAGGCGAATGGGTGAAGAGGAGAATAGAGGAGAGAGGTGACGGTGTGAGAGGAGGGAGAGGGGAGGAGAGTGAGAAGGGAAAGTGGATGCAAATGAGGAGGGAGAAACAAGAGGGAGAGGGGAAGAAAGGCAGGGGGGGGCGGGGGTGAAAGAAGAGGAGAAAAGTGAGAGAGAGAGAGAGAGAGAGAGAGTGAGAGTTACATAGTTACATAGATACACAGACCACACAGACCTTACGGTCCCTACGAGGTGGTCCGGCCTTAATCCTAATATAGTGCATAGGAGCAGGAGAAAAGGATAGCACAGCAGAAGGCTCTCTCCCCCACCCTCCAGACCCTCCGGTATTTGCCGTACAGGAAGCAAAAGAGGAAGTAATACCTTGCAGGAATGAAAAACCTCAAGGAATTTTATAGGATCGGCAGAAAGTAGAATAATATGGAAAAGGAAAATTTGGGCATACAGCCACATACTTACTCTATGCATGCAATTTTTTTTTTTTTTTTTTATCAAAAGATGAATAGAATGTTTATCTATTATATATATTCTAAAATATTGTCTGTGTCTAACAAACACATGAATGCAGACGCGAATATACAATAATTGCTCCATCCTAACTAAACGATACCAATTGCGTCGAGATACATGTCCAGTCTCTTTTTAAATATATTTATATTACCACTCTCAATCACATTCCCAGGGAGTTTATTCCATTCGCTTACAACAGAGTAAGTGAAGAAGTTTTTGGTTGTATCAAGATTAGCCCTCCCTGCTTGCAACTTCATACTATTTCCTCGAGTTACAGTCTCGGCAATTACTGTGAATAGCTTGCTTGAATCAGTATTACTAAAGCCTTTCAGAATCTTAAAACATTCAATCAGTTGTCCCCTGAGTCTCCGTTTTCTAAGAGAGAATAGGTTTTATTCCCTGAGTCTCTCGAGATATGGTTTATTCCTCAGGGACGGGATTAACTTGGTAGCCCTACGCTGGACCGCTTCCAGTATTTCTATATCTTTAATTAGGTGAGGCGCCCAAAATTGCACTGCAAACTCTAAGTGTGGCCTGACTATGCTTTTGTATAGGGGGATTACAATATCTTTGCTTTTATATGTAAAATGCTTTTGATGAAGCCTAGGGCCCTGTTGGCTTTATTGGCGGCAGAGATACATTGATTCGAACATTTCAGATCGTCTGAAATTAGTATGCCTAGATCCTTAACTAGTGAGGACTTGCTAATGATTTGGCCCTTCATTTCGTAATCATACCTTTTGTTTTTCTTCCCACATTGCAGTACCTGACATTTGCTTACATTGAAGGGCATTTGCCATTTTTCTGACCAGCTGATAATTTTATTAAGGTCATTTTGAAGGCTAATTCTGTCTTCTTCAGTTAATATAGTGTTGCCGATTTTTGTGTCGTCTGCATATTTAGAAATGAAGTTGTTTAGGCCAACATCGATATCGTTAATATACATAATAAAAGGACTGGTCCCAACACTCATCCCTGAGGAACACCACTGGTCACTGGAGCCCAGTCTGACTCTACTCCATTTATAACGACTCGTTGCTTTCTCTCACTTAACCAGCAACATATCCACCTATGAATATTTCCGTCAATTCCGAGTGATCTTACTTTTGTCATTAGTTTATCATGCGGCATTTTGTCAAAGGCTTTCTGGAAGTCTAAGTAGATTATATCAAGTGACCTGGTACAATCACTCATTTTAAAAAGTGAATCGTAAAACTCAATTAAATTTGTCACGCATGATGTCCGCGTTCTAAAGCCATGCTGGCTGTTCCTAATTACGTTAATAGTTTCTAGGAACTCAACTATCCTATCTCTAATTAATGATTCGAGGATCTTTCCCAAGACAGAGGTTAGGCTAATTGGTCTATAATTACCAGGTTGATCTCTACTGCCCTTTTTATATATAGGGGTCACGTCAGCCAGTCTCCAGTCTACTGGAACCTTTCCTTGTTGTAGGGACTTGTTAAAGATAGATGTTAGAGGACTGCATATTACATCCATCACATTTTTTAGTATTTTAGGGTAGAAATTGTCTGGGCCGGGAGTCTTATTACTGTTCATTTTAATAAGTTTATCTCTCACTTCATTACTGCTAATATGCATATCACTTAGTGCGTTTTGGATTGACATTTGATGCTCTTCGATGGTGTCATTGGCGTCTACTGTGAAAACTGAACTGAAAAACTTATTTAAAGTAGAGGCAATTTCCTGATCGTCCGTGATAAGAGCACCCTCTTCGCTGATAAGTGGACCAACATCCGCCTTGAGTCTCTTACTGCCGTTAATGTATCCATAAAAAAACTTAGGATCCGTAGAACTTGTTTTTGCTATATCAATTTCAAATTGTCGTTTAGCTGTTCTAATGAGTTTTTTAACTTTTCTTCTACTACTGGTATATTGCCTGTGAGAGAGAGAGAGAGAGAGAGAGAGAGACAGACAGACAGACAGAGAGGGTGATGAAAGGGCCAGATGAGGTACTCGGGAAGGAAAGATAGGGGGCGGATGGGGGAGGGGGGTAGTGATTTATGAGCTTTGTGGTGGACTGTGCAAGTTACGTTTTCAGAGAGAGAGAGAGAGAGAGAGAGAGAGAGAGAGAGAGAGAGAGGCCACCTTATAATCTATTCTAGAATGAGTGACCGTATAAAACTGGGTAACAATGTGTGTGTGTGTGTGTGTGTGTGTGTGTGTGTGTGTGTGTAGAAATGCTTTAAGTTTTATATATCACTATGCATCAATATAGGAATGTGTGTAGGTCTCGATGCCTATATAACGTCAGACGATTTTATTCAGATGAGGAGACATCTAAAAGGAAGGTTTAGGCAGCTTCCTTTTACCTCCTTGAAAAGATTATGATTTGTTAATTTTGTTCTTGTTGTCATCAAACGACTTTATTCAGTTTAATATACAGCCATCGTAGTGAAATTATTATTATTATTATTATTATTATTATCATTACTATTATTATTATTATTAACCCACATACAGGGGAACTGACAACTACTCATTTATACCTACGTTTCATCATCATCATCATCATCACCATCATCATCATCATCATCCCACCTTTAAAGAGAGTGAAGGAGGATGCAGAAACAAGGAAGAGAAATAACAAAATCCGGAGAACTAGAAACAGCATCAACAAATCTCACACTGCCTTTAACATCCACCCCAGTCACCTATCATCGTCCCCCCATCAACTCCACTACACCCCCACCCGCCCCCACCCTACCACCCCCACCCTAGACAGCGCCCATCCACATCACTATCATCATCATAACATTCACCCTTACCATCACCACTATTCACCACCGTCACTTGATTCAACTTCATTATCACCACATCCATCACCATACCACCACACTCTTGCCCCATCACCATAGCGACCACCTCATTAGACATTATCGTCATCATAACTTCCATCAGCATCGCACACCATCACCATTACTATATTTATTATCACCTGTAACCCAAGACGCCACATACAACTCTGGGTGGTAACCATACAATCAAATAACGGGGTGACGTGGAGCCAAATATCGTGCTACTGTTAAGTAGGTGAAAAGACGCAAATGTGGCGTCCATCCAGGAACTAAACCTCCACACTGGAGAACCTGCAGGAGCGATTGCATGCCTCCGACTGATGGGACTGTTCGGCCAGACAGACCAAGGTTACTCTGCTATTACTATTACTATTACTACTACTACTACTACTACTACTACCATATGCATCATTCAAACAATATCCATTACCATCATCACTCATAATCACCATCACATTGCCACATTACCCATTATCACCAAACCACCTCACCCACAACACACACCATACTTATCACCTCCCCTATCACCATTAACAACACCACCACTGCCACATCCATCACTATCACCATTACCATTCACCACACCTATCACTATCAGCACTACCATTAACCACATCCATCAATATTACCACTACCATTAACCACATCCATCACTATTACCACTACCATTAACCACATCCATCACTATTACCACTACCATTCACCACATCCATCACTATTACCACTACCATTAACCACATCCATCACTATTACCACTACCATTCACCACATCCATCACTATTACCACTACCATTCACCACATCCATCACTATTACCACTACCATTCACCACATCCATCACTATTACCACTACCATTCACCACATCCATCACCATCATCACTACACCATACCAATCTTTCAGCATCTCGTAACAATTCTCATCATTAGCTCTTAAATAACAGCAGCAACCACTTCCTCACTCTCTATCTCTTTAGCTCTAAGATTGCCACACGCTTCGATCAATCTCTCTCTCTCTCTCTCTCTGGTCTTTTTCTTCCACGGTTCTCTCCCTACAACTCTCTCCCTTCTCTTCGGCACAGATCTCTCTCTTCTCACTCTCTCCTCCCCACCTCCCCATCACCACCTCCTCACCCCCCTCCCCATAATGATGATAAACGCAGCCGGACCTGTGTTATCCTTCTCACACTCCACTCCGACGTCATTACGCCTTAAGAGGTACAAGACAGGGGCCAAAGGTAAGTGAATCCCGCTGTTGGTCACCCAGAGACAAGGACCCGTAATCTCGGGGGTTTAGAAGGCTCCCTCGCATCCCTTCCTTGTCTCTCAATTTCAGCATATCCACGTACTGAAAATGGGTTTGTGGTGTAGATACAAAACACACACACACATACACAGAAATTCCCATATAATTCCTAACATCCGACCTCTTAGCAGCACTGTGGAATCTACGCCTAGGAATGGCGAAGATAACGTGATCACATGTGGAATGAAACAAGTAAGGATGAAATGTTCGGTGCCTCCTTTGCCGACGAGAATGACTAGGGTTCTTATCGACTGAGCTGCTTGTTGTTGTTGTTGTCCCAAGTTCATCTGACACGTGAACCCGGTGGACTGCAGGCTGGTCGCCATTCTCCGGCGGTCCACCATCCTTTTCGGGGTTTTGAGAGGGAGGTGAGGGAGGTACGAATATATACTCTTGTCGTTGGAAGTGGAGCCGCCCGCCTATATCAGTGCCACCACATGAAGGCGTCCCTCTCCAGCACCACACAGAAAGAAATATTTACCTCTTATTTTTAGTTTTTATATATAATCTCAAGTCAATAATATTCAGCCAAGGAATGATCTCGTATTGAAGTTGTTAGTTACGGCCAAATAAACTATCTCCTCCAGTTCGTAAAATCTCGCGAGCTGACTGAAATTTCTGGAGATAACTGGACATAATAATAAATACACCAAATAACCGAAGGGATTAAGTGCTTTGTGTAGGAATAGCGACTGGTCAGGAGGAAATGCCAGGAGATGAGGGACGTTAGTATACCCAGGCAGCACCACCGACCGGCTATATCAGTGCCACCACTAGAAGGCGTCCCTCTCCAGAATAAGGGATATAGAAGTATCATTAGGGAGCCTCCTAACCTCACGAAAACAAACCGCTGTCATTATCAACACAGTCACAAAGTACGTATCACAAAAGAAGAAAACTAGTGACGAAGACAAGTAAAAAAATAACTAAAAAAATTCTGCAAAATGCGAGAACACAGGGCTGGGGTGCCACGGTTCAGGCCACTACTGGGTGCTGGTCGCTTCGGGGTACGTGTGTCGGGCCGTGTTCGTCATTTGTTACACCGTGTTCCGTACTGCACCGACACGGAACACGGCGCAGGCTTGGATCCTCGCACTTGACTTCGGCATACAAGGTCAAGCGTCTCAGAAAAAAATAAAAAATAAAAAATAAAATAAAATTTTATATATATATATATATATATATATATATATATATATATATATATATATATATATATATATATATATATAAATAGTAGGCTATTGTAAGACCTGGCAGTGTCTCATAAAATGCTGGTACATAAAATAATGAAATACTGCAGGGTTATCAAGGTGTTGAGTATGACGTCACATAGTATAGAGAATATACCTGGCTACCAATCACTTTAATTACCCAAAGGAGACACTTGCCTTATAAATAAAAAAAAAGTATTAAACTTAATCTTGAATAAACCTGGACACCACTTGGGTACTTAATTATAGTTAAAGCCAGGCTTTTTTTAGCTGAACGAAATGTCAGAGAGAGAGAGAGAGAGAGAGAGAGAGAGAGAGAGAGAGAGAGAGAAATACTGTCCGCGAGCTGCCTTAGATGACCTACTAGTAAAAACTTTCGTAATTCAGTGCCTCACACAAAGCTATTCCACGACAAACATAGGAACAACTTTTTTTTTTTTTTTTTTTTTTTTACGTCTCTCTACAGCCACCTGACTACTCTTCAAGTGTGAGGTCATGAAGAAGAACGCGGCAAACCTATTTTCTCTTCTGTTCTAGTCCCAAGCGCCCAGTCCCAGACTTCATTCATTGTTGCCGATGCAAAACTTTAATCTAGAAATGGGATTACATTATAAATGACAGCCTCACAAAACCTTGCATAATAATTACGTCAATCCAATTTGTTAGAGCAAAATAATCGTGTATTTTCGGTTCTCCATCACTTCCCCAACCACTTTATCTATTCAGTTTGATACTAAAGGCGCTTAAAAAAAAAACATTTCTATTCAACTCTTTCAGCATAAGCTACCACTAAAGTATCTTATTCCTGCTGCTTTCAGACGCTTTTATGTAGCTAAGTGTCCGATGATCATTCAAGGGCTTAAAATGCTCGCTGATTCATGTAGTTCAGTGTCCAGTGATTATTCAGAGGCTTAAAATGTTCGCTGATTTATGTAGCTAAGTGTCCAGTGATCATCGGAGGGGTTAAGATGGTTGCTAATCTGTGTGTGGAGTGGTGTCGGCGTGTGCTCTGGCTTTTTGCACCCGAGTAATGATCCAGTGAAGCCCTTGTTGGTGTGAGGCGTGCAAGTCATGGGCCTTATGTGCTTCTGAGCCCTTGCGTCTGGCCCGCTAATGGTGGCTACGGCTGTGTGTGTGTGCCGGGGTCATGCTTCACTTCTCTGAGGTGACTGTGTGTTCATGCGTTAGAGAGTGAAGGATGGAGGAGCGAGAGAAAAGATAAGGGAAATAGATGAATCCGGGCAGTGTGAAGCCTATGAAATAAGATGATGTTGTCATTTTATCCCCTGTTTGTGTACGTGTGAAAAGAACAAAGGAAAGATTTTAAAATGGCAAGGGAAAAGAAAAAAAAAATTCTGATGCAGAAAAAAAATTAAATAACGAGATATTATACACTATACTGGGATGTCTCTGATTATTTTGTGCTTGCGTGTGGAGGCGTTCACAAGTGGAAAGGAAAGGGAGCACGACAGTCGAAAGAAGATAAAGAGAAAAAACATGAAAGTGGCAAAAGAAGAAGAAGAAAAGGCATGTTATACATTCATGCACTCTAGTCAGTGTCTGTTTTGGTGTGCGCATGCGTCAAAAGAGAAGAAGAAAGAAAATATGAGCAAGTAAAAAGAGAAAATGGAAGGGAAGCGAGAACCTTCCTTCAATATGTAAGGATGCTATGAATATCTGCATGTTTATTTTCATTGTGCCATGCGTAAATATGTGAAGAAAGAGGATTAAAAAAAATGGAAAGGGAGAGACAACTACCTGAATGTGTGAAGAATAAAAGAAAAAAACATGGCGTTATAAATATTTATATCTTCTTTAGTAAGCTCGTATACACGGAATAACAGTCATTTTCATTATTATTATTATTATTATTATTATTATTATTAAAGGGAAGAATCATGAGCAGGAAAATTCAAACAGCTCTTTTTCAGTCCTTCAAAAATTCTAGATCTATTACACAAACTAAGAATGAGAAGAAAAATATAATGACAGAG
The DNA here is from genome assembly GCF_032717465.1 of Coenobita brevimanus. Taxonomy (NCBI): domain Eukaryota; kingdom Metazoa; phylum Arthropoda; class Malacostraca; order Decapoda; family Coenobitidae; genus Coenobita; species Coenobita brevimanus. The sequence goes on along the minus strand of NC_136977.1, from coordinate 46,908,574 downwards.
AAGAAGAAAAAAACGGAGGGATGAGGAATAAACACGGAATAGAAAGAATAATTACGAGCAAGAAATAAACAAATAAAAGGAGGAAAGTGAAGACAGAAGACAGGTAAAGAAAAAAAAGCAAAGCAACAAGATAGCAGAATGATAGATTATGAGCAAAAGGTAAAAAAAAAAAAAAAAAGGAAGAACAAGCAGAGAAAGGAAAAGGAGACAGAATATTGAATTAAAAATGGGTGAAAAGAAAAGTGAATATAAAGAGGAGAGAAAGTAAATCAGAGCTGGGTAAGGAGACAGATTATGAGAAAGAAGTAAGAAAATAAAGACAGGGAAGAAAGTAAGGAATAGAATGGACAGGAAGACTGATTATGGACGCTTAGATAGATAGATAGATAGATAGATAGATAGATAGAGAGAGAGAGAGAGAGAGAGAGAGAGAGAGAGAGAGAGAGAGAGAGAGAGTCACCATCCCCCATTTTGACCCTGACATCTGACTTTCTTCATCCAAAATTTGATTTCTTGTTCTTCTGATGATCCCTCAATGTAATTCCAAATTCTGTACCATTTCATCCAGTACTTTTTCCATGTTACTAAAGGTCATACAAACAGACCGACAGACAAACCGAATAAAAATATAAATAAAGCTCCTTGGCAGAGGCACTGAGAGAGGTGATAAACGAAAGAAAACATAGATCATTTTCTTTTTTTTTTTAATGCGCATGTTATTCAGCGAACAAGAGAGGCCGGAAAAGAAAATTGAATTGAAATACAAAACAAACCATGAACATTAGAAAAGGTACTGATTAAAATGATAAAATATTTCCTTCTGCGTGTGCATGTGAAAGGAAGGTATGAGGAAAATACGAAAGAAAAATAAGAAAAAGGAAAAAAGAAAAGAGAAGGCAGACTCTGAACATGTAAGGAAGGAGCATGGAAACAGATAACATATATTTGTTTGTGCCACTTTCATTTTCTGCTCGTGAGTGAGAATGAAGAGAGAAAAAAAAGAGAGAAAAGAAAAGAAGGAAGATAGATAAAGTGTAGGAAGGTTAAAAAATGTATTCAAGGTGTTAACTATTTTTGTGCCTATGCCCTACAGAGAGGAGAAATTGTGAAAAATAAGGTAAAGAAGAACAGAGAGGAGACATACATGACGTGTGAAGGAGGTAAAAGAAACCAGGTAGAGTATTTTTGTTTTTTGTATTATTTCTACACTCTGTTGGTGTTCGTCGGCCTATGCATGAGAAAGGAAAAAAATATATGGCGAATCAAGCAACGTCTGAAAAAGAGACAGGAAACCGAATATTACAGTTATATTGTTTATATTGTGTTGTTTGTCCAAGTTGGAAAAAAAAGTGGAATACTGTAAGGGAAAATATTAAAAAAAAAAAAAAAAAAAGACAGACAAGGCGGTAACAAAGAAAGTAGGAAGGAATAATAATGCCAGAAAATAAATATTCTTACGTGTTTCTTTTTTCTTTTTTTTTGCTTACATTCCTAAGTAAATGCAAACATTGGAAAAAAGAAAATGGACAGAGTAAAAATAAAGGATAAACGAAGCCATACCATGAACGTCTGAAGATGGAGAAAATAATTGAATATCTGTATCATTTTCATTCTTGCTTCTGTTTCTATAATAAAGTTAAAAGGGAAGAAGATAAAAATTGGGGAAAAATAATAAAGGAAAACATGGGAGGGGAAGACGGAGCATGAGCACTTGAAGAAGGTAGAAGACATATACCGGAAGCCCTATTTACCTATTAATTTATTCTTTATTTATTTTGGCTGTGTTTGTGTAGCGATGTTTGAATAAAGAAAATGCTGAAAAATAAGGAAAAATAAAAGTAAGAAGAGGAGTAGAGAAAATAGTCTATGAATGTGTAAAGAAGCCACAAGAAACTGGATAATAAGCAGATGAAATTAAAAGATAATAATAATAAAAGGAGACAAGAAAATACACAAGAAAATATAAGAACAGGAAGACACAGCATGAAGGTGTGAATCAGGTGCTAGAAGCCAGATAATACTCAGGTGTAATCATCTCCAGATATCCCCCAAGAGCCTATTAACTTTTTGGGTGCGACCAAAAAAGAAAAAAGAAAAGAAAAAAAAGTTTTCCCTAGTAAAGAAATTCCGAAGTTGCCCCTGGAGCGACTTGAAATGACCACTTTTCCTCGGTTAATATTTTGCGTGTCAGCTTGATTGAGATGATGATGATGATGATGATGATGATGATGATGATGATGATAATGCGTAGTAGTAACAGTAGCAATAGTGAAGTTGTAATAACAGTGATAGGAACAATAGTAGTAACAGTAGTAGTTGTAACAATAATAATACTAGCAGCAGAAGGGGTACTAATAATAGTTTCAACAGTAACAACACCATTACCATTACCATACACATTACCACCATTATCACCAATGGCATTAATACCATAACCACCCACACCTCCTCTCGAAACCATTCCAAGCGACCCCCTATTTAACACTTAATAACCCTCCCACAACAATTACACCCAATTTAATGGCTAATTATAGGGTGTAAGGCGGTGTTCCTAAACAATAAGATACTAGACAATGCACTGTTATTAGCTCATATTCCAAATGGCCCCTCGGTCGTTAAGCAAGGGTGGTTTGGAGTGACTTGGTTGGCACAGTTAAGATGGGGGTATATGATGATTTTTTAAGGGTTTGTGATAATCATTAGTGGGGTTGAATAAAAACTGGAATGACTGGTTTACGAGTCTGATTGTTTAACCTTTAGGCTGCTGAGCACTGTGAGTTAAGTCATGCCCTGGTGCTGCTATTTTCCGTTAACATTCTTTAAGAGCCATTTGAGAGGTTTGTAGCAGTCTGTTGAACGGTTCTTCTCAGATGCTTGCACCAGCCAAGGGGTTCAGAGAGAGAGAGAGAGAGAGAGAAATCTTGGTTAATGTAACACCTCCTCCTCCACCACCACCACCACCACCACCACCACCACCACCACCACCACCACCACCATCATCATCATCATCATCATCATCATCAATCGCTAGATCCATCACCACAAAAGCATCACATCTACACCACACCAAACCAAGCCCTCTGCACCAACATCACATCAAAACCATACCACTACACACCACATCACCACACCAAACCATACCATCACACCATTAACACCAAACCACACCATCACCACCATCACACCACCACGGACCAGACCGTAATATTCCAGCCCACATCACCGCAGCACACCAAAAGACGACCACACCACACTACACCACACCACACCCCACACCACATCATTTCACCCCATCAAATAATAATCAGTAGTCTACACCACATCAAATCACCTCACCACACCATACCACCAACACCAACTACATACCTCATCACACTGCCACACCACCACCACACCACATCACATCACACCACACCAATCCCACAATTACCAATGACACGGGCAAGTAGGAACCCGAACACCTGGGCATCCGGAAAAACACCTTCCCGCGTAACCTAAAACCGCGAAAAAAAAAAAAAAGCAGTTCGCCAAAATGAAATTACGATGGAGATGTTAGAATTAGGCGGCGGGGGGTGAAGGGAAAGGAGGAAAGGGTAAGGGAGGGGAAGGGAAAGAAGAGGAGGATGAGAAAAAGGTGAACAACAAAAACCGAGAAAAACTGAAAGAAAAGAATGAGGAGGAGATCAGGATTAATTAGAGAGAGAGAGAGAGAGAGGAGAGTAAGAGCCACTGAACAAGAGCTGGAGGTGCTTATTTAGGTTACCATGGAAATAAAGAAAAAAAAAAGGTATTCGTCCTCCCTGAACTCCACATCTCTTGATTCATTCTCCTAGGGCACTTTTTTTTTTTTTTTTTTTTCTGTCTCGATATATTTCAGTTTAAGATTTAAGATTTAGCATCTTCATTTAACCCGGAGATATTTCTCTGTTCTTAGTACAAACACCTCATGGCTTCCCCCCCCCCCTCCCGCTTAGGACAGTGCTTTAAAACTGCATGGGTTAGATACAGCATTAATAAACATAATAAACGTAAAAACGAAAAACATATTACGTAAAAAAGCGTGACACCAGTAAAATTAAGTTTAAAAATGACACCTGGATTCAAAAGTTAATTCATTCACTTCTAGGACTTTTTTTTTTTTTCTTGAGTCCCCCTTTCTCATAACTGGAGGATTAAACACGGCCTTTCCTTTGGCTTAATAAAATCGACTGACTAGGATGAAAAGAAGAAGAAGAAGAAGAAGACGAAGAAGGAGAAGAAGAAGATGAAGAAGAAGAATTCGTCCCCAGTGAACTCTCAAGGTCTTAATCTGGGTAACACGTGCACCAGGGGAGGGTAATCGGGTACCTGCTAGCAGGTAACAGGGAACTTTCTTCTGTATTATAATTTCGCTTTTATCTTTTTTGGCACCAGGCCTCTTCTGTTCTTTCCTAAACTGTTACAAAGAATGATTTTAGCCTGTCGTCATTCATCAAAGAAGTATCTACTAAGCTGATTTTTTTTTGTGTGTGCTTAACCTGAATAGAGTGAGAAACTAAAAGGGACGTGAAGAAATAATGGAATTAAAAAACGAAACGAAGAATAAAAAAGACGTCATCACACAGAACCAATTACTGCAGTGCCTCCTTAAAAAGTGCCCCACTGCACCAAAGAAAAGCAGGAGAGAACTCTATCACTGACAACTTTGGCCGGAGAACTAGTGCCAGCAGGTGATGTGACAGGCTGCTTCTGTGGTAGGGGGCTGAATCACTGGATCTATAGAGCTGATTGGAGGCCTTGGTTGTGAACAGGAGGCCTGATTAGTTCTGCCTGTCACAGTTCCTTCCCCACTTTATAGAGAGGCCGTAATCGAAAGTTTCCAGTTCATGGTGACACCTTTTGTACACCTGGCAGTTTTTCTCTATCAAATGAGTTAGTGCTGTGAAGAGAAGGGGTAGACTGAGATGGTTTTGGCATGTGGGGAGAATGTAGGACAACTGGGTGCAGGGGTGAGAGGTGTGAATGTTGAGGGTACAGCTGCGAGTGGCAGACCGGAAAAACTTGGGACAAGGTGAAAGAGGTGACCTCAGGGATAAGAGACTGATCAGAGAGGCGGTTAGAGGTCGCGCAGTTGGACACCCGCCATTAGATGACCAAAGCCAAGGCATGCAAGCATGTTGGAGCCTTTAAAAATGAAAGAAACGAAACTAAAGGACAGCAGTTTATGACAAGTATTCCAAATACTGGGGCTGCCCATCTTGGGGGTTCACCTTCCAGTTTTCCTTTAGTGACGCAACAATGAAATGTTAAGTGAGGGTACAGCTGCCCTCTGATGGTCAACAAACATCTGTAGAAAAAACAGCACCTTATATCTCATTCACTGCGAGATTTTTTAAAAAGCTTCCACCAGATGATTGTCTTGCTACCACCAGACGACGTTTTGGTCACTTTTTTTTTTTTTTTCCTTTTTCCCTTTTTTTGCTTCTATCAAATGTTTTCTTCTTTTCTAGCAACCCCTAATAGGCTTTCTGCTCTTAGCCTTTTTCACTAACAGATGCTACTACCCAGATATCTCCCTTAATTGACACAGCTAACAGACTTTTTTTTTTTTCGTCGTTCACTTATACAGTATTTTCTTTTGTATAAAAAATACACCATGAGCTTACGAGCATATCGTATTCCAGTAAGAATCCATGAAGTCCATTGTTAAATTGTAACTTGCTTGAGCAGCTAAATATTGTATGGATTTAGACAACAGAACTTTTGAGAGATCCTACACTATTTGGAAAGTGATCAAACACTCCAAATGTTTCGTTTGTGGTATATACATTTTTTTTTTTTTCAATCCGCTACTGTACATAAAACAATATACGTTCTTAATTCGCGATAAACACAGATCTATTTATTCACAATCTGAATTTCTGTTAATGAAAAGCAATGAATTAACATGAAATTACACAAAATAATGAACAAATAAATAAAACCATTGTATCTTACAGCACACTGATTTTTTTTTGCTTGACAAACATCAGAAGGAACCATAAATGTTACTACAATTACAAATCATGAAACTGAAATCAATTGTATCTGAGTTTCAGGTGCTCGTATTTACAATCGTATCCATGAAATTATCATTTGATTGTCATCGTAATCAAGAATATTACCGCGAAATCGTAGTTGTATCGTTCATATTACTAATAGATTCGCCCAGTGTCTTAAGATACGAGAGCTTCTTCTCATTTTAATCCTTCTTTTTCATTTTTCACTTTTTCCTTCTCTCCTCCTCCTCCTTGGTCTTTTTCTTAATTTTCCTTTTTCCTTTCTCTCCTATTCCTCCTCCTTCTTCGTCGTTTTTTATTTTGTTTCATTTTCTTTCCAACTTCTCTTCCTCCTTCTCCTCCATTTCTTCCTCCTCCTCCTTCAAATGGCAATGTATTTTTTATCACTAAATACACTGTTGCAACCTACACTAAGTCGAGGCTGCGTGAAATTTGACAAGCCTAAGTTATGAGGTAGAAATGAGTCATCTTGTAGCCAAATGGACACCCTAATTTGACTACATTGGCCATCACCTGAGCTGAAACTGGCTACCGATCATTAACAGGTTGGGGAAAAAACGCGCTATAGAGTTTTTTTTTTCTTTCTTTGCCACTCCCAGATACCCCCTTTATTTTTTTTTTTTACTATCAACATACTTTTTGTGCACAGATTTTTTTGGTCATCACTAGATAGGCTACCTTGTTCTTTTTTTTTTTTTTTTTACCTTGCTCTTTTTCTGCCACCTGTTGAGGCTTAATCTGAGTATAACTGACGTTAAACTCTTATCACGAGCTGATTATCATTATTATTACTCTTATTGTTATTATCATTATTATTACTAGACACTTTGCAACCGGAAGTTTTTGATTCGACTACTACAAGACTTTTTTCATAGTTTCTACTGACAAAATATTACGCTCGCCACAGCAAATCACTTTCCACTTCCTTTTCACAGTTCTTTCTCTTTTCAGCCACTCATGCAATTAAGCAAAGATCATATGAGGTTCTGGGAGTTTTCGTGACGTCTTTTCCTTACCGATATATTCTGTACATCACACCTTAATATCCTCTGTACGATACTGATACAAACCATGTCGAAAGCAAAGCGAGATCAATTACACACACACACACACACACACACACACACACACACACACACACACACACACACACACACACACACACACACACACACAAGCTCTCTCTCTCTCTCTCTCTCTCTCTCTCTCTCTCTCTCTCTCGTCGCCACAAGCACCCTGCACAATACCACACATCCTTATCTGATCAATCATTATAGCCCTTCTATCTCTAGTCCCTATCTCTCTTTCTCACATTTCCCTTCATATCTCTAGCGACAATCTCTGCCCCCACCTTACACTGCTTATCTTATCTGTATCTGTTGCCACTGATGCCCGGGTCCTGCTATCTTGGGCTATCTTTCGGGCTATCTCTTCGACTATCTCTGGCTATCTTTCCTCATTTTTTTTTGCTGCCTTATATAATAGAAGGGACTGTTAGTGTGACTGATCGAGGTACAATGAGTAGGTGAGAAGGGAGGGAGGGAGGGAGGGAGGTAGGAAGGTGCAAGGTGAAACACGTGAGGTACAGAACGGTCGAACTTCACGTTACTGTGTGTGTGTGTGTGTGTGTGTGTGTGTGTGTGTGTGTGTAAGGGTTACCCCAGTTGACCCTCTGGTGTTACGAACCTTGTAGATGTCCTTAATCAGTGTTACCAATACCACATACCTGAAAACAGAGAGAGAGAGAGAGAGAGAGAGAGAGAGATTAAACAAAAGCACAAAAGAAGCACATACACACACACACACACACACACACACACACACACACACACACACACACACACACACACACACACACACACACAGAGAGAGAGATGGGGAAAGGGGGTAGAAAGCCGAGCCTATATCGAGTGAGGTGAGAGCGTATAATGTGTAGCCAGAAAGCTTAGAATCAGAGGCTGGGGGCGGTGTAATTACCCTGGCTGAGTATGCACGTTTGCCGGGAAAGGGCGTTGCTAAAACTGTTCCGGGTCATTCACTTCCCGACACATCAAGAAATTTGCAAAAGCACTTCCGACACTCAACAAAGATAAGCGAATTAGTAAACAAGTAAAAATATCACCGAAATCAGGAGGGTGACCACTTGTAACACTGAATTTACGAGAAACTGATAACTGAAATGAATAACGGCTGGAGATGACATATATACATACATACATATACATATATATGAGAATAATAAAAGAAAATGTTACTCATCTTCCTAATTACCTGCAGTGACCTTTGTTGATAATTCTTCTCCTTATATGCTTTCCATTTGCCATTTCTGAATTCCACTCACATCAGTTCTCAGAAGGAACGAAACTAGAGTTAATGATGATGATGATGACGATAATTACTGACACATGGATACATACAGGCATAAATATACATAGTCCATGAATACATACATACAAATATTTATGTAAAAATTGATGATATCCCAGAAAACGTCAGTCGTCCTTTAGGTTCTCTTGATTTAATGCACTCAGGGTCCTTCATGCAGGCTATACAGCTGATTGCCTCTGGAACAATTTTTCTTTCTTTCTCTTATCCTCTGTTTAGGCTCTCCAGTCGTCTAACCCTTGGAACACTCTTCTCACTCTCTCTCTCTTGCCCTCTGTCTAACATCTCCAGTCGTCTAACCCTTGGAGCACGACCTATCTATATTTACTGTACCTAGAAATACTGTATTATATTTTACTCAACATTGGGTTAGCTTCCTGAGGTCTGACGATGAAGTACAACGTGACTCAGGTATCTCAAAAAGAACATCTTGATTTTGGTAAAGCTCCCTTCGAGGAGTAGGGATCCAATGTTAGACTGCAGTAGTTCAGTACATGTAAAGCCAGAGGACCAGCCTACTTTCCTTTGTGGCGTTATAGGATTGAAAAACTCCCGGTCATTTTCCGGGGGTCGAACCCTCTGACTGAGGCACTCCAACCATCAGATCACAAGGCGCTTTTCTTTGGGTTAGATAACTTTTTAATACTTTCAGCCTTTGGTTCCTTTCCTCTGTATAAATAATAAACATACCTATTTAAACAGTACGTAAATTTTCCGGTCTACCAGAAAATATCGATGATCGTGTAAACAGTCACGATTTAAAACGAAGATGGAGGTATTGCTCACCACCCAGTTCCCCCACTCCTTCTCCCTCTTTCTTTCCCCAGCCCCCAGTCCTTCTCTCACTCTCATCACTGAGTCCCTCTGCTTCCTCCCTCTCTCTAGTTTTCCCTCTCCCCCTCTAATTCCTGCTCCCGATTCCCAATTCCCAACACTCTTCCATTTCCTTCCAATACTCCTAGACACACTCTGTAGTCCCTTTTCTAACTCCCATTCCCATTCCGTCCCCAAGTTCTTCCATGACTTACTCCTACTGCCCTCCTTCAGTTTCCTTTCCATTCCCTCCCTTTACACCAGCCCCCTACCAACTCCCTCCCTTTGTCCCACCACTCACTTCCTCACTCCCTTCTCACACCCTCACACTCCCTTTCCACGCTCCCTCACACCCTTTCCGTATCTCTGCCCTTATTCCTTTCCCCCACTTCCCTTTTCACTCCTTTTCCCACTCAGCTCCACCATTCTTCCCTATCCTCCCTCCTTTACCGTCCTTCATACTCTCCCATCAATTCCTCTCCCTACTTCTTTTCCCTATACTTTCCCAAACTCCGACACGCACTTCCAACACCCACAAGCAAGAAACCTGGCAGACAAGACCCCAGATCCCGGCACTTTCCCCAGATACTTATGCCCAGATGGTCGAGGTGAAGACTTACATGCATAACTGCCTTCCATTCCCGGGTCCTGCCGATCTGATAACTGCTGAATGAGGCTTAATTTCTGACTCCTGGCTTGGCAGGACACAACGCAGGGTCAGTTACTTCATGACTATAAGGTAACTAAGACGCTGGAAGAACCGACTCAGAGAGACTGTGGAGTTTTAATAGGGGAAGCTTGGTTGGGTATGATATTTTCTTCTTCTCCTAGCCCCGTACCTCATCTCGCCACACCACATCCACAGTATACCATCTTCACCTTTTGTTTAGTTGAGGACACCCCTTACATGATGCGGTATCAGGTAGTCGATAGACAGATCATACTACATCTCTCAAATACATCACTTAACATTACAGCACCGTTTAATCCCACTCTTGCTTGGGCACTTCATTTGTTACTTATCAGCACTACATCACATCCCAACCAAACCACAAATTCTCCATCATACAGTGCCCCCTGCCTACTGTTGTTTGCACCTCTCATTTCTGTACCACCACACCACACCAAATCGCCACCGCACACCACTCCAGTTTTCACATTATCATACTACCACCACACTCTCCCGTCAGTATCTTGCACTCATGATACCTCCCACACACCACTACCACACCACACATTCTTCACCACATCACATCCCACACCTCCACCACAGCACCACATTATCATACCACCACCACCACACCCTGCCCTTGTGCACCCTTCATTTCTGCCACTCATCTAACCACACGATACGTTTCTCCCCTCCCTCATTTCTCCACGCACTTGTCAACGCCCCTTCCACGTCCACCGGTTCACCTCACACAACTACAATTACACAGCGTTAATTACTCCACCCTCACATTGCATCCTTGCCACATAAAGCCATCTCAACCATTAAAGCACTACCGCAAGAAACCATTACAAATTTAAAAACATTTTCTTACATTTTCTCCTATTTCCTCCAGACGTTGATTTAGCAAATGGAGAAGTTAGATATAGCCTTCATTAGCCCATTTACTACCAGATGTCTCCCTCAAAGTGTAAATAAATAAACTGATAAATAAATGAATGAATAAATAAAATAAATAATAAAAACATAAATAAATATGTACGAGTGTAGGTAGAAGAATAAGGCAAAAATACATTCTCGGGTTGAAGGAGTTAAATATCATCACTGATTGGAGATAACTATTAACTTTTTCACTATGAGAGGTCTCTCTTAAACAGGTATAATTGTAAGGCAGCATGAAGAAGAATATAAAACAGGTGCCATACGGTGACGGGGTTAAGGAAAGAAGTATTTAATCCTGACAATACAATGACTTTTTTATATTTTTACAGGGAAGACCTCTCGTAGTGACAAGGGGCGGGGTGGGGAGGGGAGGGCTTTAAAAACATCTAGAGTAACTGTCGTACTTTTGAGTTTTACATTTCCCTGACACTTAGAGGGCAAAAAAAAAGTTCAGTATTTATACTATCACTCCCGTCGCTACTACTGATATTAATACATTATTATACCAGCACACTAAAGAATCACCAACATATTAGCATCAGATGACTATTTCCTACTACCAAGTATGGGGAGGGTATAAACACACACACACACACACACACACACATACACACACACACACACACACACACACACACACACACACACACACACACACATCAAAGTAGGAGAACTATCCTTAGAGTGCCACGTGAAAATCGGACACAGCTTCCACTAATCACTCCGACCTTCGATGTTCGTATCTCAGCAGCACAGCATGTAAGCACACCACACCACGAAGCAGATCACAGTACCACACATTTCCACGTCCTTCACCACCACACCCACACCATCTACCATACCCATACCATCCACCACAGCCACACCATCCACCATACCCACCACTTCACCTTCAGACAACCGCAACATTATCTCTCCCATACCACAGTTCAACCACTTTTCCAACACACCACACCCCCACCATCCCCACACAACACCACATTCCCCACTACAGCCCCACCGGAACACTATCACCACTCCCACACCACACCACTTCCTCTACACCACGCGACTCCAGCACCTCCTCCATTCCATTCACACCAACAACTTTCCCACACCACACCACCACTGCCCTCACATCAAACCATCACAACACAATAACCCTCAGCACAACCTCACCTCCCTCACACACTATCTCCATTCCCATACCACACCACCATTAGAACGCTACATCACTCCAACACTATCCCCACACAACCCCACTACTTCCACACACCAGCACCACCACCACCACCATCACAAGCCCTACTGCTCTTCGTGACGTGGACTCCGGCAACGCCGTGGAGATGGAAAACGCAATTATGCGGTCAAGAGGTTGTACGGGAGACAGGCAGGCAGACAGACTGGGTGGAAGATACAAAGATTTCGGAGAAGACCACAGCAAGCAACAACAAGAACAGGGATACGGGTTGTTGTTGCTTTTGTTGTTGTTGTTGTGGTGGTGGTGGTGGTGGTCCCAGGCTCATCTAAAACGTGAATTCGGTAGACTTTTATGTTGGCCTTCTCCTGCAGTCTACGCTCCTTTTTGGGGATAGGGAAGTAACTGAGGGACGTTTTTATTACTGGGCAGTTGAGCTACTCGGTATTATCGATGCCACCACAAAAAGGCGTCCCTTTCTTGCACCGATAATACGGGTAGGTGGAGGATATACCGAGATTCTGGGAGAGACCACAGACAAAGCGGCAAAGGCCACAGACAATGCAGCAAAGAAAAAGTTTTTTTTTTTTTTTTTTTTTTTTATATGTGCAAAAAGAGACAGTAAAAATCACAACAACATAGGACACAACAAGCAGTAAACATTATTTTAGAGACAGATTTTAGCGGCATAGAAAAAAAAATGTGCATCATTCATAGGATTGGCAAAAGATCAAAACCAGCACAGGGAACAAAAAGAAGTTTTACACCATTATACAACACGTAAACAGGCGTGTGGGTACACATGACGAAAGTGAAATGTGTGGAATGTTTACTGGAAGTGAATTACGAAAAGAAAAACTTGCTATGATTAAAAGATCGATACGGGAATATGTAATGAGGGCTTTTACTGCTAAGGCTTTCCCACGGTAAAATACAACCGTCTAGCATTAACCAAAACTAAATAACTGAGGGATTTAGGAGCCTCACTTGCTCCTCTTCCTGTATTTCTCATCTGACATCCTTGTAGCTCTTTGTTTGTTATTTTATGTCTTTTTGATGTTGCTATTACGCTGCATAAACAATCCACAGTGTAAATAATACGTTAAAAAATAATGATATGAAAAAGCAGTCGTATTTAAACCTTATGCAAGAAATAAACCCGTGAAGGAAGAAAGATCAGTCATCTTAACACTGGAGTACTTGACCCTAAGAGAAATGAAAAAAAAAAGGAAAAGAAAAAAGAAAGAAAGAAAAGAAAAAGAAAAGAAAGGTAGCTCCTAATCGTGAGTGTAATGCCTTCGCTGGCTACTTGATCCTCCAACATTACGATCCAATTCCCCGCCAGTCACGAACCGATTCTGGGCTGAAATTAGTCTCGTTCCTCTGAAAAACCATAAAGTCTCCTGTGGTAGTTTCAGTTCTCTTCAAATACTATTTGTTCTTGTAAGATACTTCAAGTTCCCGTAAGAAATATTTAGTTCCTGCGGGTTAAATATAGTCCGTTTGAGAATAAGGGATGTTTAAATCCTTCACTACGGTGATGCGTTTGTATAGTTAGTTTTTGCTGCTTCCAGACGGTTTTAGTCAACTTAAGAAAAACCTGTGTTACTGATGGGGTTAATGAGGGCAATATCTAATCCCATCATTTAAAAAATCCCTCAAAGCTCAATGAAATCGTCTGGTGGTGGCTTGGGTAACAAGTGTACGCCGTCTTTCTGAAGGGGAATAACTCTTCAGAAAGATACTGAATTCCCCTGAAAGTATTCTGGTGTGTGTGTGTGTGTGTGTGTGAGGAACAATGCATTTCTGTAGTCTTGTTGCTTCCAGACGATTTTCTTAAACTTGCAAGAGCCCACCAGGAGTCCAGGGGTTGATGAAAACTATAATCTAAACCTCTGCAATGCCAAATATCAATCCTAAGCTTACTGAAACCGTCTGGGGATGGTAAGAAGTAAACAACAACGACGTTCTTAGGTTCCTTCCTTCCTTCCTTGCTCTTTCTTTTTTCTTCCTTCCTTCCTTCCTTCCTCTTTTTCCTTTTTCTTTCTTTCTTTCCCCCTCCCTTCCTCTATCTTTTCTTTCCTTCTTCCTTCCCCCCTCTTTATTTTCTCTTTTCTCCTTCCTTCCTTCCTTTCTCTTTCTTTCCATCTTACTTTCTTCCTTCTTTCCTTTCATTCTCTCCTTCTATCCTTTGTTCCCGGCATCACTGTCTGCTTTGTGATCTGTTCCCCCACCCCCTCCCCTCATCTCCTGTCCTCTCCCCTCCTCTTCTCCCTCTTTCCCTTATTCCTTCAGCGTTTCATTTTACTTTAACAAGAACATTTTAAAACTACCTACAGTATTTGACTCTAACAGACAGAAGGAAATGGCCGAGTTCATAGAGATTCAACTGAGCTATTTTGACGTCAACACCAAAATCGCGATATTATTTAAACTCGGCTTCTTTGGTACATAAGTTTGGGTTCGTAAATATATAGCTTTTTTATTTTTCGCGTCCGCCCAACCACGTATGGTGAGTAAGCATAACATGAGCAATATTAAAAAGCAAGGATTGTGTACTGTCAAAAAAAAAAAAAAAAAAAAAAAAAAACGATTAAATATGAATTCTCTCTAAACTGCCGCCCCCCCCCCCCACACACACACAAACGATAAAAATGACGTCCCTCTAAACTGGCGACTTGCGTTATAGTTACACTTCGGTAGCGTTATCACAGCTTGTTTCTACATACAACTAGCACGAATCCATAATATGGGTGAATGGAGACTGGATTTGGTCTCATCACTACGAATCGTCCCTATTAAGCAAGATAAAATCGTCTGGCGGAGGAATAAATAAAACAACCCTGCCAGCAACACGATTTCTATTATTCCTGCTACTGCCAGATAATTTCATCCAAAGAGAGACGTTTCGTTGTAAAGGAGAGAAAAACACTTAGGTCACTCTAGGACACTGACGCCATATTAATCGTACTTTGGCTCCCTGCGGTGGAATGTCTTCAGTGTAATGGAGACGTCTCGAGGTGAAGGAGGTAAAGAGACACTGGAGGTTAAGAAATAGGACGAAAAAATGATAATTATTAGTCTGATGGTAAGGCTACAACGCTTAAACGATAGTCACTTAAGCCCTGCACCCAAAGGAAGTAAGTCTGGTTTTATTCTCGCTTTCTCCAGACTATTTTATTCAGCTTAAGAGAGGACCGCATAGCGGTGGAAGGGTTAATGAAGGCTGCATCGAACACCTTCAGTCTGAAAAGTCTCTCCTAAGCGAAAGAAAATCGTCTGGAAATAGAAAGAATAGTAAGAAATGCGTCAACTGTTCAAAAGGTTAGTCCCTCCATCTGATGACACTTTTGTTTTTTTTTTCGACTACTAACCATAGGACGCACAAATAAACTTGAAGTGCTTTATTTACGCTACTTCTAGACGGTTTTATTAGGGGTAGGGAGTGAAAAAGTTAACGCAGATGGAGGTAAAAATTGCAAAAGAACTATACGGTATATAAACATTTGAAATAACGCAAAGGAAGTAAAAAATATCAGAAGTACGAGAAGTACCAGAGACTTATATAAAATCGAAATATAACGCAGAACGACGTAAAATTACCTAAAAATATAATACAATACAGAAGTAAGTAAAAGTTTGTAAGAATTCAATAAAAATGTAATTCTCTTGTATCTTGGGAAAAATGCAATTCAGTCCTGTGACTATAAAAAGAGAACAGTGAGGCGGTCATGCTCAACAAGGCCTGACAACACGCGAGCATGACGCAGGACTTGGTGGTGTGGGGGAGTGTGGGGATGAGGAGGGGCAGAAAAAGGAGTGTACAGGAGTGTGGGTGGTTGGACGCGGAGAGAGAGAGAGAGAGAGAGAGAGAGAGAGAGAGAGAGAGAGAGAGAGACAGAGAGAGAGACAGAGAGAGAAGTGTAGGGAAGTGTAAGGGAGAGGGAGAAGGCGTACGAGCGTGAGGAGAGGTATGTAAGAGAGAGGGGGAGAATGGGTGCATGTGGAGGAGTGTGTGGGGAATGGAAGGGATGTGGGAAAGTATGAAAGAGTGTGAGAAAGTATGAGGGGGGGTAATGAAGGAGAGTGTGAGGAGTTGTGCATGTGTGTGGGGAAGAAAAATGGGCTGGGGGATGTGGGAGGCTAGGAGGGGAAGGTGTAGTTGTGTGGAGGAAGGAAGGGGTGTGGAAGAGGAGGTGTATGGGTAAGTGTATGAAATAAAGGGATGAAGTGTGGGCAATGTAAGGATGAGTGTGGGAAAATGCGGAATGCGTTTAATCTACTGCGGTGGAGGGTATGGGGATGAGAGTGTGAGAGAGGGGGAAAGTAGGGATGAGGAGAGTGAGAGAGGGGAATCTAGGGTGTGGGGAGGGAGAATGTGGGGTGGTGTAAGGAAAGGAGTGGAACTGTATGAGGTTGCATAGGGAGCTGAAGAGGGAGGGCGTGTAAAGCTAATTAGTGTTTAGAGATGGGTTGGGTATTTGGGGGTTGGGGAGAGAGGGAACGAGCGAGGTAGGTAGGGAAAGCGGGGTTGAATAGTGCTCAGGATAAGGAGGGGTGCGGGACTGTGTAGTATCTGGGAGAGTTAGGGGTGCAAGGATGTGTGGGCGAAGATGCAGGAGTGATTACTTCTTCAAACTCTACTTAAAGGTACAGGGAAGGACTCCAAATAAACAGCACCCTTTACCTTTACCTGTATCTTTACCTTTCCACCTATCCATCTACCTGATTGTTGTCACTCATCATCTCTGTGTATCCGTCTAATCATCTATATATCTGTCTACAAAACTTATCTATTTCGTTCCATGTATTGACTCTCCACCAGCCTATATACCTGTGTGCTCTATCAATCTACATTATCTATCTATTTTTCTGTCGCCCTAGTTAACTGTCCATCCATCCGTCTACCTATCAGTTTATCTACCTATCTATATCTCTCTATATGCATCCCTCTCTTTCTGTGTATCTATTTATAACTATCAAGCCACGGTATCTATTATCAGTAAATCACCTGCCAAATTGCTGTGATTAAGAAGCAAGTATTTCCTGAAGGTGAGGGACGGGGAGTGGCTCGGACCTAGACACAAGGCAAGGTTGAGGAGTGGAGAGAGAGAGAGAGAGAGAGAGAGAGAGAGAGAGAGAGAGAGAGAGAGAGAGAGAGAGAGAATTGGAGAGAGATAAGAGGGAGGAGGAGGAAGAGAGAGAGAATTGGAGAGAGATAAGAGGGAGGAGGAGGAGGAGGAAGAGAGAGAGAATTGGAGAGAGATAAGAGGGAGGAGGAGGAGGAGGAAGAGAAGGAAGGGGGAAGAAATAAACGGGGAGTGGCTGTGACCTTATATGGGAGGAAGACAAGGTTGAGTAAAGAGAAGAGGAGAAAGGAAGAGAGGTGGAGAGGGAGGAAAGGAGGAGAAAGAGACGGAAAGGAAAACTGAAAACATGAGAGAGGAGGAATGAAGAGGAGATCAAGGAAGAAAAGTAGGAGGAGGTAAGGAATGATATGGAGAACAAAGGAAGGAAAAATAATGGAAGGAAGAGAAGGAGAGGAGAGAGAAATCTTGACAAGGAAGGGTGTGGTGTGGCAGGAGGAGGGATGGAGAAGAAAGTAGAGGAGGAATAAGAGAATGAGGGAAGGAATAAGCAGAGAACGAAAAAGAGAGTGTGAAGGAGGAAAGTGTGTGAAGTGGCAGGGTGTGAGTTTATGTGGGGTTGCTGGATGTGGAATGACAGGGTGTGGAGTTGCAGAGTGTGGAAAGAGGGTGAAGTTTTATTACACACACACACACACACACACACACACACACACACACACACACACACACACACACACACACACACACACACACACACACACACACACACACACACACACACACACACACACACACACACACAAAATTTCCCAGACACTAAAATTATATTTAAAAAAATACAAGACATCTAAAAGGAGTGAAGCAGAGGGGAGAGTGGAATTTTAGCTTCACATTCCCTTCAGCGCGATGACGTCTGTTTCAAATTAATCTTGGTGTTACCTGCCTGATAATTCATGTTAGGAGAGGCCCCCCGTAGAGAAAGGCGTAAGTTACATGCTACAATTAAAGGGTGGAGAGTAGATTACGTTATGATTTAGTGGTTTATAACATGACCTACTATATCATATACACTAATTATGTTATACATTAATAATACTGCCATACTACAGTAGTGTGAGAGATTAAATCATTATGAACACGGTGATAACAAAGATTTAAAATATATAGCATACTACAGTCACTCATACAGGATTGGACAGGAAACTATGACTGACAACATTACAAGAGACTTAAGTACTACAAACATGGGTATGGCCAAATATATATTACATTTCACCGTGATACATCACGATAAGGAACTGGAGCACATATTATATTTTTAGCAATACGTGAAAAGAAGAGACTCAAGATTTATATACATCATTATTTTGTTTGTGGCCACCCCGAATAAGGGATTAAGGCGTCTGGCTATTGATAAATTGATAGATAGATTATTTTTGACAATATACTTAGAGGAGAGACTTAATAATTATACACAACGATTCAGTCTACGTGAACATAGATTGAGGGAGAGTGCGTGTGTTGCTTGGACACAACTATAGTGCGAAGATAACAACAGGACGAATATATGAAGCTGAGTATACCGTAAACCATGTATTACGAACCTGTACTGCGACTGCGCCGAAGGAGTGTACGATGTTCTATGGGGCAATATTTACAACCAAGCACGATGGGGGGGACCTTTGAGGATGCCAAGTGAATATGATATCAATCAATCAATCAATCAATCATTTCCTGTGGCACCCTCGGGGATGCATAGGGCCTCGATGAACTCACACCACCACATCCTATCTTGTGCTAACTCCTCAAGATCTTCCCAACACTCATCTCCAGCTTCCCGTCTCATTGTCCTCACCCACGTCTCTTTTGGCCTTCCTCTACCTCTCCTACCAAGTGCCACCCACCCTGGTGTACCTCGTACTATTCCCTATCTCCTATACACATGTCCTATCCACTTCCATCGTGAGAATCTAACATATTCATCGATCGGCTGCACTCCCGTTGTTTCTCTAATTCTACTATTTGGTATCCTTTCCCACCACTTAACTCCTAATATTCTTCTAAGTGCTTTATTTTCAAACACCAAGAATTTATTTTCCATAGTCACTGTGCTGTACCAAGACTCGTGTCCATAAATTAAGATACTCCTAACCATTACCTTATAAAGTTTGATTTTTGTATGCACAGAAAAATTGTTATTATTCCAAATATTTTTAAGCATTCCCATTGCCTGATTAGCCTTCTTTAACCTTTCCTCGAATTCAAAGTTCAAAGAACCATCCTTGGCTAAATAAGTACCTAAATATTTAAACCTATCAACTTGCTTTACAACCATACCTCCAATTACACATTCCTGCGCATTTTCCATGTTCATATTGATTATTTCAGTTTTTCCACAATTAATAACCAAACCCACCTTGCGACCTTCACTCACCAAACAGTCCAACACTCTCTGCATCTCTTCTGGCCCATCACAAATCAAAACTATATCATCTGCATAATCTAAATCCAAAAGTTTCCTGTTCTCTCCCCAAAGTATACCTGCACCGGTTTCTGTTCCAACGCGTTTCATAACGTAATCAATGACCAATATAAATAGTAAAGGCGATAGAACACCACCTTGAATTACTCCGGACTTGACTTCAAACGAATCACTCAAACAACCATCAACCATCACTTTACAAAATGTGTCCTCATGCATGTTCATAATGACCCTCACAAACTCCTCTGGTATTCCATAATGTCTCATGATCTTCCCCATAGACTCTCTCGAAACACTATCAAAAGCCTTTTCAAAATCAACAAAACAAAGACTTAACGGTACTCTCATTTCATTAACTTGCTGCATCAAATGCCTAACTATAAAGATCTGATCATTGCAACCACGTCCCTTTCTAAAACCAGCCTGTTCATCCCTCAGAATGCAGGGCGTTTAATTAGATAGTGTGAAGCATTTAGATAAGACAGTAAGTTAGGTGTACATGGCAACATACATCCACTCAGATAGGAGGCCATGCTGGGAGATAACGCCTGGGGAGATGCCAAAGGTGAGGACCAAGAGGACGCAGACGGGGCTTAGAAGCGTAGGATGGGATGGCTCTGGTGGGTTCGCTTTGAGTGAAGGAGTGAGGCCAGAGTTAATTATCGTATAAATACATTATAAAGTCTGTGTCTGTGAGTACGTAGCATCAATCCAGGCCAAACTACAAGGCCAACTACCATCAAACTGACACACATACCATTTTCTCCCCGTGCATCTGAATCTGCGCATGAGTCATTCTTTCCTCTATAATAATGGATTATTTTCTCCATTGCTGACAAAACAACCAAGTTTAGTCTTCTGGTACATATGAGCTTCATTATTTTTTGAGGTTCTGAACATCTGCGCATGCAGTTGTACACATTGTTACCAATCACTTCCAAAACTCCTTGGATATACTGTTTCTACGCACCCGACTACTATTATGGAGTAGGCAATCCATTCCCTGAGACTTAAGTAGTTCCGCCACACTGCCAGTGTTGACACAAAAACAAACTGGACCTCCTGGTTAATAGAAAGTGCTTCATTTTTATTTTTGAAGGCCCGTTATACGTGTACGTAAGTCTGGCTATCATCACAGAGTCAACCGCCACCAAATTTCATTATTATATAAATCATACCTGACCTCCAGGCGAAAACAGGCTACCTGATTTTGGGTTTTGAGTGCACACCTGAGTATGAGCAAAACTCTGTCTTTACATTGTTGCTTTATTAGACACTTGCCACCAAACATGCCCCATCAACCAAACTGCATCGTCTAGTTGAAATGGACTACCTGTCTGGAGGCTTCTGTGTACGCTTAACTGTTCCACACCCTATGAGGATACTACTGCTACGCTGAATATAATAATCGGACATTAAGGCAAACAAAAAAAAGTAAGAAAAAAAGAAAATGAAAAAGAAGAAAGAAAGAATGAAAAGAAAGTAGGAAGAAAAAGAAGAAAGGAAAAAAAAAAACACGTCTTAAAAGGGTTATTCTCAAATGTAATAGTCATGATAGCTGCGGATGTGGTAGGGGAACTGATGAAAGTGGGAGAAGTGAGGATAGTGAAAATGGCGTTAGTGTACCCCCTCCACAATGTCTACCCCCGCTGTATATATGTCCCCCACCCCCAATGCATACATGCCCCCACTAACTTTGCTAGGTCAGCATGCTTTCCCACGCCTGAAGACGGCGTTATTGCATCAGTTGATAGCAGACTTCCTAGCCGGGCAGTCTGTTTTACTGTGAGCTTGTAATAAACTCCTTATCTAGCTGTTTGTACACGGAGTTTCTATCACCAAAGTATTGCAAGTTACATTTGGTAGCAGCGGTGTTTCGAACCATCACATTCTGACCGCCTCCTTGGATTTTTAGTGATACAACAAGATACACGACGTCTCGCATCTGCCAGCCTCGCCCCTTTCTCCGTGCCTCTATACCTTGGCTGTGCTTTTCGAGTGTACCATTTTTCTCGCCAGTGCTCACCTCTCCAACAACCGCACCCATACGCCTTCTTCCTGACCGCAAGTGTCACCGTCGCCTACCTACGCACCTTTGCACCTGTTCCCAGCACCTGTTCCGGACTCATCATAGCTCCTGCCCCCACGGTGCCACTTATCACTGTCTGCCCGCTGTCTGCCCACCACCATTCTCTGCATTTGCAACTCCCCAGCTCTACACCTGCCTTGCGCCGACATCTGCCTCACCACCCGCCGCCGGCCTCCGCCGTCGCCCGCATCTGGTCTGCATTACGGAGCCTCCTAAGACCGCCACTCCCTGCCGGTGATTCATCGCGGCGTCTCCTCTCCTCTCCGCCCAGCTGTCTCTACCCCGCAGCCCAGCCCCGCCCAGCCCCGCCCCGTCGCCCCGCCCCGCCCCAGCCCAGCTACGCCCAGCCACCCTGCACGTCATACCTCTCGACACTCCCGTTTCTACTGTGTAACTATAGTATATCTTTCCTTTCTATAGAGATTATCCTCCATTTTCTCTACAGATTGGTTATTGTAAATATTCCATCTCATTTCCATTGCCCCGTTTTCATCTTCACCTACGTTATTTATTATCCATCTCATCCTTCGCATTTTATTTAAACCATCCATGCCCGCACCTTTATTCATTTTCACACCTAGTGTATTCCATTCTCTCATTGTTCTTTATACTTTTTCACCTACGTATCCATCTTCATCCTTTCATCTTCCATTGCCGCATTAAATGTCATACTTTCCACGTCAACCGCTTACCGCCAGCCCTCTCGACCTGGAAACATCACCTGATCATACCCCGTCTGCCGACTCTAACACAATCACTCATTTACGAAGTGGCAAAGAGTACCACTGCCCTGTACCTGAGACTCCCGTTTCACATCCCGCAGAATCACTTACTACCCGTCCTACCCTCGTAAATCCAGATACTTCCTCCTCTACTCCTGCCTCTACTCTCCCTTCTTCTTCCTCTACTTCTTCCACTGTCGTTCCTTCTCCTGCCTCCCTTCATACCCCGTCTTCCTCGCCCTTAACTGCCACTGCCTTCTCTCTCTCCCACTCCTCTCCTGCCGCCACTTCTGCACTTCCAGCCATGGCCAACCCTCCACAGTCTATCTATCTCGACGATGCCAATCGTCCCAAATTTACCGGCCAGGACCCAACTTGGTCTGTCTATGATTTCCTCAGAGAAGTCGAACCCGAAATAAATAATAGACAAATTACCGAGGAATCGCTCAAAGTAGCTTACCTCCTCGGTCGCTTGCATCACGGTAAATCAGACATCGGATCCGCGATCCGTGCAGGACATTTCGATAGCATTCGTACCTTTGCTGATTTTCGTACGGAACTCATCAGCCTTTGTTGCCAGCATTCAAATTCCGCGTCTCTCATGGGATTCATTAATCTCCTAAACCAACTAGATGAGGACTTGCGCGTCCCAGCGCAATATGCCAAGCTCCGCGAAGCTGCCGCCGCCATGAAAGCAACTAGTAGCGAGATGCTCCAATTACTGGTAGGCACGAAATGGCTAGAAGACAAGAATGGCGCTCCAATGCTTTCACTCACCAACTTTGCTGACTTAATTGGTTACCTGAGATTCCTTCACTGGCTTACTCCTAAACAGCGAGAGCTAGCCTTGGAAATCGGTTTCAATCCAGGAGATAAAATTATTCAGGTCACTAAAGCCATTCATGAAAGAACAGGTTCGAACTACACGCGTCAGGGCACCACCCAACCCTTGGCCTCCTCAGTCTGTCACACCTCCACTACCCCAGACCAATCTCGCTCCCGTCCCACCACACGCGGCAGACCTGCCACACATCGCTCTCCTACCGCAGGTCGTGATCAATCTAGCGCCCGACGGAACAGACAATCTTCGATTCTTTGCTGGTACTGTGGTCATCCTGGACATCGAGCATCCAGTTGCGACCGTACATACAGACGTCCTCACTCCCAAACCAGACAGCGTACGCCTTCCCGCTCACGTCGTCCACACTGCAAATACCACAAATCAAGCACGACTCACACCACTGAGGAATGTCGTTACCTCAACCGCCCACAGTCGGGGGAAGTGCCTCGCCCGTATCGAACCAATATCACGTAGAACCAGAAACCCAACTCCCCATCCGCCATGTAGGGCCCATAACATCCTCGGGTTTAGTCATTCTCGGAAACAGTCATGACATACCAACGTCATTCTTCTTGGACACAGGATCTATAGTAAATCTCATCTCCGAAAATTCCTTACAAATTATTCATCGCCATCACAACCACGTCAGTTTCCTAGAACCACCAGACATTCGCCTATGTGGTGTTAACGGCTCAGAGTTTAAGGTTAAGGGAAGAGTCATCCTTGAAGTCAAACTCCACAGAGCTTTGCCCCCTATCCTCATTGAATTTCATGTCACTAATGACTTGCAGTATCCCGCAGATGCCCTTATTGGTTTCTCCACCATGGCACAACATTCCATTGCATTATTACCTGCTTGTGGTAGTATAGACATTTCTGGATTCCCGGTTTACACTATGGAATGTCCCCGTCCTGTTCTTACGATCAAATCAGTCCTTCAATTACCTCTGTCCCTATCACTACCAAAAAGTCCAACCCAGCCCAACCCACCACTATCTTCATCTGAGAATACAGAGGTCATTCCTTTACTGACTGCGAGCAAGGACATAAATTCCTCAATGTCTCCTGATACATCATCTCAGCCCTCGAACATGGCTCTTACATCCTCTCCCGACAACACTATCGCTGACTCAGACATGTCTCAGTTACCTACCTCACACAGTCTGAATGATCTTCTCCAACACGCAGAGACGAAACGTGCAGTAACGAATACGTGCACAATTTTGTTACCGCATGAGTTCACCAAAGTTTCTGTTTGTGTTGCCGGTGCGAAAGAAGGAGTGGATGTACTAACCCTACCTGAGACGTGTTGTGTGAATGGCTTGACTTATGAGTCAGCGTGGTGTACAGTCTTAGAGGACAGTTTATGCTACCTGTACTTGCTCAATGTCACAAATACTCCACTAAAACTTAAAAAGTGGTGTAAAGATTGGAGACTTCCTAGTATACCCAGCGGCCTTAAAGGTGTGCCAGGATTCCTCAATTCCTACTATTCAGACTGATGATACGCCAATCGGTGTATGTACTATTAACTCTACGGGATCTGCGCCGACGCATTCACCCGATATGCTCTCACATCTCACTTGCACAGATTTCCCAGAACATACGCCTCAACTCCTCGACCTTCTGACCTCGTACAGAAACGTGGTTGCCTTACCCGGTGAACCGATGGGTAGAACAGACCTTGTCAAACATACGATTGAACTACTACCAGGAACTCAGCCGATTTACATACCAGCGTATCGATTGCCTCACAGCCAGAGAAAGCAAACAGATCAAATGGTACAGAACATGTTAGACCAGGACATTATTGAACCCTCCGTCAGTCCATGGAATAGCCCACTTTTCTTAGTACCAAAGAAGGACGGCAACCTTAGACCAGTAGTCGACTATCGTAAGGTCAATTCTGTCACCGTTCCAGACCGTTTCCCGCTACCTGTCCTCACTGATTTGCTAGAATCCCTTGGTGAAAATAACGTAGTCTTTTCATCTTTAGACCTCCTCAGCGGGTACTGGCAGGTCGAAATGGAAGAGTCCTCTCGCCCAGTTACAGCCTTTAGCACCCCTTCTGGACATTTTCAGTTTAAGAGACTCCCTTTCGGTCTGAGAAATGCTCCTTCCGTGTTCATGCGACTTATCCATTCAGTCTTCAGCAGTATGATGGGACACTCTCTTTTTGCTTACCTAGATGATATCATTGTTGTGAGTAAATCCATCCCTGATCATTTTACCAAACTCCAGCAAGTCTTTGAACGCCTCCAGCTCGCAGGCCTAAAAATCAATCTCGGTAATTGTGACTTCCTGCGAAAGAAAATCAAATTCCTAGGCCATGTCGTAGATGCACAAGGCATTCATACTAATGAGGATAAAACTAAGGCGATCATTAACTTCCCAGAACCTACCACTACCGACGCTGTACGAAGTTTCCTGGGCCTCAGTGGCTATTATCGTCGCTTTATCCGCGATTACGTGAAGATCGCCGCTCCTCTGACCCACTTACTCAAGCAGAATGTGCCCTTTGTTTGGACTAACGACCAGTCACAGGCTTTCCAAAAGCTAAAGACAGCTCTTGTAAATGCCCCTATTCTAGCGTTCCCTGATTATGCCACACCATTCCTTCTCTGCACAGACGCCTCAGGCACTGGACTTGGTGCCGTTTTGATGCAACTCGATGAAGCATCAAGGAAGCGCGTAATAGCGTATGCTAGTCGCACCCTTACAACCGCTGAACGTAACTACAGTGTCACAGATCTCGAAGCGCTAGCGGTAATCTGGTCCTTGAAACATTTCAGAGATATAGTCTATGGTTATCCAGTGCATATCCAAACAGACCACCTTCCACTATGTGATTTGTTCAAGAATCGCAACCTAACAGGTAGATTAGCTAGATGGTCTGTCATCATCCAGGACTTTAATCCCACTTTTCAATATGTACCAGGCAAGTTGAATGTAGTCGCAGACGCACTCTCACGTCACGTAGCAGCAGCTATAACATCACTGCAGCCTGAAGTAACTGAAAACACTACACTAACGTCAGACGTTGTTCGAAACTTTCAACGCCAAGACCCCATGTGGTCCAAAGTCATTTATTTCCTAGAATCTGGCGATGCCTCGACCTTACCTACTCTGCCAGTATCACTAGATGAGTTCATGCTAGATGATGATCTCTTGTACAGGAAAACACTGCTAACAGGCAAAGATATGCCCAATCGCGAAGTACGCCAACTTGTCCCCACTGCCCTGATACCAAAGGTTCTTCATATTGTTCATAATACTCCTCAAGCTTCCCATCCAGGTAAAGACCGATGCTTGCGCCAAGCACGTCTCAAATACTATTGGCCAACCATGCGCCGCGATATCAATGCCCACTGTGACTCTTGCCTCTCCTGCCACCGCCACAAAGGATCAACCGGCTTACCAGCACCTCTCTTACAATACCCAATCCCGTCACGACCATGGGAAACTGTCTCAATCGATCTCTTAAAACTACCTCTCACAGAATCTGGCGCTGAGTACTTGTTCGTAGCGGTCGACCACTTCTCCCGCTACTGTGTCCTCGTCCCCCTCTCCGACAAGACCGCGAAGAGCGTTGCCCGTGCCTTTGTAGATCACGTAATTTGCCCATTCAGTACCCCTCATACCATTCTTACTGACAACGGTACAGAATTCAACAATAGCCTTCTCGATGAGATCTGTCGCCACTTTCATATCAGTAAGTGCAATGTCGTGCCTAACCATCCAGCTTCCAATGGCCTTGTAGAACGCCACAACCGAAAAACCTTAGAGTGCCTCAGACATCTAGGCTCCCATAGTTCGTCCTGGGATGACTGGATTCCCCAAGTGGCATCCTCCATCAATAGTTCCATCAATGCATCCATTGCTGAATCTCCCTTCTTCGTCCTTTTTGGTTTTGACAAGGACCTCCCATACTCTCTCTTATCCTCAAAGCCAGAACCCATCTACAACATGGATGATTATGTTAAACTAAAATTGGCCAACTTCCAGACAATCCACCAGTATGTCCAATCCACTTTGGCTTCCTCTCAGGAGGACATGCTGCAGCGCCAACATAAGTCCGCCTCTCCTATCACTATCAGTGTAGGCGATCTTGTCTTTGCTCATCCCCATACGAGTTCCTCTAAGTTGGATGACAAATTTACAGGGCCCTACCGCGTCCTCACTCAGCAAGGCAACAAATTTCACCTCCAGGACCTGTCCACTAAGGACACCAGATGGGTCCACGTCGATGACTTAAAGCGAGCACCCCGTGGCCTCGTGTTGGAAGAGTCACTTACACAACCTCCTGCCCCCTCTTCCCCTCCTCCCATCCCTCAGTCTACCTTGTCTCCACCTATCCCTCAGTCTCCTTCCTCTCCACCTCCACCTGCTCATTCATCAATCAATCAATATCGGTCCAAACTGCGCTCTGCCCATCAACCTCTTCACGACCTCCCCCATTAACTCTACCCTGATTTTCTAGGTACGATGTTAGCGATCTCCCTGCTGGCAGTGCTGACCCTCCTGGGGTCTGGGTCAGGTCAGGACGATGGTGGAGTACGTCCCGGGGCCTTGGTCGGCTCGGGAGGCGAGGTAATGCTTATCGACGACATCGCCTCCTTGCGCTACGATCTTGCGCCCCTGGTCGACGTAGCCATTGCCCTACCTGCCTACGCGCACCAGCTCCACGGAATCAAAAACCATCTCACGGACCTCATGGGGACACACAACCCGAATGAGTATCTCTATAACCTTTTCCTCCCACTCTCCTGGCAGTTCCAATCCATAAGTCACAGCTTCACTGAAACCCAACTCAATGAAGTCACGTCCACTCTAAACAATTTCACCGATATCTTACAACGCCACCTTTCAGATCTCAACGTTATCTCCCAGTTCTTCTACCTCAAACTCAACATGGATAATCTCCAACTGGCCGTTGACTTTCTCCTGTCTCAAGTCTCTACCTTGGTTCGTATCCTGGTCGATGCTATCAATGGACGTGTCACTGCCGACTTAGTACCTGTCTCAGCTCTCCGTTCTGTCCTGGAATGGGCTCACTCCACCTTCGGTCTCTCCCCAGTCCTCCCTTACTCTTCCCTTGAATATTATTATCCTGTTCTCGAAGCCACTCTTCTCACTACATACGTCGTCGTCCATATTCCTCTCCGTTCTGCCATAACCTTTAACCTTTTCCACATCATTCCCTTCCCTTTCCGCCTCAACAACTCCTTGTTACAGGTATCTGTTCCTTCAGAATATTTCCTCCTCTCCCATGATCATCTTTCCGTTGCCTTCCTTTCTTCCACAGACCTCCAGCAATGTTCCTCCCTTACTCCAACCTCTCGTCTCTGTGCTGCCCACCTTTTCGCTTCCCTAGCAGTGCTACACCCTGTGAGTCTGCTTTAGTTCACAACCATTCCATCTACTCGGCCTGTTCTTTTGTCCCAGCTCCTGACCTCCCGGTCCACCATGCTCACCTCCACCATGTCCAGTACTTCTTCTTTGCTGTTCCCATCTCTGTCACAATCATGTGTCCTGGTTCTTCCGTTCGCTCCGTCCCCGCTAGTGGTCTCTACAAAGCACCTGACTATTGTACCGTCAAATCAGAGTCCGTCATCACTTACGCCACTCGCTATCACCAAGCTGTTCGTAAACACTCCTATGACATCTTTCAACCAATCGACATGCCTTCAACCCTACCATCTGCCAACATTACCATCACCTCCCCTCACTTGCGCATGCTCACCTTCCTCAATGACAGTGATTTCATTATGGATCAATTTTCTCTGGCCTTCAGCCGTTCATGGGTTCATCCAACAGTTGTGTTTCCCCCTGTGGTTATCACTTTTATAGGTTTTCTACTCATCATCTGTGCAGTGCATTGTTGTGTCAGAAAAATGGAACGTCGACTCCAGGAAATCAGAGTCGCTACAGGCATAGTACGCCCTACACACGACGTAGAAACTCCCCGTACTTAGTGCCCTCACATTCCGTGACTACCATTGCCATCTACCATTTAATCAAACTGTGAACAGCACTCTGCCTACTAGAAAATGATGGTATTTCTTTCGTGCATTACTGAGTGACAGTGTATCCTACAGAAAATACAAAAAAAACAAAAAAACAAAAAAACTGAAGGAGGAACAACAATAGAACTCTCATATCTACTCCTTGTTTATCATGTATCAAACTATTATTGTGTAATTCCCATTATGTTTATATATACCTTCGACCCTTACCGAATTTGTACCTATTAATCCTTGTATATCTCATCTGTATATATCGTTCTAATTCCCTCCCCTCAACATGGCCATGTCTCCCCTACTGCCCCTGTATCATAATTATCCCTTGTACAAACCTCCCTGGTCCTGCCTTACTCCTATAATCAAACACCTTTTCACTCCCGGTGTCAGGAGACACCGTCTCAGCTACCCGGGGGAGTAGTGTACCCCCTCCACAATATGTCTACCCCCGCTGTATATATGTCCCCCCCCAATGCATACATGCCCCCACTAACTTTGCTAGGTCAGCATGCTTTCCCACGCCTGAAGACGGCGTTATTGCATCAGTTGATAGCAGACATCCTAGCCGGGCAGACTGTTTTACTGTGAGCTTGTAATAAACTCCTTATCTAGCTGTTTGTACACGGAGTTTCTATCACCAAAGTATTGCAAGTTACATTAGACATTAAAAAAAAAAAAAAATGTTAAGTCTATTGCTCTGTACGTTTTAACAGGAGAGTATGTGAAGTGTGGTGCTAACTCTCTTCACCTCAACTTCTCCCGTTTCCCGTACACCTTGATAACACTTTTGGGATATGGGAACTTTAGAACAAATTAATTTCTGCTACCGGCAGACGAGTGAATTCTGTTTAAGTGCTTTAGAAGTACTCTCTCGCTGTCTAAAGTTTAAAAAAAGGTGGAGTATGGCATTTTAACTACAGTATTTCGTTCTTGCTACAGGCCAACGCTTTTATTCGGCCTAATACTGTATTAAAAGCAAAAGAAATCCCCTAATCTCATCAAGTGTAAATCCCCAACTGTTTCGTCCTTGTTTCCATCAGATGCTTCTATTCGTCTCAGCAGCAGCCTCTCGCAGTCCTGGGGCCATATATAGTTGGTCAGTACTG
This sequence comes from Coenobita brevimanus, assembly GCF_032717465.1. Classification (NCBI taxonomy): domain Eukaryota; kingdom Metazoa; phylum Arthropoda; class Malacostraca; order Decapoda; family Coenobitidae; genus Coenobita; species Coenobita brevimanus. Next base: position 46,878,199 of record NC_136977.1, on the reverse strand, counting down.
CGTTAGGTCGCAGGGACTGGTTTTTCAGACGTCCACTCTGACCCACACCGCCTATCCCTTCACTAAGAGATGTTCCTTACAAGAGGTGTTTCTTAAGTTGGATATGTCATCTGGTATTAATAATAATAATGATGACGGTGATGATGATGATGATAATGATGATGATGATGATCATGATGATAATGATGATGATGATGATGATGATAATAATAATAATAATAATAATAATTAGTAGTAGTAGTAGTAGTAGCAGTATAATTATATAATAACAATCATCACCATAATCATCATCATCATCAGCAGCAGCAACATTATCATCGTCCAATCCTGTGTTGTCCCATGAAGTTTTAGGAGCCCGGCGCTAGGCAAGTTGGTCCTGACATTCAAGAAGAGAGTGACCAGCCTCACTCATCCATGAATCGCATTACGTGAACAATAAACCCCAACCGGCCCCTTGGATGTAAATCTGCACAGGCTCAGTCCGATTGGAGCACCTTAATTACCAACTAAACAACCAAGCGCCATAATTTGGTTTTATGGTTACCACCCAGTGTAGTGAATGGCTTTCTGGTGTACAGGAAACCTTTTGTCTTGTCGCTCAGTGTACAGTCAACCGTACGCATAAGGAAGAGGAAAGACTGAAAGGCAGAAAGACAGAACAGGACGGAAGGAAAGAAGGAAGGTAGAGAGAAAAGGGCGGTAACCCGAGGGCAGCACTACGTCGAGTGAGTGGATGATGAGTGCCCCCACCACCACCAACAACAACAACAATAATAATAATAATAATAATAATAATAATAATAATAATAATAATAACGAAAAAAAAAAGACGTCATGGAGCTAAAGGGTTAACTACAACTGCGTCTAACCTTTTCACCAGCAGCATTCTCCCCTACGTAGAGTACAATCTTCCGGTGATAGCACGAAAACTGGAAAAATAATATACAAAGAATTACTACATCAGAGTAAAAGACTGGCTTCTAATTCGACCTGGCTCACTGAAATCATGTGCTTTCTACCCATGAGTACGAATGAAATATAACGTAATAATACTATATACCATATATATATATATATATATATATATATATATATATATATATATATATATATATATATATATATATATATATGGATAGATATATAGATAGATAGATATAGATAGATAGATAGATAGATAGATAGATTAATTGATTGATTGATAGATATAGATATAGATATATTCGTTTATGTTCAAGGAAAGGACCACGTTTCTGAATCGATCTTTTTCATCCACACCATAAAAAAATCCGTCGGCAGCAGAAGTAAACAAAGAAAAAAAAAAGTTATCCTACAGAAAAGATTAATATGTCCTAGCGGGATAAATGGTTCCTGGTTTGACCTCCTTTCTCCAGACCTCTAACCCCTTTACTAACAGAGGTCACCCTTCAGCTGAATAAAATCGTCTGTTCAAATAATGAAATAAAGATGTTTCCGCAATGACGGGGTTTAAGATCATTTCAAATCCTTTTCACTATAAGAGAGATGCCATTTTTCTGGCAGCACAAAAATATAGAAAAAATAGAAAAGAAAAACAGGAAGAGATAAGAAGAGAAACAAATAAAGAGAAAGAAAAAAGAAAAGAAAAAGGTAAAGAAGAAGAAAAGAAAAAGAAAAACGAAAAGAAAATACAAAAGAAAACAAGAAATTACAAAAGAGAAAATGAAAAAGAAAAAGGAAAATACAAAGGAAAAAGAAAAAGGAAACAGAAAAGATATATATACAAATTTGTTCCATCCCCTCACGCTTATACTACGAGAAGTCTCCCCTAGATTGAAAGAAAAAAAATCATCTAACAGCAGGAGAAAAAAAATCCCATAATCCGCCTGAGGAATATAGTGTCTAATATTTTTCTTTTTAAACTTTGACATGACTTATTTCTTTCCTCTCTGATTCTCTGTTTTTGTTACTCGGAGTGGAAATGGTATCTGTACGTGTGATCGCGCTCCTACTTCGTGCCAAGCTGGATTTAGTGTGTGTGTGTGTGTGTGTGTGTGTGTGTGTGTGTGTGTGTGTGTGTGTGTGTGTGTGTGTGTGTGTGTGTGTGTGTGTGTGTGTGTGTGTGTGTGTGTGTGTGTGTGTGTGTGTGTGTGTGTGTGTGTGTGTGTGTGTGTGTGTGTGAGGCTAAGGGTTAACCATTACAGTACGATGACACCTTGCATAATTTTTGCTTCTTTCAAACCATTGAGCTCTGCCTTCGAGAGATTTTTGAAGTGAGGGGGTTAAATATAACCATAATTAACAACCCCTTCACTATTAGACGTATAATTATTAAAAACGTCTAATGGTACCAAGAAAATAATACAAAACTACATCACCCTTCTCTCACCCCCACTTACTTCATTCTTACCTCACTCTTATACCCTCACACTTCAAGCGTTACCACACCTTCCTTACATCACGTACCGCCCTCTTTCCCTCCCTCTCCTTCTTCCTTCACTTTTCTTACATCCCTTTCCTAACCTCAGTGTTCTTAACTTCCTCTCTCTATTTTACTCCTTTTTAAATAATCTTTCTTCTTACCTCACCCTTCTAGACTCAATTTACGTACCTGACCCTAATTCTATCCACTAAATTACACACACACACACACACACACACACACACACACACAAAACAAACTGCCTGCTATCAAGCACTCCCTTTCACCGTGTTATGCGTTCTCCCACGATTCATAAATTCACACAGATACTCCTCCTATTCCTCCTCCTCCTCCTTCTCCTCCTCCTCCTCCTCCTCCTCCTCCTCCTCCTCCTCTTGGCACTTTCCCTTCACCCTTGTCAGCATGGCTGTCGCATATTCCCTTTCTGTATCTTTGCCTCCTCTTTGGGTCACTCTCTCTCTCTCTCTCTCTCTCTCTCATACATTTGTAATTCTGAAAAAATGCCAGACAACTACAAAAAGTTAAAGTGAGAATTTTCTACTAAATGGCACTTACCTCTTCAGTAGCCCTGCCCACTTATATTCGTTACGACCACCGTGATGGGACGCAGAGATAGGAAAATGGAAAATGTGAAAGCGGGAAGACTATTTAATCATCAAGGTATCCAGGAAAAAGGTCAACATATTCCTCTACCCATCATTCAAGCCTTCGAAATTCCCGGCTCCCTCTCACAGGCCAAAAGCATCCACACAATTTCATTTTCTCTGTAACTACACCAAGAGATGAAGGGCTAAACCTACAGGCAATTCACTTTTCCTTCCGTTCGTCCACTTTCCGTGCGCTGTTCGTTTATTCTCGCGTCACGCTGAGTCACATGAATCAATCCTGCTCTCTCGTGATCCCCCTCAAATTTATCTTCCTCCACTCTTTTCCTTGCCTTCCGTCAGTCATCAAAGTTCGCATTCTCGTCGACTTTGGAGTCTTTTTTCTAATTCCTTCATTACGACGATGTATATTTTTTATTTATCTGTATATTTGTTATTTATCTCCAAAAGATATGACCACTTAGAAGAGATTTATCGACCTAGAGGGGTGAGATATAGCCTTCAATCAATCAATATATCCTTCTGTCTATCAATCTGACTCTCTCTCTCTCTCTCTCTCTCTCTCTCTCTCTCTCTTTCTCCATATATCTATAAGTTTTTTTTTCATCATAAATCACACAACACAAGAGATTACTGTCATGCTATATGCAGAAAATTAACGGAAAGAAAGAGATGTCAGACACCTTCCTAAGCTGATGGGAGCAAGACCCCAGTGACCTTTCAGCCCCAACACATCCTTCCTACCGCCTTTTCTTAAGCAAAGTGCATGTCCTTCCACCTCCCTCTAAACTCAGCTTCTTTTCTCTCACAGTATCACACTTTTCCAGGTACCCTTTCACTTTCTAATCTGCTGACTGTCTGGGTCTCTCTCTCTGTTGTACAAAGTCGACTGTTTATTTATTGGAATTATATAAGGCAACTTTGTTACTGTCTCCACGTAAAAAATAAAAGAATAAGAAGACGTATTTCGTTAAGTTTGAAGATATTCTGCCACTCAAATGACCAAAAAACTATCTCCATCAACCTATCCCTATTATTTGAACCCATTTGGGTATTTCATTTAGACTAACAAACAGACGATTTTGTTCAGCGAAGAGAAATTATACAAGGTCCAAGATTTAGAACCTTTCCTAAAATCGCTCGTTGCTGAGGACTCACCTGGATTTTCTGTTCAGACTCACACCTGATGATTTTGTTTACCTGAGAGCCATTGCAGAAGCCAAGGGATCGACACAAATCTCTTTTAGGTTCTTAGGTGTCATGAAGGCCCTTGTGTATTTAATAATGAGAGAAATCCTAGTATAATTCATTCACTTTGACTTGGCCTAGATTTTCGTCTTTTTGCAGCTTATTTCACGTGGGTCAGTGGCAGCAAAAGACGACGCTGTGACTCTACATCCTTTCCTTAGCATTTATTCGTGACTAGTATCATTGAAAATATTGCTATAACTCAGTATACACGATGGAAGAATGGCAATTTTAGGGCAAGGTAAAGAGTATAGTCGAAAGGTTACAAGCTATGGATGTACATTGCTTCTGCTTCTTATTACAAAATTATTATTATTAATGAGCTTCTAAAAACGAGTCTGCATAACGAAAATCAGGCAAAACTGAAATTACATTATACATTAAAGTACCATTATGAATACAAATGAATACAATAGTCGTAAGTAAAATGACGTCACACACTTAAGAAACCCCAAGACATCTAATGAAAAAAAGAAAAAAACAAAAAGAAAACAAGAAAAGCAGTAAGGCAGAAAATAATGGAGGGTGAAATGGGGAAATGGGCAAGAGAGTGTAACCATTGCAACAGTCCAATAACCACAGAGAATCATAACAGACTCGTTGCCAAACATACCTATGAAAAAGAGACTGTAATTTTCTTCCCATTAAGAGGGTCAACTGGATATGAGAGAGAGAGAGAGAGAGAGAGAGAGAGATACAAAATATAGATTGATAACCGGAAAACGTATTAAGTAGTATAAGGTGAAGGACATGGTTTTGGAAGCAATTTTTTGTGCTAACCTGTTTCGTTTCAGTGCAGTCAGAAAATATAAAAAAGAATATGAAAGTGCCCTCTCTTAAACCGCGTCGACCCCCGAGAGAAAACGGAGGAAATATCGTCTATAATGTGCATGCAAACTGGGCCGTAAAGGAGAATGAAAATTTGCGAAAGGTTGAGGAAAAAAAGGCAAAACCAATGAGAGAGAGAGAGAGAGAGAGAGAGAGAGAGAGAGAGAAGGGTAGAGGGGGTCGGTATTATGTACTGATACAGACGGATGCACGAAAATAGATATATACATAGAAAGAGAAGACAGATAGGCCTAAAATAAACAATATGATATGGAGAAACACACACACACACACACACACACACACACACACACACACACACACACACACACACACACACACACACACACACACACACACACAAACACAGAAACTTAAAGATAATATTATGCACCGGGGCGAAACTAATAACACAAGAAATGCCATAAAAAGTTAAAACACCTGCTCCAGGAGTGAGGTCAGGTAGTAATGACCTTTCCTGAGGGGTCAAGAGGGGGGTCAAGTATAGTCGCAGAGTCATAGTATCGAGGGGTAAAAAAAGTCCGCATTCTCGTGGGTTGAGGAGGCTCCCTAACACCTTTTCTTAAGCGATTTGTTTCGTTTATTACATTCTACTGTCCTCTTCTGTGTTATGTAAGTCCTTTCAGTATGATCATACTCTTCGTAAATAAAGTTAAAAAAAGGATATTAACCACCCATATTCATAAATAAATCGCTAAGGAAATGGCGCTGGGGAGCTCTCTGAACCGACGAGAACACGAGCCTAAGAATCAGAGTATTGGTGTGTGTGTGTGTGTGTGTGTGTGTGTGTGTGTGTGTGTGTGTGTACTACTGTATGCATAACAAGCAGTAACGCATGAACATAGTACCTCTCTCTCTCTCTCTCTCTCTCTCTCTCAATAATATCGTCCACACTGCATTTACAACCACGACACTCAATCTACCATGAACAAAAGCGAGAGTATTTTGAACAATGGAGGTCTGGGGTTAAGATCCCCCCCTACCCAAAGTATTGTTCTGGTTCATCGGCGGAAGTTTATTAGGTGTCATATGGCCTTCATTAGCCTAGGTATGCGTTTTCACAGGTGCCATGTTTCCTGTGTGTGCTGCGTTTTATGTGAGAACTTGGAAAATAACTCTCTCTCTCTCTCTCTCTCTCTCTACTTCCTTCAGAGTACCACCATACACTTTTACTTGTGTCGGGTGTGACTCCTCGGACTAAAGTGGTTATCTCTTTCAGTGCAACAGGAATTATACCAACTTATTTTCACTGACTTAACACGTCCTTATTCAGGTGAGGAGTAACCTTTCCTCCCCCAAGGTTAATTAGTTCACTGAGCAGGGCAAAGGAAAGTATGACATGCTTTTCAACTTTTATCTTCCATTTCGCTCGCACCCAGCTGTCTCTCCTGCATGTTTCCCAGTCTTATCTGTATTACCCAGAAGTCCTGATGCACGAACTCCTACCTCCATATCGTGTACTCCCCTCTGCATTCTTATCTCTCCCACTCCCCACTCCCCTTCTTATCTCTCCCACTCCCCACTCCCCTTCTTATCTCTCCCACTCCCCACTCCCCTTCTTATATCTCCCACTCTCCATATATTCTCCCCAAACCATGCATGCAACCTTTCTCCATTCACCTGTGTATTGAAATCCTTCCCACATTCCACGCTATTTCACATGTTCCCGTGTCATTCCCATGCCCCATCCCAGGCAAATACCTCTCCCTACCTCTCTCACTTCCTTCACCACTCGCCCATTCCTTCCTTTCCCACGTACACCCATCCTCCCATCCACACACCCTGCCCACCTACACCACTCCTTTCACAACCAGTGGTTCCCCCTCCCATGCACAATGTCATCCTTCTGCTCAGTTTTTCTATCAACCATTTTCTAGCACACGAATTTTCTCATTATGCCATTACATATCTCCAAACAAACCTTCTCCCATTCACTTCTAAAACTGATATATAACATTGCTTTCATCTTCTTAAATACTCCACTCCACACACAAAAACCTTCCTATTCTCACGCCCTTCTCATATATCCTTCTCAAGTCACATACCATTTTCCAATATTAAATTCCTCCTATTTTCAAACTTCTCCCAGTCTAAATATTCCTTCCCATTAATATATACTTCTTTATTCATTCATTTTCTTCCTCCTTATACACTTTTCTAATCCACGCACATCTTTTACATCCACCCATCTTTCCTCATTCACACTCTCACTATCCCAACCAAGACATCAGTACAACTTTTCCATCCATCCGTCCCTCCCCACTCACACATCTTTCACCCAAACACTCATCGGTCCGCATCCACACATCCTTTCTATCCAGCAATTTAGAATCTTTCACACTCACTTAACACACCTACACGAACACACACTCTTCCCACACCCACACGAAAATACACTGTTCCCACACCTACAGGAACACTCACTCTCCCCACATCCACACGAACACACACTCTTCCCACACCCACACGAACACACACTCATCCCATACCCACACGAACACACACTCTTGCCACAGGCAAACGAACATACACTCTTTTTGTTTCTCATCCACACTTCCTTACCAACCCGCACATACACACACTTTCCCCCAAACATTCATCCTTCCCTATCCACGCACTTTTCCTTTCCATCCATCCACACGTACACACACACACACACACACACACACACACACACACACACACACACACACACACACACACACACACACACACACACTTCCTTCCGACACATCCACCCTCATCCGCACTGTCTTAACACCCACGTCCACTCATATCTCCCAGTCTGTCTATCTGTCTAACGGTCTATTTATCTATCTGTCTCTTTGTTTATAGGCGTATTAATCTACCTATCTTTTTTAGGATTTTATTTTCGTACTTTTTCATTTCTAACTTTTTTTTTCTATTTCATTCATTCATCAACGTGTTAACCTCTCAGTCTATCTCGTTCTTTAACTACCTTACTTTGCAGTTTTCCTTCTTCATTTATTACCGTGTCCACTCTTCCTTGCAGCATTTTTTTTTTTTAACAGAAGATGAACAGAAGGAAAGAGAAATTAAAGAAATGTATATCTCCTTATTTATTTATCTTCATCTGTCAACCCTTCTATCTCCTTTGAATACATGGCTTTCCAGTTTTCCCCCTTTCCCTGGCTACCTCTTCCCCTCTCCTCTCCCTCTTCCAGCACCAGCAGCGGGGGGTCGTGTCACGCACTGGAACGGCCCCCCGCTGTTCCAACCCCCCAAATCGTGGCTGCTTTCCCTGTCTAATAATCCCTGTGGCCCTCTTGCTCATTACACGCCCCCCAGTCACCCACAACCAAGCACACAGACGCCATTACACGCTTTTCAAACACCAGAACCAAGCCTAGTTAAAACGAAGATACATAAAGACTGTCTTTGTGTTTTGAATGGGAGAAAGTGATTATTTTTGCGTCTTCAATGGGGGAACGTGATTATTTTTGAGTGTTCGATGGGGGAACGCGATTATTTTTGCTTCTTGAATGGGGGAAGGTGATTATTATTGAGTCTTGAAAGGGAGAACGTTACTATTTTTGCACCAGCAATGGGGGAAACATTGTTTTTGCGTCTTCAGTGGGGGAATGTGATTATTTTTGCGACTTCAATGGGGAACGTGATTATTTTTAAGTTTTCAATGGGGGAACGTGATTATTTTGGCGTCTTAAATGGGGGAACCTGATTATTTTGGGTCTTGAATGGGGGAACCATGATTATTTTGGCGTCTTCAGTGCGGGAAATATGATTATTTTGGCGTCTTCAATGGGGGAACGTGATTATTTTTGTCTTAAATGGAGGAACGTGATTATTTTTGTCTTAAATGGGGGAACGTGATTATTTTTGTCTTAAATGGGGGAACGTGATATAATTTTTGTCTCTTCATTGGAGGAACGTGACTGACTCTGAATACCTCCAGACGATTTCACTCATGACTGTAAAGAAAACTGGAGCAAGCCTAAGCAGAGATAATGATAAAACAATTTTCTTTTTGTCTTGAAAGTTGTTTGAAGTGGGGGGAGGGAGGGTAAAGTGCTTAATTCTGGCCATCTGCTTACGATTTTCTCTAAGATCCTACACTACCCAGACTCAAGGCAGAGCGAAGGTACACAGCAACTATGAAGGGGGAAACCTGTACTGTACACAGGAAAAATCATCTGGTATGCTGCCTGGCTCTCATCTGAGAGTCCCTGGTTCGATTCCCAGCATATTGGTAATTTACCAGACAGCAACTATCTTTCTGTGTCTTGAAAGTAGCCTATAGTGCAGGGGAAAGTCGGATTCTTTTATATATATATATATATATACAAATTTTTCCACAAAGATGCTATTTTTTTAGTCATATTCTAGTCACCTACGTATAATATCAGTCATAATTATACGCTTTCCAAACACAGCAATTGTAAGTGTCTTGGTCGTCGCCTCTTGTACGGGAATGTGATTATATGGAATTTGAAAATTATAGCCTTTGTAGTATTCGGGAAAAAAAAAAAAATGCTTTATATCGCCCACAGCAAAAAAAAAATAAAATAAAATAAACAAATAAATAAAATCAAGTAATGAAAAAAATAAACCACAGATAAGTGACTTGGACCTTGAAAAAAATATCAGTAAAATAATAATAATAATAATCTATGAGGGAGCAGGAGTAACCCTTATAATGTGAGTTAGTTTGGTCCGCTTCAGCTTCTAAAGGAAATTCACATTAGGATTGATTCAACTGTTTAAGGCAATATCAGCTTACTTAGACTTAAACACACACACACACACACACACACACACACACACACACACACACACACACACACACACACACACACACACACACACAAGCATGCATACACATACCATGAGGCTTGGAACAAGCAACAAATGACCAGACCTGACATTCTTCAAAAATGAAATAAAATAATATAAATAAAAGCCACACATATTCATGCAAAGTAAGAGGAGAACCCCTTTTGGGACTTCCTCAACATTATTCCTCAGGGCTGGACGAAGGATATAATGAGCTGGCTTTACCTTACTCAGACGTTCAAAAATATATTCATGAAGGTAAATTTCAAGAAAATCCATAAAGGTAAAGCTGATTTATGTGAGTTAGGGTTCTCTCTCTCTCTCTCTCTCTCTCTCTCTCTCTCTCTCTCTCTCTCACACACACACACACACACACACACACACACACACACACACAAATATTAGTTGTACAAACATGTGAGTTAGATCTACATAACAACTAAAAGGGGAAATAAAGTCAAAACATACCTTTGGCAGGATGAAACACGGCTGCTCTTGAAGAATCAGACAAGGATGGCAGCCACAACTTTGGGAATCAGAAAATATGAGAGTAGAGTCAGGTAACGAAACAGATTGATTATATTTCACTTAGATAAAAGAAAACATAAACGATCTATCTATCTATTGCCAGACGCCTCAATCCCGTTTGGGGTGGCCACAAACAAATCGCCTCCAAGTCGCCCTGTACCCCGCCATTTCACTGCCCTGCTCCCAACTCACACCCCCCTCTCTCATATACCTCTCTACCCCATCCCTCCATCTCATCCTCGGCCTCCCCCTCCCTCTTCCCCCCTCCACCTCACTCACATACACTCTCTTCGTCAGTCTTTCACCCTCCATCCTCTCCACATGGCCAAACCACCTCAGTGTGTTCCTCATAACGCTTCCTATCACATCCACATCCACACCACAACGCTCCTTTATATCCTCATTCGTCAGCCTGTCTCTCCACGTGACTCCACAGGCTCCTCTTAAATAACTCATTTCCACTGCTCTCACTCTTGACTTGTGTCCTTCCAACAATGTCCAAGCTTCACTTCCGTACGTTAGAGTTGGTATCACAATACTGTCATGTAGTAACTTTTTCACTTCCATGCTCACTTCCCTGTTTCTTATCACTGCTTTCAAGGAACCAGCAACCTTTCTTCCCTGCTGTACCCTTTCAAGCACTTCACCCTCCAAACCTCCATCCTTACTCATCACACTACCCAAATACTTAAACGTACTCACATTTTCCAATTCCTCACCATCCAACCTCGCTGTACATTCACTAACTTCACCTCTCTCAAAGACCATCACTTTACTCTTCCCTACATTCACCTTTAGGTTCCGTTTCTTACACACTCTCTCAAACTCATCCACCAAGCCTTGCAGCTCCCCTTCGTCTTCACTCAACAACACAGTATCATCTGCAAACAACAGTACAGGGAGTTTCCAAACACTATCCTCTCTCACCAGGGCCACTCCAACATCCACTACCCTACCTTGTACCTCTTTTATTACCCCATCCATGTACAGATTGAACAACCATGGAGACATGACACATCCCTGTTTCAAACCAACTTTCAAAGAGAAAAATTCACTTAGTTCACCATCCACACGCACTGCAGCCTTCGCACCATCGTACATACTCTTCACAGCATTCAACAACTTCCCATCTACTCCATATATTCTTAACACTTTCCACAATCCTTGTCTATCCACCCTGTCATATGCTTTCTCCAAATCCATGAAAGCCGCATACAACTTCTTTCCCTTCTCTAGAAACTTTTCCACTAAAGATCTAAGAATGAATATCTGATCTACACACCCTTTTCCCTTCCTAAATCCCCCTTGTTCTTCTCCAACTAATTTCTCTGTTCTTTCTCTAACTCTGTCTATAAGTATCCTACCATACACTTTTCCTATTATACTAAGAAGACAAATGCCCCTATGATTACCACACACTTCTTTTTCCCCTTTTCCTTTGTACAAGGGAATAATTATACCTGACTTCCAATCCTCCGGGACTCTACCTTCCTCCCAGGCCAATCTGCACATCTTCCACATCCATTCTACTACTATCTCTCCCCCATGCTTCAGCATTTCACCACACACTCCATCAATTCCTGGGGCTTTCCCCATTTTGACTTTCTTCATTGCTTCCACAACTTCTATCCTATTGATTTCTTCCTGTCTTCTCACCTCCCTCCTTCTCCCAGCCATTCCCCAGCCACTTATACTCTCATTACTTCCATCCTCTACGTTCAACAATTTCTTAAAGTGTTCTCTCCATCTGCTCACTTTTTCTCCCTTCTCCACTAGTAATCTACCATTTTTATCTTTCACATAAACACTACTACTACTACTACTAATAATAATGAATAATGAAAATTTTAATCGCTATGGGTAAAGCTAGACACAAAAGTTTTACGATAGTTTCTGAAGCACTTGACGAAGATGAAATGCATGTGACTTCCGTATTGCATTGTTGACTTCGCTTTGTAATGATGGGTAATGGCTGGTTAAAAATATAGAGGCACCAAAAGTCCCATTGTTTTCTCTAGCTTTTCTCTACGAATTTCGAAAAAAAAAAGAAAAAAGAATGAGAGGTGAGAGAGTTAGGAAGGAATGAGAGGTGAGGAAGTTAGCAAGGAATAAGAGATGAGGGAATGAGGAAGGATATAAGGGGTGAGGGAATTAAGAAGGAATGAGAGGTGAGGGAGTTAGCAAGGTATGTAAGGCGAGGGAGTTAGGAAGGAATAAGAGGTGAGGGAGTTGGAAAGGTATGTAGGGCTAGGGAGTTAGGAAGGAATGAGAGGTGAGGGAATTAGGAAGGAATGAGAGGTGAGGAAGTTAGCAAGGAATAAGAGGTGAGGGAGTTAGGATGGAATGAGAGGTGAGGGAATTAGGAAGGAATGAGAGGTAAGGGAGTTAGCAAGGTATGTAGGGTGAGGGAGTTAGGAAGGAATGAGAGGTGAGGGAGTTAGGAAGGAATGAGAGGTAAGGGAGATAGGAAGGAATGAGAGGTGAGAGAGTTAGAAAGGAATGAAAGGTGAGGGAGTTAGGAAGGAATGAGAGGTGAGGGAGTCAGAAAGGAATGAGAGGTAAGGGAGTTAGAAAGGAAAGAGAGGTGGGGGAGTTAGGAAGGAATGAGAGGTGAGGGGATGTTTGAAAGGGATGAGAACCGCAAGTCACAGAAATATGAAAAGCGAGAGAGGGAGGGGTGAAGACAATGTTAGAAAGGGGTGAGGGGACAAGAGGAGTGGTAATAGGGAAGAGTGGAGGACAAAAAAAGAGAAGAGGGGGAAGCAGGGAACAAGAAGAGGGGAAGATGGGGGGGGGGGAAAGTGGACGAGAAGAGGGGAAAGGGGGGGAGCAGGGGACAAGCAGAAGGGTCAGGGAAGGGGGGGAGTAGTGGACAGTAGCCAAAGGGGGGGATGGAGGGGGAGGGGACAGAAGACGTTGGGGGATGTACAGTACTACGGAGAGCAGAACCAGTTGCGATCCGTTTCAGATAACACCCACCCTGTCGAAGTCTTTACACTGAGGACCCCCTTTAGGCTTCACCACGCCAGTACCTACCGACGTGTGTTCTCTACTGGCTCGACATTCCTCACGGGTATATAGCAATCCCTTCAAGACGATGACGCCACATTTCACTTGATTCTTGATACCTTAAGGCGATTTTAATTTGGCAAAGTCCCCATATACTGAACCCGATGAGAGAGAATGTTTATATCCCATTAAGTTGAAGAAAATAGTGTAACGCCTGTAAGACTGAACTACAAAAAAAGATATCGCAGCTGGGAAGGAGTTAATGGCAAGCTGCATAAAATCGTCTGGTGGCAGCAAGAATTAAAAAATGCATAAAGACATCATGGCATGGATAAGGGTTAACGGGATGTGACAGCCACGTCCCTCGGTGTACAGTACTTTCTCGTGAGGGAACTGGAGCACACTTTATAAGGGGGTCAGTTCTTTGTCATGAGGGGAACTTTCTTGCTTTGCTATCGTTATCTTCACCTCACAGAAATAGATATCACAGCCATCGTCTTCCCCGTAACAGCCTAGAAAGGACCATCATTACTCTTTGACTGTTTGTCTTTCTTTGTACTCCATTGTACTTCTTTGTACTCCCTCTGTAAGTAGGAGTACTCAAAGCCGTACCCATCCCGCCCCTGTACCCGACATTCCACGGCGGATAGGTAGGTACGGGTTTATCACTGAGGCCTGATGGTACGTACCGCGTGATCCCTAGGTGTCACCGTCCTAGGGGGAGGGAGGGGAGGGAGGAGGGGAAGGGAGGGAAGGGACGAAGGGAGGGAAGGGGGAAGGAGTGGGAGGGGAATAGAGACGGCAGTAGAGAGGACAGCAGCAGAGGTGAAAGGGCAGCGACAGAAGAAGAAATGTGAGGTGGAAGGGAAGAGGTTCGAGAGTGGGCAGGTGTACAATGAGAGGTACAGGAAAGGGAGGTAATGGAGCAAGAGAGAAGGGAAAGGAGATGTGAAAGGACAGGTAGGTGGAGAAAACTGGAGAGAGGTGAGGGAGGCTAGAGGCTGAGGTGAGACGGGTTGCAAAGGAAGGCTAAGAAAATGTAGTGGGAATGCACAGGAAGAGAAGAGGGAGGGGGACGGAAAGGAAAAAAGGGAGAGGGAGGGGAGGGGAAGGAGAAAAGGAGGAGAAAGAAGGAGAGGGGAGGAGTGAGAAAGCAAGTGAATGGGAGGGAATAGGTAAGAGGGCAAGACGGCAGAAGGAGGTGTGGGTGAGAAGTGAGGAGGGGGAGGTGGAGAGATGAGAGAAAGGGTGAGAGGGTAGGGGAAATGAAGATGAGTGAGAGGGTCGGGGAGAGGGAGAAGAGGTGTGAGATGGCAAAAGAGATGAGGGGAGGAGGGGGTGACGACGGGGTGGGAAAGCGAGCTGAGAAGGAAGGGAAGGTGTGAGGAGAGAATTGGAAGCGAGAGGAAGGTAGTGGAGACAGGAGATGGAGGAAGGAGGGCTAGGAGTAAGCGCAGCTAGGCTAGAAGGTTGGTGTGAGAGGTGAAGGAGGGGTGAGAGGAAAAGAAGGAGAGGGAGACAGCCAAGAGGGAAGGGAATGTGCGAGAGAGATGGGAGACAAGTGGAGAGATATGACGGAAGAAACAGTTGGAGAAGAGATCTACGGGAGATGACTGAGAGTTGAAAGAGACCTGTGAAAAAAAGATTCTGAGAAGGTGTAAGAGAGAGATGATGGAGAAATGTGCGACAAAACTGGAGGATAACTACATTAAAAAGAGATGACTACGTAAGAAACAGATACGGAAGAGAGAAAGCTGAAAAAAGTAAACTGGAACGAAGCTAGGTACACTCGTCATCATACTGTTCACCCATTCCTCAACTTTCACCCTCACTATATAAACAGTTACTCAGTACCCGGATTCTCAAACACTCTAACAATTCCTGTCCTAAATATAATGCGTTTCTGTGAGGAGGACAAGGAAGGTAGGCAAGTAGAATCTTCAAATGTCTATTCCTCTTCCTGGTGAAACAAAATATTATCTACGAGAGGGATAATATCGTAAGTCAGTCTGTGAATCTGCTAGTATCGTCTGTCCAAGCAATCATTCCACCTTAGTCACACAATCTATAAACCAAAACCACAATATTCAGGACATATTATCAACCGGGCTCTTAAATTCTTCCTTACGATATTCCATTTTATATTTGGGTTAGATGACTTTAGGTGGATTAAGAAAAATCTCCCGCAAGTAGGAAGCAAAAAAATAAATCTCTCTGTTAATCCCCTTACTGTCTCGAGGATGCAAGAATATGCAATTAGAAAAAATATATACATCTTGCTCAAGGGTCTCTCTTGAGGGAAAGGAAATTGTCTGTCTCATGCAAAAAATACATTATAAAAAACATCATCGTAAAACAGGCTTTAATGGAGGCGGTTTACAAATCTTTCACTACGACGAGTCTAACTGAGGTATTAAAAATTATCGTCTAAGCCAGAAAACCGTCTAAATCCAGTCACTGCAAGAGGTCTCCCCTGAGCTAAACAAAATCATCTCGCGGTACCGTGAACAAAATCGTCTGTAGAGTACCGCAGCAAAAATAAAATTGCCTGGCCGTACCGTAGCAAAAATAGAACCGTCTGGCAGGACAAGAATAAAATAGTCCGTATGTATCATAGCAAAAATAAAATCGTCTGGCACCTCCTGGACATCAACCGCATAGCGTTAAAGATGACCCTCTAAGATTCCTAATTTCTAACACAGCACCACCGAGGCAAAACACGAAAACATAAAGGAAAAATAAGGAAAAAATACTCGTTCCCCACCAGTGTCAAAGGAAGGTTGCAGAAAATAGGGAGCCAATTTTGACAGGTTATGAAATAGGACCCGGACTAGACCCTGTCCCTACCTGGCGCTAATTAGTAACTACAGGTGGGTGGAAGGGGTGTCAGGGACTTGGACTGATGCCATAGTTCAGGCCAGGGAGAGAGGGGAGGGTGGGAGAGAGGGGAAGGTGGGAAAAAGGGCAGGGTGAGTGAGAGGGAGAGGATGGCAGAGGGGAGAGGGGGCGAGAGAGAGGATGAGAACAGAGAGAGGAGTGGAAGGGGAGAGGTAATGGACAGGGAGAAGGAAGGGACAGGAGTAGAAGGGGACGGAAGAGTGAAGGGAGAGGAGTGGAAAGAGATGGAAGAGGCAATGGAGAGGTAGAAGAGGCGGAAAGATAGGGGAGGAGAGGGAGGGAGAAGGAGACATAGAGGAGGAGGAAAGATAAAGATAAGGAAGAAGGAGAGGGGAAGATAATGGAGGAGGGAGAGAGGGAGCGGCAAGGAAGGGAAACGAAAACGAAGAGACCGTGGATGGAAATAAGAGAGTGGAGAGGTGGGGTGAAAAAGATGGACAGAAGAAAGTAAAGAGAAAGTATAGCTTGGATAAAAAGATTGAAAGAGGTACTGGAAAGGTAGTGTAAGAGGAGAGAGGAGGAAGAAACATGGACAGGAAGAGAAGAGACCGGCTAAGAAAATTGGTGGGACGAATATGATACAAAAGGAGAAAAGAATGAAAAGAAACAGTAGCCTGGCAACTGGGGAAAATTGAGATTTGGGGAAGGGGAGACGGTGAGATGGAAGGGAAGAAGTAAGAGGGAAGAGGGGAGGGGGGAGAGGAAAATGGAGAGAAGCAAAGTAAAGGAAGAGAATGGGGCGTAGAGAGGAGAGGCGGGGTGAATGAAAGGAGGAAGGACTGGAGAAGGTAGAGATTAAGGAGAACGGAGAAGCAGCATGGTGGACAAGGAGAAAGGAGGTAGAGGAGAGGAGAGGAAAGAGAGATAAATCTTGGCGAGGAAATGGAGAAGGAAGAGACAGGAAACAGGAGTGGGGGGGAGGGAGTGTAGAGATATATTCTAGAAAAAATTGTGTGTGTGTGTGTGTGTGTGTGTGTGTGTGTGTGTGTGTGTGTGCCAAGGTGCCATACCAGTAAGATATGTGTGTGTTTTGTTCATTTATCTGTACGTGTCATGCATCCAAGTGTTTATGTATCGGTGTGTGTGTATGTGATGGTGGTATACATGTGTGCGTATACTGCCGACATGACTGGTGGTGCACTTACATCCCGTTGAGGTTAATGAAGCTTCATGTTTATTACGACAGATAAATTACCACTGAGTCAGTGTGAGTACTGTAATGGGTCGGATGGTCATTTATAGCTGTGTGTGTGTGTGTGTGTGTGTGTGTGTGTGTGTGTGTGTGTGTGTGTGTGTTTCTTGACATGACTGGTGTTGCATTTACATTCCCCTAAGGTCAATAAACCAAAATGTTTATTACGACAGATATACTGTTACTCGCATCAGATGTGTGGGGTGGTAATTGCTGGGATTACATATATATATATATATATATATATATATATATATATATATATATATATATATATATATATATATATATATATATATATATAGACAGACCTACAGATAATCATAGAGAATACACCAATTAACATATAAGACAAATATCAGTGAAAGACACGGATATCCTTATATAAGGTGAAATATACCCTAGAGAGACAGGCTTTGAAAGACAATACGGATAGGAAATATGCTTCAGAATAATGCCAATGAACAGACAAACAACTGAACCGGCAGAGCAAAGGCTGATAAATAAATAGGTTTGTAAACAGACAGATATAAAACAGAAACACAGGACTAATTACAAGGATACAGATAAACAGACACGAAAAGTGAGAAAACTGAAAACAGGAAGAAAAAGAAATTAGACAGACAGACAAAGAAGGGAAAAGTAGTGACACATAAATTACCAAGATTTAACTCCTGGTGTGAAAGTCGGAAGAATACGACGAAAATTAGCAAAATTAAGCATAAGAAAAATGGCGTCTCTAATTTGTCTGGAAATTTCCTCCTAACAGACAGGCACGTGAGAGAGAGAGAGAGAGAGAGAGAGAGAGAGAGAGAGAGAGAGAGAGAGAGAGAGAGAGAGAGAGAGAGTGACAGAGAGAGAGAGAGAGAGAGAGAGAGAGAGAGAGAGAGAGAGAGAGAGAGAGAGAGAGAGAGAGAGAGAGAGAGAGAGAGAGAGAGAGAGAGAAATGGAATCGAAACAAGTTAACCACAATATAATAAGCAAATAAAGGTGATTATCAAGCATCCAACCCTTTAAGGTTTTACTCTGTTAAATAAATTACTCTGAGGTTAACGAAAATAAAACAACCTAAGCTCCATCAACACAGGCAGAAAAATATATAGAATTCCTTTACCCTCTTCGCTGAATAAAATTGTCTGGGGTCAGTGAGAATAAGATATGGCAGTGAAAGGAGGTGAATACAGCGAGCGATATTTCTTGTGTCTGCCTGCTTGGAATTCACAGCATTTTGCATATTTCGTTCCCCTTCGGTGCTTCCTTCTTGTCTCCAGTCTTTCTCTTTTGTCTTCATTTTTTGGTCTCTATTCTCTCATTTTTCGTGTTTTAATTTTCTTGTGTTAAGTCTTGTTTTCCTTCGCATTGTTGTTATATTATCTTTTAATTTGTGTTTTTTTTCTTTTTGACTATGAGAGTTGGGAGTTCAAGTATCTTGCCCTCATCGACCATACGGTTAACTTCAGGTGACTCTACACTGAGTGACAACCCAAGGCCAGTATTCTTGTTGGTTAAGGAAGCTCCCTAACACCTTTTCCCAAGCGACCTATTTTGCTTATTATACATTACTGTCCTCCGTGTTACACAAATCATTCTAATATCGCCATGTTCTGCATATATAACTTTCAACAGATGAACCAGCCATACTCAAAGTAAACCGCTAAGGACGAGGTGCTAGGGAGCCTCCTTAACCTACGAGAATAGGTGTCCAAAAGATGCCTTGTACCTCAAGAAAACACTCCCTTAAGTGGTAACCATTTAAGGGCGCCTTGGTATCTAATGGGCTAAGGAGCTATAGCCTGGTGTGGCCTATTAGGGGTCAAGTGCAGGTAGGGTTAATGGAAGGGGTTTATCGCCGACCTAATGCCTTCTCCAAATTACCTACCAAAAAGCTCCTTCACTCCTGATGAGGCGACTTTCTTTAATAATCTTTTGTTGCTCCTTTTTTCATCAGTTTTGGGTTTTATATTTTTCCCCATCTTAATATGATCGCTTTCTGGTTACGTCACTTTTTCTTTCTTTTTTTATGCTGGTTCTCTGGCTTTCCTTCTCCAGCATCCCATTTCAACTCTTCCTTGTTCCCTCCTGCCGCTCCCTTTCTTCATCTTCTTCTTCTCTCTCTCTCTCTCTCTCTCTCTCTCCTCTCACCGTCCCCACTTCATCAATGTAGAGGCATATTCACTTGAGAAAAAAATTATCATCATGGGCCCGTAGCTCACTGTCCCCTCGCTCTTCCTCTTTTCTTCTCCTTCTCTTCCCCTTCCCTCTCCCTCCTTTCTACCTCTCCTCCCCTCCTTTCTCTCCCTCTTCCCCTTGCTCCCTGTCCCCTCGTCACCAATCTGGAAGCACATCCATTCGAGTAAATGAGAAATATTATCTATCTTCCTTCTCTCCTTCTATCCTCACCCTCTAGCTCTTGTTCTTCATTTCTCCCCCCCCCTCTCTCTCTCTCTCTCTCATCGTCACCAATCCAGAAGCACACTCAGCTCAGCACACACACACACACACACACACACACACACACACACACACACACACACATCAAGGTGCCATAACTCACTGAGAGGTGTTGTGGTGCGGTTTTACACGACGCGGCTAACTACCCTCCTCATCAGTGGCCCTTGTCATCTAGGCGGCTGGCTTCTGAAAGTGGGGTGGGTGGGGGTGGGTGGGGGAATGAGGTGGGGAAGAAAGAATGGGGTGGGGAGGAACGAAGGGGACGGGGAAGGGGGTGAGGGGATAAGACTGGAGTGGTAAACTAAATGATTACATGAGTGGTGGGGATGGGATGAGAGGGTATGAGTTGGGGTTGGGGGTGTTAGATGGATGAGGTAGGTCGGGGGAGGTGGTGGAGAAGCAGGGAGAGGGAAGATTATGGGGAAGATTGGAGTACAGCCAGCTACAGGGTGACTAGAAGGGATGCTATTGGTGTGGGTGAACGTTGGTGCTGGGGATATGGGTGTAGGAAGAGAAGTATTGCACCTGAGAACGGAAGTGTTGGAGAGGTGAGGAGAGGGAACAATATGAAGATGAGTTGGGCTTGTTGGGGACATGGGCTGGGGAGGAGTTATTGGACATAAAGCAAGAGAAGGTAGTGGAGTGGGATCAGGGAATTAGGCAAGGTAATGGAGTGATGGTAAATGAAGACTGATGTGAATAGAGGGGAGAGGCAGGACGGGGAGGGGAAAGACTGGGTTGGAAGGGATGGGGAACAAGGGTAAGTGTGAGAGAAGGGAAGAGGAAGAGCATGGCTAGTGTGGGAGCGAGAGAGGGAGGGAGATCTGATCCAGGGTGAGGGAGGAAGGCTGGAAGAAGAAGGAGATGAGTCTGAAAGAGACATATAATGAAATGATCTGGAACATAGAGAAAGGTGGATGCGAGAGGATAAAGGCAGGTGGAAAAGTGTGGAAGAGAAGGATGAGCGTGGGGGAGGTAGGGTGAGATGGAGAGACTAAAATGGAGTGGAAATGAACAGGTGTGGTTAGGAAAGATAATGGATTGAAATATGGTATGGAGTTAGGTGGGTGAGTTTAGAGGGAGGGGGAAGGTGGAGGGGAGGGG
The DNA here is from genome assembly GCF_032717465.1 of Coenobita brevimanus. Classification (NCBI taxonomy): domain Eukaryota; kingdom Metazoa; phylum Arthropoda; class Malacostraca; order Decapoda; family Coenobitidae; genus Coenobita; species Coenobita brevimanus. The sequence goes on along the minus strand of NC_136977.1, from coordinate 46,857,081 downwards.
GATACATGAATGGGGAAGGAGAGAAAGGGGAATATCTGGGGACGAGGGGATGTTGCTTTGATTTAAAAAAGAAAAAAGTGGATGAGGGTGAGGAACATGGGTGAGGGAAAGTGGGGGAAAGTCTGGAGGGACATCTGGGGTGGGGGGGGGGGGAAAGACGGGAAGAATGGAGATGAAAAGAGATGACTCTGGAAGGGCAGCTTAGTTGAATGAGAGAACTCGGGAAAGAAAACCAATAGCTAAATTTAGAGGGAGGAAGGTAAGATGGGGGTGAGAAGTACACAAGTCGATGGAGGTGGTGAGGACAGGAACATGAAAGGGTGAGTTGAAGTAAGAACATAGGTGGGTGGGGTGAGACGATTAGGGAATGGGAGGGGGGAAGAAATGTGGTACTAAGAAAGGTCGTGTGGAAGGGAGGGAACCACTAATTCACTAATTAAAAATGAAAAATAGAGCAAAATGAAACAGAAATTAAGCCAATTAAAAAAAAATAAAAGTAAACGGAAAGAAGTGAAGTTAAAACCAAAACGAAAATCACCTGCATCCCATGAAAAAAAAGAAAAAAAGAAAAAAGATAAAGGGTTGCGGTCTCGTGAACTTACAAGGCTCTCTGATGCCTGTTCCGAAATTATCTGCATATTACACCGAACTTTTCCTGCAACAAGTTATCTACCAAGTTTTAATAGCGACGCTCTTTGCTCAGAAAAAAAAAAAAAAAATAAAATAAAAAAAATATATATATATATATATATATATATATATATATATAAAAGAACACAGTGCTGAATGACAAAAAAGAAAAAAAAATCATTCCCTTATCACTCATTCTCACTCCCTCCTCGGTTACTCTCTTCCGTCTTCCCTTCCCGTTTTCTTTTTCCTCTATCTCCCTCCATTTCCTTTTTTCTCTCCCTTTTTCCTCTTCCGTCTCTTCCCTCCACCATCTCACCTCTTCCCATTCTCTCCTCAGTGTCTCTCTTCCCTTCTTCCCTGTTCCTTTTCCCCTCTCACTCCCATTCCCCTTTTCTCTCCCCCCTTCAGCTTCTCTCTCTCCTCCCTAATAGAATGCGTCCCTAAAGGTGCTACAGCTGTATATTCACGCCTTAAGCACCTCCTGACGTCCATTACATCTCTTACACTAATTGACATCCTCTGGGACATCACGGCATCACTGTCAACTCGTAAACATAATGACTGTGAAGATCCTATTATAGCTGTTTCTTTCCTTGTTTTTTTTTCTTTTGCTTCTGGACGGTTTCGCCACGTGGTTTAGCCTGTGGGATGGAGTCGAGGATTCCAAGGGCCTGAATGATGAGTGAATGGATGCATGGGTCATTTCACTGATGGTTCCTTAACTAGAAATCTATTATATAATGAAAGTAATAATAATAATAATAGTAATAATAATAATAATAATAATAATAATAATAATAGTAATAATAATAATAATAATAATAATAATAATAATAATAATACACTTTATACTACCCACACCCTCCCAACAACGCCTGGGGGGACAGGATGAAGCAGGACATGACGGGTAGCGCGCCATCCCACCCACGCTCTGCTCCCCAACACCCCCCTCAATACAACCAACATCACTACAACCACAACCGCAGGAAACCCGTTTGTTACAACTGCGGGGAATTTAACCACCACGTATCACGATGTAGATTCGACCACAAAATACAGTGCACGAAATGTTTTACCTACGGACATAAAAGCCGACTATGCAGGTACTACAGTGCTTAGGAGTGTGGCAACGAAGACCTAGCCGTTTGCTCAAATACTAATGATGTAAACTTTACACTGTAAAGGATAAATTAATCATAGGACATGTCAATGCCCAATCACTGCTTTCAGATTTTGAAGAAATAAAACTTCTGGTAACTGAAAGAATTATAGACGTTCTATGTATATGTAAAACATGACTTCTTTCTCACACTCCTGACCTGTACATCGAAATATCTAATTATAAACTATAAACTATACAGATGTTTTGTGATAACGGCAAGGGTGCAGGGGTGTGTATCTACGTGAAACAGAACCTCAACTCAGAAAAGACTGATACCAAAGTGGAGAAACAAACAGGTGTGGAAGATATATGGATCAAAATAGAGTATAGAAAATCACCGTCTGTTATTATAGGCTGTCTTTATAGACATCCTAAAGCACATTGTAACTCCTATGCCTATACTGTCGATACTATAAGATCCATATCACTACACAAGAAAACTTTTTTTGCCCTTGGTGATCTAAACGACGATCTGTTAAGAACGAACAGCAAATTATCTAGCATCATAAAAAAACAACAAACTTTCATAACTAATAAACAAACCAACTCGAATTACTTCCACATCTAGTCTTTTAGATGTAATAATTACCAACAACACTGACATAGTATTACACAGTGACGTAGTACCGTAAGCTATAGCAGACCATGATCTTATTACTGTAACAGCAAATATTACCAAACCTAAACGCCCTCCCATCACTAAGACTTTCCGTGACCTAAAAATCTATTACAAAGACTTACTGTGCCATAATATACTGAGTGAAACAAACAACCTAAATAAGTTATTTAACACAGACTATGTCAATGAACAAGTAGAAATAATGAACTCTGTTTTTATCAATAATTTAGACAGATGTGCTCCAATGGTGACTAAAGAAATAAAAAGACCCCAAGCCCCGTGGATGAATGACGAAATTAAGGAAGCAATATGTGAGAGAAATCAGAGAGAAAGAGAGAGAAAGAGAGAGAGAGAGAGAGAGAGAGAGAGAGAGAGAGAGAGAGAGAGAGAGAGAGAGAGAGAGAGAGAGAGAGAGAATTATAATACATACAAAGCAGGATACCTTCAGATAGTCCTCCTCCTTAATAAGTGGCAAAGCACGTCACAAGTGTCACGAATAATGTTGACCAGGATAGACAGGAGCCATTTCACAGCCCCCTCCCCTCCCCGCACACACACACACACACACACACACACACACACACACACACACACACACACACACACACACACACACACACACACACACACACACACACTGGAGGGTGGAATCTGCAATCTGTTCGCGTGTGAACGACGGAGCTGCTCGTTTGTTGTGTGTAACGTGCTTCATCAGGCTTCGAAACAGATGAGTCGGGTTCGAACACTATTTATCTACCATATCTGTCTATCTATCTATCTATGCTTGTATGTATATATGCGTATGTATGTATGTATGTATGCATTAGTCCGACTGTTTGTCTGCCTAAATTCAGTTCTTCATCATGAAGCCTCGACACAGATTAATCGAGCTCGAGCACAACAGATGGAAACTAATAGCGAAGATGAGGCTTGATAAGGGAAAGTACCGCTACATTTTAAGCAAGGCAAAGACTTTACCATTTGGCTTATTCTTGACTGTTTTCCTTATATTTCCTCCCGTTTTTGTATAAGGCAATTCATTCTTGTTATCATTGTGTTCCGTGATGTAGTTATCTGTTTTCTTTCCCGTTGTTTTTTCCTTCTTTCTCGCACATCAGCCGATACTGAATTGCACCCAGACCCTAAATCAAAACCTAACTAAGGCATAAATGTTCTAGTTCCCGATGAAGCTACGTTCCTTTCCTGGTTGGCAATGTGAGAAATCTGGCACACCGCAGTTCCTCCCTGTCATCCCCTCCCCGCTCCCTCACCCCCGTCCTCTCATCTCTCCCTCCCCCTTCCTTCACTCTCTTCATCTCCTCTGCCTGCCTCCCTCCCTCCCTCTCCTCCACCGAAAGTCTCCCTCCCACGGTCTCACTGAAAGCATCTCATGTTTGTGAAGCAATTGAAACTTCGGCTTGTATTTCACTTCACGCTTAATATCAATGGCCTAATATACTGCATTACATTATTAAATTCAATATTCTGCTATTCTACATTCGCTATTCAGTATATAGGTATCGTAATGACAGGGTTTGGGCAGGTACAGTAGCATGACTCGGTGGATCCAGATAACCTTACTGAAGCAGCTTTTCAGAACCTGATTTTCAGAACCTGCTCTATCATCTGACGACCCCAGGTTCAATTCCCGGGAAGTACTGATATAACTTGAGATAAGTCACGCGGGATGTTGGATGTATTTCAGTCACTCTATAACATTACCAGTTTCACAAGACATGTAATTTTAACCCCCTTCTGTACGATATTTTTTTCTCAATCTTGCTACCACCAGGTGATCTTATTCAACATAAAGAAATTCGTCTGTGAAGGGGTATTGAAAACGGTTCTTAAGCCCGTCAAAACAAATGGTCTCTAAAACATAATCGTCTGGAGGCAGCAAGAATACAATAAAGATGACATCCACGAGCGGAAGGGGTTAATTTGGGCCAGAAAACTTGAATGACATCGTCTGAGAAGTCTATCGCTGTAGACGGTCTGTGTGGCAAAATCTGGATCACGTATACTTGGTGGACTGATTGGGCTGACACTACCTGGATGATGTGGTGTAAATTAACTTGGACGTGAGAGGCAGATGGCTGGGGTGGGTCTCTGGAACATAAAAGATTATCACGGCCTCTTGGATCACACTTTCAGGGGACGTGTGCTCGAGGGCTTAGGAGGCTCAGTACCTCCTCTTCCTTACCAGTATACATCTGCATAAGGCACATTACCCTACTCTTGTATATGCTAGTTATGTCCACCGTAATTCTTCTTCATTGTTCTTTACGAAAACTTTTGACATATTTCACTACGATGGCGATTTTATTTCTCGTTAATTGTGACCAGACATATATATCATTTTACTTTGCGCTGGGGAGAGACGTACTTGTGCTAAACGAATATAAACTATCTCCACTGACCATTATTGATGAAAGTTTTAATTTCATTTTGTTCGCCTATAGACAGTTTTGACCAGGTATGGAGAGACGTGCCGGATTGAAGGGGTGAAAAAGATATCTAACACAGACTACAAGACAATATATGATGCAACAAGGAAAATAAACCACCAAGGCAGCGGTGCTTGTATGTTTTCTAAGCTTCACACGAGACTACTGTCATATGAGAAGTTATATTCTCAGCAGAGCCCGAAGTGTGCCCCCTCTCCTTTCCTTTTCCCGCACACCCCTTTCTCCCTCTCCAACCACCCACCCCAGCCATCCTCTCACTCTTCCCCGCCATCCTCTTTCTTCCCTCCTCACGTCGCCACCTTTGTTCCCTCCTCTGATGTATTCCTTACGTCCCCCTCTTCACCACATTTCTCTCTCCTCTTTCCCTGTCTCTCCCTATCCTGCCGTCCTCCTCCCGTCACCCCTATCCTCTTCATCTCCATGCCTTTCTTTCCCCTTATCTCCCACCTCTTCTCTTCCCCCTTTCCTTTTTCCCTCCCCCTTGCCCTCCTCTCCATCGCCACCTATCCCCTCCCCCCCCCAAACCATTCCCATGTCCTCCCGATCTCCTCCTAGCTCCTTTTTCCTTCTTCTCTCCCTCTGTCATACTATCTATTCTCATACTCTACCTCTTTTCTCCTCTCCCTTCTCCCCACCCCCGTTCCGTTTTCCTTGCCCACTGACCCCCTTTTTCCCCTGCCTTCTCTTCCCCCCTCCCTCGTGCCCAATCACCCCTTTCTCTTCTCCTGCCCTCTCTTCTTCTTTGCTCTCCTTCTCCTATTTAAAAGATGTAGTCAAACTCTTGTACAAGTTTCTAACACGGGCTAACTGGTCTGCTGCAGTTAGCCTCTCTTCTTATGTTCTTTTGTATGTTTTCACTTTCTCACCTCTCTCCTCACCTCGATCCATCTTCCTCCACTCCCCCCCTCCGCCTCGAGTCAGTGGGGAGGTGGGGAGGAGGAAATGAGGTGATCAGTCCCAAGGCCATCGTCATTACGAAGTATTACCCCACCACTTTTTATCCGTCTGCAGAATCAATGTTCGTTTCAATCCGGCTTCTGTTCTGCCTGATATGCTTATTCTACTGATGGTGAACAGGAATTATCTGCACTCTGGGTATCATATGTTACAAGTCTGAGGCGGCTGTTACAAAGATTTCTAATATCTTTATATGGCATTCTGTACCTCAAGATAAACTCGGAGCAACAAGGCAGGTCATTCAACACAGTACAACATTACTCCCCCCTCCCCACCAGCCACTCTCTCTAAAACAATTACACCCCCTGAGCCCGACCCCTGTGGCGAGACTTCTGCACCCTTATATTTTCCTCCCTCTGTTACGTATCTCTTTTTCCCTCCTATATTTTCCCTTCTTCTATGTTACCTATCTCTTCCTCAATTTGCCTCTTCTATCTTGCGCCCCGTCTCCCTCCGCTCCTCTATTATATCTTTCCTTTCCCTCACTTCCCACTTCAGTCTTTCCTTCCTTCCATTACCTCTCATATTTCCCTTCTCTCCCCTCTCCTCCCCTGTTTCCCCTTCCCTATAATACGCCTCATCTCTCTCTTCTCTTCTTTCTCGTCCTCAGTCTCCCGCTCCCTCCGTTACCTCTCCCCCAACTATCAAAAACAATAACATCCCCTGAGCTGCCCCTGCGGCATTTCTCTCTCTTTCTTCCTCTCTCTCTCTCTCTCTCTCTCTCTCAAAAACAATAACACCCCCTGACCTTGCCCCCGCGGGCGTCAGTGTCTAACCCACAATGGGTGTAACCGCGACGAAGAGAGTCATCGCCGTCCCTCCACCGCGTAATGGCCGTGACTGGCCAACTGGGTGGTTAGATGGATGATTGGGGTAGGCTGATGGATGGATAGCACGACAGAGTAGATGGATAGATGCATGGCATGGATGAGGTAGTTTGCTGAATGGAAAGAGAGAAAATGGATTTACAAATGGATGGCTAGTTGAATTTATCGATGGCCTGGTGGTTGGGTGGTAGAAATGAAGGAAGGATGGATGGATGGATGGATGGGTGGATGGATGGTCGGCCTCCACTATCATTCATTTGCCCTCTTCCCCTTCAAACTTTATTTGCCCGTCTGCTCTTCTTTTTTCTCTCACCCTTCACCATTAGACTCTCTCTCTCTCTCTCTCAATAACCCCCTTCCCAGTGTCCCTCTAAATTTCCCTCTCTCCTCCCTCGTTCTTTCTCTTGGTTTCTCCCATTCCTCTTCCTTTCTTTTTCTTGCTATCTCCTTCTTCCTCTTGGTTGCTCTCTTTCTTCACTTTATTCCTCTTGGTTTCTCTCCTTTATCACCTCTTTCGCCCCTTAGGTTATCCTTTTCCTTCATTCCTTCTTCCTTTCTTCCTTTTCCTTCATTCTCATTATCCTCGACATTATATCTTCTTTCCTCCGTCTTTCCACTTCTGTATTATAGCTTTCTCTTCTTCTTTTTCATACGCTTCCCTATCATTCTTTTGGTCTTATCCTCTCCTTTCATCTTCATTTACACCCTCTCTTTGCGCTCATTTCACCCCTACATCCAAAACTCTCCACCCTCCCATCTCCCCATTCCTCTCCCCCTCCCAATTACTCCTCCTTCTCCTAAATGCAGTCTTTTCCCCCCCAATCTTCTCTCTCTTAAACATCTACTTATTTTGAAAGTCATCGCCTTTCACCCATTTCATCCTCCCCCCTCTCATAATAGGTCCCCACACCTCAAACTTCCCCCCCCCTTTCTCAAATCTCCCCACTTTCTTCCTCCCTCCCTTTTTCTCTCATCTTCCCCTCAATAATTTTTTCATCTTCTCACCCTGTTTACTACCCTACTCTCTATACTCTGATTCCACCCCAACCTCTCCCTACCTCCATCAAACCCTTCTTCCCTCATTCTCCTCCTACTCTACTCCTCCTTCCTCTTCCTTTAATTGTTTCTTACCCTCCTCTGCTTTCATCACCTTAATCCTCCCTCCCTCTTTGCCCTCGTTCCATCCACAAAGCTTCCACCCTCTCCCTTCACCACCTCCCTCAAATCATCCCCACCCTCCTCCGTCCGACCCTACATTCCCTCCCCTTCCCCAGCCCCGCCTTCCTCATCATCACTGTAATAACTCACACCTGCTCCAGGGAGCGTAAAAGTGAGTTAGATCCCGTCCACCTGCTCTCTGCTTACTCCGAGGCTTCTTAGTGTTTTCCTCGTAACTCCATCGACAGCAGTGTGAAGATGTCTGAGTCCCACAGTTTTTGTTATCCACGTTAAACTATTATTATCTTCTCTGGGTGTTTATACACTGATCAACCAACCCTCCATCATCACCTCCATCCTTGGTCCCGTATCTACAGCACAATCTCAGAGTTACTATTAGTATTTAAGTGTTTAGGTCCATGCAGGGGTAATTGTACAGCTTTTACTCAGTTTGCCCTAAAATTGCCATCTCCCCAATTTGAGCACTGAGCTGTAACGATATTTTAACGCTAGAATATGTGGCTTGTTACGAAAAGGTGCTAAAGAAAGAATATAGAGCCATACCACTGTCTTTTGCCGTCAGTGACCTACGTGACACAAGCTACAAAAGGATGAAACCTGGGCCAAGTTAAAGTGAAACACCTATAGTATATGTTCTGACTTCCATTTACGTTTTATATTTTTTACCTGCCTGCTCTGTAATTTAATGCCATACATTTTTGAAGTCTGTAGCAGTTGGACATACGAGGAGCAAACATACTAGGAGACCTGTATGAGGCATGTAACCGTACGTGTACAATTAATGGCATTGATGGGGATATGTACTACGGAACTATACAGGCTCTAAAATCACGGAAAATGTGCCAGAAATCCTCCTAAGGCACAAGAATGCACTAGAAAGTCTCCTAAGCACGTCAGTTATGTGCTACAAAATCTCGCAATCCTTGAAAATCTGTCACAAGTCCTTCAAAGACAAAAGAACGAACAAGAAGCTTCCTAAGCCAGTAAAAAAAATGTTTATAAATAGAAAGCCTCCTAAGTCAGTGAAAATAATCTCAAATTCTTTCATGTGTGCTAGATATCCTAAACTAATAGAATGCACTGGAAACCCTTCACAACTTCGTAATAAAATGTTAAAAATACGAAATACGCTAACTAACCCACGAGAGAGCACTAGAGGGCCTCCTAAGACAACGAGACTACAGCCTCTTGTTGCAGTAAACTGTCTGATTAATGTGCTTTTTATTACACTACTACCTGTGCTTAGGTGTACTTTATATACTAATTACAAGGGTGTATATTTGAGTTACCTCGTTGTATTCGGATAAGATTTCTCTCTCTCTCTGTCTCTCTATGTCTCTGTCTCTGTCTGTCTGTCTGTCTGTCTGTCTGTCTCTCTCTCTCTCTCTCTTGTTCCCGTTCCTTTGAAATCGGGCTTTGTATTACGCCATCTGTTGACTCAGTTGTTGAAAGTCACTGCTGTTTTTTTTTTACTGGTTTCTTTTGCAGTGTGTGTGTGTGTGTGTGTGTGTGTGTGTGTGTGTGTGTGTGTGTGTGTGTGTGTGTTTTAATTTCTATCAATCGATTATATTCAACATTTTTAATCAATTGCACTGAGGAAGGGATTACAAATGGCTAAATCTAACCCCTTCAGCATTAAAAGAAAAAAAAAATCCCCTCTCCTCTGCTGAATAAAATCGTCTAGAGACAAGAAGAAGCTAGATCAGATGTCACCATACTGAAGAGGTTTAGAATATCCAACGCTTTCTCAATCTCCATCTCACACCAGATACTTAAGCCATTATCACCGAATAATCCCAGCTCTTATCCTGAACGCAGACCGGTTTTCAGGGCGAAGATCTTATACTGTGAGTTTGTCGCTAACTGAGACTCACGCGACGTCACTAAGTACCAATCCATGTTAAGAATTTTGGGTCAATTTTGAGAAATATTCAAGTTTTTCCTAAATTCCAGCATATGGTACTCTGTCAATCTGTCTATCTGTCTATTGCCTGACGTAGCTACCTATGAGGGGTGACTGACTAAAGGACGTTTGGGTGCTTCTCTCCGTACTCACCAACGACCCCCTTTCCCACAACACACTATCGCTAATCCCACACAAGCACTGAGCTCGAGGATAATTCAACTCATAATGTCAGCCCCGAGTTTAGTGAAATCTGGCCTATATCGATGCCTTTCCAAAATTCCAGTTAATCAGGGTTATAAACTCATCCATAAACTTTGCTTCAAGGTAAGAGTTAACAGAATCGGTACTTCGACATCTGGGAACCTACGCGACTATAACCGGTTCGACTGGCAGATTCAGTTTGTTTCCCCCTCGTCTCTGCTCACCCAGAAGTATAACTGGGGACATGGATATAAGACGACTTCTACAGGTCATCCTCTAAGGGAAGATTGGGTCCTTGCAAAATTGACTGTCTGCCTAAATGACCCTTGTAGAGTCATTAAGCAAAAGTACAGGCTTTCTCTTCCCTTCTTCCTCCTCCTCATCATCATCATTATCATCATCATCATCACCATCATCATCTCTCTTCTTCTTCAACCATGCTATGAGTTTGGTGAATTCGGAAATTAAAGCACATACGCATAGCTTCCCAAACTGGACCTTACATCATCCGTCCCAATCATTATCACCGTAGAATCTCATCTCTGATCCAGGGGGAACTAGATTTAAACTTCACTGATTTCGATTAAGTACGGGCTTCGCTATTTTAAGACTTGCTCGATTTGAAAAAGACAGTAAAAGTTCGAATCCTATTACATGGGTGGGTGATTTCAATGCTGAATTAGTACCCATCCAACGGTAGCAAGGCTCGGTATTAGCACATCTACAAGAAGCCGTCTCATTTGAAGTTCACTGTAAGCAAGATGTATTAGCGATTAAAATACGGTGGTTTTATGCAGTTCCCGAATATTTATTGCAACTGAGTAGGATCTGTCATAGAAAACTTTGGCCAATATTACTTTAATCCATTCACAGCGATATTATCTGTTCTTGTTTATTTCTGCTGCTGACTGGCAATTATATTCAATTACAGGGCAGCCCCTTTACAGCAAATTAGTTACTGAATTCCATATTTAATCCTGCCGTTCGAAAAATCTCCCAAAAGCTGAATGAAATATAATAGTGATACCAAGAATAAACAAAATGAGGCATAGTCGCAATGAAGGGGTTAAATAATATACACATGTAGTTTGCGATCAGCACTGAGTCTTTTACACACACACACACACACACACACACACACACACACACACGCACATACACACTAAGGAGATTCAGCCATTACTGATATAGCCAGCAATTTCAACCCAGCAAAGGACACGAAAGATGGAAAATCGTAAAAATCCTCTGGTGATAATACTGCCTAAGTAAATTATTAGTCATTAGATAAGGTTTTGAGAGAGAGAGAGAGAGAGAGAGAGAGAGAGAGAGAGAGAGAGCATTCGCCAAAGAGCACTGACTGAGAGGAGATTGAGAGGGTGCAATTAAAAAAAAAAAAAAAAAGAAGAATAATGGAAATCTCTGAGAAAGGGAAGGGGTTGAGATGCCTGAGACCAGGGAAGAGAGGAGACTGGAACTGAGGTGAGGGGAGGGAAGAGGAGGGGAGGGAGAGGGATGCGATTGTTTTGTGAGAGGAGGGGTGGGGGTTGAGAAAGATTGAGAGGGGAAAGGGAGAGGGGTCACCGTTTGAGAGGGGATTAATGACACCTGTGAAAGGGGTCCTAAGAGGATTATCCGGCTCAAGGTGGTGGGCTGTGTGGGTGAGGAGGGGTGTGGTGTGAGGGGAGGCAGGTGTGGAGCTGAAAGATGTGGAATTATGGGGGTGGAGTGATAGATGTGTAATAGTGAGGTGATAGGTGTGGAACTGCAGGGGTGAGAGGTGTGGATGTGAAGGGGAGGGTAAAACATGTGTTGAGTTAACGGGATGGCAGGTGTAGAGATGAGTAAGACAGATGTATGGAACTGTGCAGATGACAGGTATAGAGCTGGGGAGGGGACAGGGGTACAGCTGTGGGATGGCATGTGGAAATGTGGTAAGTAGGAAAATGATATGGAGTTGTGGTGATAAATGTGAAGTTGAAGAGTGGAAACGGTTGTAGAGTTGAGGGAAAGGTGCGAAGTTCATGTTATAAGTACAGAGCTCAAGTTACAGGTACGGAGCTGATAAACAGATGTGGAATGAGAATTAGTGGGTGGAAAACGCATGGAATGGTAAGTGTGTAAGCGACAGATGTGTCATTGATACACGTGGGAGCGACAGGTGTACTGTAGGGACGACTGGTATGGATATGACATGTGTGTGGATGACAGAAGTTGAGAGTTTTTTGTGACAGCTGTGAATCTCTCTCTCTCTCTCTCTCTCTCACACCGCTCGCTGGTGCAGTGGTAACGTTACCGCTTGCCAACTGGTGGACGGGAGTTCGCTCCTCGCTCAGGTTGCGAAAAGTTTCACTGACGAAGTGGGTGGTTACTGTCCCCCTTGAGCAAGGGGACGGGTGTGTGCGTGTGTGAAGGTCACAGCCTTGCCCTTAGATCGGACTATATGAGCTTTCATCTCCCTTCCGGGAGGGTAAAAGCTGACGATCACGACCATCAAGTGATCCTGACCGACCCGGTGAATTACACACAGCCCGTATATTTTCTTTACACAGGAGGAGGGCGCAAAAAGTCGCACCAAACCACGCACACCAAAATTCCCGCCTCGAAAGACAACAAAATCGTTAAGAAAACGGGCCCGATAATCTATCAGGGCACGAGTCACCCCTAGATAAGACCCACCGATAAGCACAGAGGCAAATGTAGCCCCTCGCAAGCAAGAACTGGGACCGAGTTACATTAAATTTCTTGAGTCTGTGTTCAAGATTATTTGTTCATTCTTGTATCTTGGTTCATACACATACCAACCCTTCACAAACAAACCAGAGTGTATTAGCACGTGAAAAATACGATAAAATAAGGTTAATTTTGATGATATTTAACCGCTTGTTGATTCGTTTACAGGAAAAAAATGTTAAAATCCTCTGTTACCACGATCTTGGGTTTAGGGAATTTTTGGTACTGGAAGGGTTAGATGTAGCCATCAATGACCCATTCACAAGATCTCTCTCTCTCTCTCTCTCTCTCTCTCTCTCTCTCTCTCTCTCTCTCTCTCAATTCAATTCAATTCAATTCAAAACAGTTTATTAGCCATATATATATATATATAAATATATAGGTACATTTTTTTTCTTTAATACAAGATATATAACCATGGCTGGGACCGTTAAATGAAGCATTTTTTACAGTCCCCTAAGAAAATATAAATAAAATAACGACGCCTTGTAAATGTCCAGTACTTATATACAGACAAACTTTTGCATATATTGTACATTGCATATATGATCAACGTATAAATCGCAATAATTTATATTTACAATGAGCTTAAATTCCAAAATATATACATGAGATTGTATTAACGAATTAATACACATAAATATAGAAACGCTTGTATATACTGTTACATAGCCCATGATTTCATCATCCTTTGTGTAATTTTAACGCACAGTTCCTGCATGTTTGATCACGAGCGTGTTCTGCCTCAGTCCCCCCCTTCTACCGTTATAGTAAAGTCGTTCTCTCTGTTATTTAGAGCAGGATTTTCAGCTCTTTGTCCCCATGACTTCATTTGCGCGTCCTTCTTACAAGTTGTATCAAGCTCTGCCGGCCCCTATATAATGAGCTCAGTCTCTGCATTATTGCCACTTAGATCTGCTCCTCATTTTGTTCACATCTCTGTCCTCCCCTGTACAGATATTATTATTGTGAGTGCTCAAGAAATCTCCAAACATCTAGCAGCTGTGTGTAATTTGAGTATAACTGTTGTATTTTTTCTTGTACTGTATAGCATAAGTTTAATTTGTAGGCCTAGTGAAGTTTTTGTAATTCATGTAGGGATCTTTATGTCCATCAGTTTTAATATTATTTTGTATCTGTAATAATTTATCTTGCATTCACTGAGTATTATCTGGTATCTCATTTTATCAGGGCTGACTTAGATAAATTTACTCATGCTAATTTCGTGTTAATAGAGGCTATTGCAGTTAACCATATATTCAACCTGTTTTTGCCATTACATTATCCTTATGAGTCCTGAATGTTTTGTTGTTAGTTTGAGCATTAAACTTTAACTTGTAATTTTACCTAACTCTTTTGTTTTGAACCTGGAACTTTACGGGACAGTAGTGATTATTAGTATTCTCACTTAAAGTGTACATTATCTTTCTCTGTTCCGTAACATAAATTTGGCGACCTCTCATCAGGATATTCAGGATATTATCATAGGGATATTGCTTAATATTTTGTGACTGTGATATATTCATGATGGCTACTATTACTACACTTGATGAAGCCAAAGATTTTTTGTCAAATGTGCAAACAGTGTTGGATGTAGAAAACAGAACAAAGAATGAACTTAAGCTTGTTGCTCAACAATTGGGAATTGCTGTTCGCTCTCATCATTCTAAAGATCAAATTGTTGACATGATTAATGAAAGCTTGTTTAATGTAACTCCTCCAAATGAGCAAACGCAGATTGAATTAGCTAAGTTACAGCTAGCCCTGCAGGAGGCTCGTGTGAAGGAAGCTGAATTTCAAGCACAGGCTAAGGAGGCTGAATTTCAGGCAAAAGCTAAGGAGGCTGAGGCACAAGTTGAAATTGCTAGGATTCAGGCAGACCATGAGTATCGCATGAAACAAGGTGGAACTGGATCATCTAGCTCTGATGATTTTGATGTGGCTAAAAATGTTAAACTTGTCCCTCCTTTTAATGAATCTGATTTAACAAAGTATTTTCAGTTGTTTGAGAGGGTAGCTACAGGTTTTAATTGGCCTAAGGAGTATTGGCCAGTACTCCTTCAAACTGTTCTCACCGGTAAAGCTCAAGTAACTTATGCATCTTTGCCTCAGGATCAGTCTGATAATTATGATGTAGTTAAGAGCTTGATTCTTAAGGCCTATGAGCTTGTTCCTGAAGCCTATAGAGTAAAATTTAGGACAACTTACAAGCAAGATAAGCAATCCCATGTTGAGTATGCAAAAATCAAAGAAGATCTGTTAGAGCAGTGGTTAAATTCTAAGAATGTGGATTCTGATTTTGGTAAATTTAAGCAGATGATTTTGCTGGAGGATTTCAAAAGGTGTATTTATAAAGATGTAAGCCTATATCTTGATGAGAAAAGAATAGATAATTTGTCTGATGCTGCAGTTTTAGCTGATGAGTATGTTCTCACTCACAAGAGATATTTTAGAGGAAAAGGGAAAGCTGAGAGTAAGTACGTTGCCTCTACTCAGAGTACAGGTAACAGGAAAGAGAATAAAGATGATGTTTCTCAGGAAGTAAATACCAGCTTCACCTCTAGATTTCAGAAAAGTAAATGTACTTATTGTAGTAAGCTTGGTCATACTACGGAGAGATGTTTCAGGAGACAGCGTGATGTGAACAAAAAGGAGTCTTTAAATATTCAGTCAATTGGTCTAGTGTCCACTCTTGAGAGTTCCCAGAATTCTTTAACTGAGTTTACTGAACCTGCTTTGAGGGGTAACTTAAATTCTCATGATGGAGCTCCTCTTTTGAGCAGTAACGTGGGTGACACTCTCAAGAGTTCATGTGCTAATTTCCTGTCTGATGGTTTTGTCAGTCCTCTGGACAGTAATGACAGGAAATCAGTTAAAATATATCGTGATACAGGTGCTTGCCAATCCCTTATGCTGACCAGTGTTCTAGGCTCTAATGTTAATTCCTCTGATGAAACTGTAATCTTACAAGGTGTAGGGAATAATTACTTCTCTGTCCCTCTGTGCAGAGTGAATTTAGAGTCTGGTTTTGTTAATGGTTCTGTTATGGTTGGGTTGGTTGAGACACTCCCAATGTCAGGTGTAACTTTCTTACTTGGAAATGATATTGGTGGAAGTCAAGTGTGTCCAGCTCCTCAGTTGTCTAGTGAGCCAGTGGCTGCGGCCCAGGATTGTGATGTCCCTGATGTGTTCCCTGCATGTGCTGTCACTAGGGCTAAGTCTAAAGTTACTGGTGATTTAGAGGATAATGATGATAATGATGTTATCCTAGCTGACACTTTTCTTGCTAATTTGGACCACTCACCAGATGAGGCAGTACCCCGTAGTGTTGATAATTTGTCTCGTCAAGAGTTGGTTGAGTTGCAGGTTGCTGACCCTGAGTTGAAAGGTCTAGCTAACTCTGCTTACAGTGAAGAAGAGTCAGCCGGTGCTTCTACTTGTTATTATGTAAAGTCAGGAGTACTTATGAGGAAGTGGAGACCCCCAACAGCATCAGCCGACTGTGAATGGGAGGTTGTACATCAAGTTGTCATCCCTCGTGTTTGTAGGCAGGATATCATTAGGGTGGCTCATGATTCCAGTTTGGCAGGACACCTTGGAGTGAGGAAGACTGTGGCACGCATTTTGAAACACTTCTACTGGCCAGGTATCTTCAGGGATGTTTCCTGGTATTGTAAGTCTTGTCACACCTGTCAAGTTGTGGGGAAGTGTAATCAGACCGAAAAGGTTGCACCTCTAGTTCCCATTCCTCCTTTTGAGGCGCCTTTCACCCGTGTGTTGGTGGATATTGTGGGCCCTCTTCCTAAGACTTCTTCAGGATTTTCTTATGTGTTGACCATGATTGATATGGCTACTCGTTATCCTGAAGCCATTCCACTTAGAAATATCTCAGCAAAGAACGTGGTTAAGGAAATGCTAGGGTTCTTCACAAAGTTTGGTCTGCCCAAGGAGGTACAGTCAGACCGGGGAAGTAATTTCATGTCAAACGTTTTCAAGCAGTCTCTGAAAGAGTTGGGTATCACCCAGATCACGTCTTCAGCTTACCATCCCCAGACCCAAGGAGCGTTGGAGAGATATCATCAAACACTCAAATCGATGCTCAAGAAATACTGTTTGGAACATCAGAAAGACTGGGATAAAGGTCTTCCATTCGTTGTGTTTGCCGCAAGAGAATCTCCAAATGAATCACTGGGCTTCTCACCTTTTGAACTACTGTTTGGCCATGAAGTAAGAGGACCCCTTAAGTTACTCAAGGAATGCTGGCTGTCGGAGGAAGATGACGTCAACCTGCTGGAGTATGTGATGAAGTTCAAAGAACGGCTGTCCACTGCTTTACAGCTGGCGAGAGAGAATTTAGGAGCTGCTCAGGAGAAGATGAAGACTTGGTATGATAAGAAGTCCAGGTTACGCCACTTTCAGCCAGGAGATCAGGTTTTGATTCTTGCTACCAGTTCATGGGCAACCTCTTCAAGCCAAGTTTAGTGGCCCTTATTTCGTGGAGAAGAAACTCAGTGATGTCAACTATGTCATCGCCACACCAGATCGTAGAAAGAACAAGCAACTATGTCACATCAACATGCTAAAGTTGTATCACAGGTGGGACGAAAATAACCCAGTCTGCACTGTAGCTGTTCCACCCGAGTCTGCAAGTGAAGCTCTCCCATGCAGTATGAGCCTGAGTGATAGTTTGGGGAAGAATCCTGATATCATGAATGATCTCCAGACTAAGCTTTCTCGTCTACCTCCCAAGGAAAGGCAGGAGTTTTCGGCATTACTGCAGGAGTACCCGCAAGTGTTCTGTGCTACTCCAGGAAGAACCACTGTGTTGATGCATGATGTCGATGTTGGAGACGGAAAGCCAATTAAATTGCCTCCTTACCGCGTGAACCCGGTGAAAGTTCCTCTCATCCAGAAGGAGCTTGGCTACCTGTTGGACCACAAGATGATTGAGCCCTGTCAGAGCGAGTGGAGTTCTGTCACTCTGGTCCCTAAGCCAGGTGGGTCACAGCAGCTTTGCATTGACTACAGGCGTGTTAATCAGATCACCAAAACAGACACTTACCCTCTCCCTCGCGTGGAAGATTGCATAGACAAGATCGGAAAGGCTAGGTACATAAGTAAGTTTGATTTGTTAAATGGATACTGGCAAGTACCTATGACTGAACGTGCTAGGGAGATCTCATTTTTTTGTAACATTAGGAAAGGCTTTTGCATGTTCTGTAATGCCATATACAGATTGTTTTAGAGTAATAAGAAATTTCCTTCGTAAATTTCTTTTTTCTTTGTGGGGAGGTGTTACATAGCCTATGATTTCATCATCCTTTGTGTAATTTTAACGCACAGTTGCTGCATGTTTGATCACGAGCGTGTTCTGCCTCAGTCCCCCCCTTCTACCGTTATAGTAGAGTAAGTCGTTCTCTCTGTTATTTAGAGCAGGATTTTCAGCTCTTTGTCCCCATGACTTCATTTGCGCGTCCTTCTTACAAGTTGTATCAAGCTCTGCCGGCCCCTGTATAATGAGCTCAGTCTCTGCATTATTGCCACTTAGATCTGCTCCTCATTTTGTTCACATCTCTGTCCTCCCCTGTACAGATATTATTATTGTGAGTGCTCAAGGAATCTCCAAACATCTAGCAGCTGTGTGTAATTTGAGTATAACTGTTGTATTTTTTCTTGTACTGTATAGCATAAGTTTAATTTGTAGGCCTAGTGAAGTTTTTGTAATTCATGTAGGAATCTTTATGTCCATCAGTTTTAATATTATTTTGTATCTGTAATAATTTATCTTGCATTCACTGAGTATTATCTGGTATCTCATTTTATCAGGGCTGACTTAGATAAATTTACTCATGCTAATTTCGTGTTAATAGAGGCTATTGCAGTTAACCATATATTCAACCTGTTTTTGCCATTACATTATCCTTATGAGTCCTGAATGTTTTGTTGTTAGTTTGAGCATTAAACTTTAACCTGTAATTTTACCTAACTCTTTTGTTTTGAACCTGGAACTTTACGGGACAGTAGTGATTATTAGTATTCTCACTTAAAGTGTACATTATCTTTCTCTGTTCCGTAACAATACACATACATACTCATATGAATACCTAGTGGATAAACAATATATGAATGACTAATGAGTAATTAATATGTGCTAAGTATATATTTCTTTGTATTTATTTTAAACGTGGCTTTCTTATTAATACATTTTAAGTGTTCAGGCAGATCATTCCATTTTAAACATCCATAATACGTTACAAATCTTTTTTGAGATTCAGTAACTGGAAAAGGTGGTCTAATCTGATTTCTATTTCTGGTATTTATATCATGTATTTGATATGCTCTCTGCAGTTCAACAGAATTAATTATATACAGTTGTTCATGGAAATATTTTAAATATTCAAGTACATAAATATCGCTAATTTTAAGAATTTTGTAGTTTTTAAATATTTGTTCAGTGTGTTCATAATAGTTAACCTTTGCTATAGCTCTTATTATCCTTTTCTGAAGCAACTGTAGTGGTTTTAAATTAGTCATGTGTGCCATACCCCAAACAACATTACAATAATGTAAATGAGGATAAATTAATGTGTAGTATAGTGTGAGGAGTGTGTCAGTGGTTAATAAATGTTTTACTTTATGTAGTCTGCCCGATAATCTAGAGACTTTATTGTGTATATATGCTATGTGGTATTTCCAATTAATATTTTGGTCTATCAAAACTCCTAAGTACTTAACTGAATTCGAACTTTGTATTGTTTCCCTGCATAATTTGATCGTAACATTTCTTTCCAAGATTTTATTGCCTGCAAATACTAGATACTTTGTTTTTTCAATATTTATAGATAGTTTGTTTGCTGTTAGCCAAGTTGTAACAATTTAATTCAAGATTTACTGTCCTTGATAATAAGAGTATATCATATGCTGAATAAGTGATATTTGTATCATCAGCAAAGATAATAAATTTTAATGAGTCTGATGACTTAACAATATCATTTATGTATATCAAAAATAGTAAAGGACCTAATATTGATCCTTGGGGAACTCCAGTTTTGATTTCTACATCTCCGGACAATATTTTATTTACTGAAGTATACTGCTTTCTATTGCATAAATAACTCTGACACCATTTAAGACATGTATTTCTTATACCATAATGCTGCAGTTTCATAATTAAGATTTCATGATTTAATGTATCAAAAGCTTTTCTTAAATCCAAAAATACTGTTATTACATACTTGCCCCGCCCTAATTCCTGCAGCACATGGGTCATTAATTTTGTAATTGCTAATTTAGGAGAAAGATTCTTCCTAAATCCAAACTGAGATTCAGTTAGGATTTTATTAGTTGTAAGAAAATAATTCAGTCTATCGTACATAGCTCGTTCATAGATTTTACTTAAAACGGGAAGTATTGAAATCGGTCGATAGTTGGAAACGTCATCCATTTTTCCCCCTTTGTGAATAGGTATGAGTTTAGCCACTTTTAACCTCTCTGGAAAAATACCTGATCGAAAAGACAGATTAATTTAATTTTGAGATAATGGGAGCCAGGATTGTTACGGTTAATCTTATTACCGTAACGTGAATACCATCATATCCAGGTGCTGAATCTTTTATAGATTTTATTATAGAAATAATTTCTTCCTCTGATGTATCCAGCAGTATAAAGTCTTGGTACGTGTTTGACATATAACACATGGGAGATAAATTACAGGTTGGAAGCTTACTAGATAACTGAAGACCGATATCTGAGAAGTAGTTATTAATGTAATCACTTACGGTTTGTGGATCACTAGTATCACAGTTGTTGATGTTCATACGTTCTATGTTTTGGTTGCTTTTATCTTGAGAGTTGATCACTTCATTGATTAATTTCCACGTTCCTTTAGAATTACCTGCAGTGTCTTTAAATTTAGTATTATAATAACGCTTCTTGGCTGTTTCCAACATGTTGTTAACCCTGTTTCTGTATTCCCTACAACGAGCTCCAAATGTCAAAGGGCGTTTTATATATTTCTTGTATAATTTATGTCTCTCCTTAATATGCCCAAGTAGCTCGGATGTGACCCATGGTTTGTTGACTTCTTTTGCTTTAATTTTTATTGTTTTAAGGGGAATATTTTCTTCTACTACATTTGTTATGGCATCTGAAACTATATTGTATGCAGTGTTTGGATTATTATCCATGTGTATGTTATTGAACTCCTCTTTCATAGCCTGGCATAAAAGCTCTTGATTGACGTTTTTATAATCTCTATATGAAAATATTAATGGTTCTTTTTCAATCTTACTTTTACAATGAATAATTGGAGCAAAATGATCAGTCACATCGGTCAACAAAATACCGGATCCTGATATATAATCGAGGCTGTTAGTCCATATATGATCAATGATCGTGGCACTCTTCTTATTTACTCGTGTTGGTTTATTGATGCATGGATAATATCCAAAACTGGCTAGTAAATCTATGAACATTCTAACATTTGTTTGTGAATTATTAAGTAAATTGATATTAAAATCTCCTAACAAAATACATTTTTTACCAGTTGCAGCTATGTCCCTAAGAATTTTTTCTAATAATTCTATAAATGACAGGATGCTTGCATTTGGTCTCCTATACAGAACACCACAAATTATGCGTTTACTTAGGTAAGAGGCTTCAATAAATAATGTTTCAATAGTATCACTCATCATACATAAACTATCACAAACATGGCAAGAAATAGTATTTTTCACATACAGACAAACCCCCCCTCCATAATGATTCCTATTATTAGTATATAATTTATAGCCTTTCAGTTTATATAAATCCTCAGTATCTTTGGAAAGTCGTGTTTCACAATAAGCCATTATATCAATATTATGACAATTTGCAGAGATACCAGAATATAATAAAAACTTTTCTAAATTAGTGGGAATACTGTTTATGTTGTAGAGTAACAATATGGGACAAGAAGTTTTACTGTTTAACAATTGATCAAAATCTTCTTGATTATAATATTTAGAAACAGGCAATGAAATAATTAAACCACTTAATTCATCAGATTTACTTAAATCATTTGAATCATAATTTACACTAAAATGATAATGTAAAGTATTAAATTCATCGTATGTTAACACTGATGAACTCTCATGCAGCAGCTCAAGAATTTCATCATCATCCAAGTGAGGAAAAAAAGCCATTATAAATGAAAACTGTACATTATTTGAGTACTATACAATTTTTCATATCCATACAAGTACTTACAGGGCACCTCTTATCTTTTTCGATCTTGTACTTCGGACCATTGCGTTGTCTCTGAGCTCCTCATCTGCCCGGTCTGCTAAATGACTCGGAGGGCGCTACACTGACGTAACCTCAGCAGTAGCTGCACTCGCAACTGAGAGGCTCCCATCTAGCTGAACAGCAGCCCCCAAGCAGTCAGCACCGGCCGGGACAGCATC
Organism: Coenobita brevimanus; assembly: GCF_032717465.1. Classification (NCBI taxonomy): domain Eukaryota; kingdom Metazoa; phylum Arthropoda; class Malacostraca; order Decapoda; family Coenobitidae; genus Coenobita; species Coenobita brevimanus. The sequence goes on along the minus strand of NC_136977.1, from coordinate 46,834,956 downwards.
AGCCACAGCACTCAAATCAGCCCGATGTTCCTCTGTGGTCTTCGTGTTGAATCCCTGCAACAGTGATATCCTTTCCTTCCTCTCTCGAATGATTAACTTAGTATGACTGAAGTAGGCAATTTTCCCTTCAGCTCTTGCCTTCTTTAGCTCCGGTAATTGGGCTCTTCTTGCTTGTACAGACGATTCACACAGGTCCTCACTAATATAAATGTTTGTGTTTTTAAGTTTGGCAGAGTTTCGTAGGGCAAGCTGACGATCTTCAAAGTTATTGAAGCGAGCCACCACAGTACGGGGACGAGTGACTCCCGAATTGGCAGTATGGTCCACTCTGTGAGCCCGATCAAGCTGAACTGGGCCCAATTCCAGCTTATCTCGAAGCAGTCGCTGAATCTTGGCCTGAGTTTGTTCCCACGTCTCGTTTGGGTTTTCCTCGAGTCCGTCAAATCGAAGATTGTTCCGTCTCGAGTAGTCTTCCTGGTAATCCATCCGTTCGTTTAGCTTGTTTATCTTCTCTTCAAAGGTAGATTTGTTGTTTATTTCCTTCTTCAGTGTAGCCAATTCTTCTTTGAGAGTCTTATTATCATGCTTCAAGTTGTCCACTTCCTTCTGTGTGAATTCCAATGACTGAGTCAACTCAGTGTTTCGTAGCTCCAGTTGCCTCATTCTGTTAGTCATGTCATTCAGAATTAACTCCATTGCATCCTTATATGCTTTCTATTGCATTTCTAGCATGATCTTGATGTCCTCTGCCGTCAACATTTTCTTTGTTACAAAGTAGTTAGTTGCCTACTTGCAGAAGTTTGTCTTCTCTAACAGCAGGCCAGGCACGGAGGAAAATCAGCACGTCCTCTCGATAAGGCGGCCAGAACACCTCTCTCTCTCTCAGGCTGAATAGTACTGTCAGAGAGGGCATAATTAAAGTACCAAATACGTTATGGGACTGCAGGCCTTTAGCTCAAGAAAGTCAGTAAATATGAAACCTGATGCTGGAGCTGATAAGATTTGTGGCAGGTGATAAGGCAGGTGATACGACAGGTGGGTCCGTCATGACACCTTGCAGCATCCCCTACACGGCCAAACGCATACCCACCAACCTAACACAATTTTTGTTCGGCTGTGTACTACCTCAGGGGTGGAAATTATATACCTTTATGTCAATCATACGGCTTAAGGGATCACGTGGACTTAAGAGGAAACTGGTCTGGGCCGCGAGAAATTCAGTAAGACGGGAAACAGCCATAAACTTGATTTCCATCCACCTGGGTAACTGTGCTGGCTTTGTTTATAAAGAGAAATTCCCTGTATCACTGTCTGTTTATAAAGGGGGCACGAGGTGGGCTGACTGGCTTCTTCGCATATCGCTGGTTCTTCCTACAACTATTATTCTTAGATACGAGAAGGTAATTGTTGTGATGCCCACTGAAGAAGTACCCGGTATATTAATTCTCCTGAATCATCTAGGTTATGAGATCATGTGGCATTTAGAACAGATTGGCACAGCTGCAAATACTCACTGTGAAAGGTTTTACGATTTGCATAAAAATGAGTAATCAGTTCCTTACAGTAATTATGGTTAGTATCAGAAGAAAGGACAATGAAAAAATAAGTGCAGAATCATTTCAGACCTCTTTTCTTCCACCAACAATTCACCTTAACTTTAAAATAAAAAGTATCACGTTTAATATTCCTTAAACCTTGGGATACGAAATGTGACGTTTGTATTTCTGTATTTTCTTTCGTGTAAGGTTATACGATTTTATTCACCTCGGAGAAACCAATCATAGCAAAAAGGAAAATAAAATACGGTAACGTTTCAGTCAAGAATTTCGAAGCTTGTATTTTATTCCAGCGAACATCAGACATTTTCTCTCCGTAAAAAAAAAAAAAAAAAAAAAAAAAAAAAAAATGGCAGCCAAAAGATTAAGCTCAAGCGGTGACCATATATATATATTCCTGAATCATGTAGCCTGAAGGATCACGAGGACTTGAGAAGCAACTGGTCTGAACCTCAGGAAATTCACTGTAGCAAAAATCCAAGATATCAAATTACTAACCAACTTACCATCAATTTCCAGTCGTAAACTAAGGATTGGCAGAAGGGATAAAAATAATAAAGCTGAATGCACAATCCTTCCATGAACCCTGCTCTTTCTGCAAAATTTATCTTAATTACGAGAGGCTAACAATCGAAAATCATATGAGTGAATCCCTACTGAGGAAACTATATA
>NC_136977.1:46740228-46830228 GCF_032717465.1 Coenobita brevimanus | reverse complement strand
TTAGGAAAAAACTCTAGAACTAAGTGAATTAAAAACAATCTCAGCATCCCCCCTCCCTCTCTATCTGTCTGTCTATCTATCTTATCTTTCTATCTATCTATCTCACTTCGAAAAGGAATAGGGGGCTCTGTGATAATAAAATAGTTTTAAGAAAATTGATACAGAAAAAAAATCACCAACTCAAGACATTTTTTTTTCTTTGTTGTAATAATGTTTTTTGAATTTCACTCAATGTTCCCCTTTTAACCACTTCAGCACAATGACACCCTTTTGACTTTACTGCTGCAACCACAACTCACACAATTTTTTACTTTCTCAGACGCACATTATATTAAAGAAATTATAAACAATATCCCATACCACTGTTCCTAATACCACCAGATAATGTTATATAGTTTTAGCGGAAGACGGGGAGTTAGGTGTGTGTTCCAAAATACCATTACTTTTTTTTCCATTCATCTAGTACTATTATTTAGAGAGAACTGGGAAAATCAGCTTTAAAAGTATCAATGGAACATTACTATGCGGTTTTAAGACCCAATCCCAGACCACCCGATTCTTGCAGGAGGCTCGAGGCTGAGGTACAGTAAACCAGATCATTTTAACCACCGGAAATCACCCTACGACCCTGGCAGCGGTTTACATTATAGAGTACTAAAAAAGTCTTCAGGTAGATAATAAGAAAGATTTCCCGTATTTACAAGAGCTCTATAATTTACACCCAGGGCTCTACAATACACTACGACTTCTAGGATGCTGTGTTTACTCCTATCGTGGCCAGGATGAACTGCAAAACGCTATGTAAAAATGCATAGTCAATTAGAGCAGCGTCTAGAAATTCTATTATGTTCGTGGTGCCTGCCGCTGTTACATCCTGATTTTTTTCCTCCTCTTCTTCCATCTTTTTGCTGCTGTTCTTCTTCCTCCACCTTTGTTGATTCTGATTCCTTCGCTTCCTCCTCCTTTTCCTCTTTCCTTGCTTCTCCCATTTCTATTCTTTGCTTCCTCTGTTTCTTCTTCCCTCTTCTCCTCTCTTCGTTACTGTCTTCTGCTCTTAATCTTTTATTCCAGCCCTCTCCTCTTTCTCCTCCTTCTCCCTCACTTATTCATCCCTCTTCTTCTCCCCCACTTCCTTCTCCTCCTCCTCTTTCACTCCCAACCCTCTTCTACCTCCTTCACAGTTACCTAACTATCTATCTATTGCCAGACGCCTTAATCTCGTAAGGGGTGGCCACAAACAAATTGCCTCCATGTCGCCCTGTCCCCAGTCATTTCACTACCTTGCTCCCAGCTCACACCCTCCTCTCTCAAATACCTCTCCACTCCATCCCTCCATTTCTCTCTCTCTCTCTCTCCCTCTCTCTCTCTCTCTCTCTCTCTCTCAATGCACCGCGGAAGGAGTCAAAAGCAGTCGACTTGCCCCCGCGTTCACTTTCGCAGGATATATTGTTTTTAGAATTCTATAAAAACTCCCCGCCGTGAGTCAGCATCAGTGACGTGTTTATTTGTTGTCTTTATTTTTGTTCCTAGGATTTTATGTCCCCGTCACTGTTTTTTGTGTCTGTTTTTATTTATTTTTTTTTCTTGTTGGGTTCTTGAGATTGTCGTGTGTTTTTTTAACTGGTTCTCGTGCTTTTCGTTTTCTTTGGTCTCATTCAGGGTTCATTTTGTGTGTGTGTGTGTGTGTGTGTGTGTGTGTGTGTGTGTGTGTGTGTGTGTGTGTGTGATTTCTTCGATCGTGACTTAAGATTCGTCCATGAAGTTGTTTTATTTCTCTCTCTCTCTCTCTCTCTCTCTCTCTCTCTCTCTCTCTCTCTCTCTCTCTCTCTCTCTCCAGCATTATGAAAAAGAATATGAAATGAAACTGAACTAAATTTTGCATAATGTTTAGGACAAGAGGAACAAGTCATTACACTGTGGGAGAAAAAGGTCACAGATAAAGGTTAAAAGGTGGAGGGGTGCTATCATGGCGAAGGTATGCCCTCTCTGTGTGCTCTAGTGTATCCATGTTCTCTTCGCGGGCTAGTGGTGGAGCCTTTGTGTTTATTATTTTTTATTGTCTGGAGCTGGTTCAGGGTACGCCGCTTGGCCCGGGTGTTTTGTGCATGTTAAGGTCTATTGATAATACTCCTCTGCATGTTCACTGCCCTTTTTAATTTCCCCGTATTGTGTTTAGGGTCTACTGCTAATATTCCTCGGTATATTCTCTAACGTTTTTAATTTCCTGGTATTGTGTTAGCACGTATGTAAATCGTCAGACGCTTGTATATGATTCGCGTATACATGTCGGACCATTTTCAGTGCCTGTGAGTGAAGCGTAGGACTGGAGTAGATATATCCTTACTTCATTGTATGCCCGTGTTATATAATTCCGGGATATACTACTATTCATTATGAATCTATTTCGAGTACACATTAAGCTTGTTTCTTTAAGAGAGTGCTAACATGCTTTTGGGATATACGGCTGCCTTTTATGAGCGTCTGAGTACATGTTTCAGGGATATATGTTCGTCCTTTAATAATTCCCTTGTGCGTGGTGAGTGATGAACGTGGAAATGAAGGTGACCCCTCTCTTTGCTGTCGTCTGTTCTCCGTCCGTCTTGCCTACCTGTGTGTTGTCCTGTGTACCTCATTCTTGGTACATATCGAAGGTAAGAATGAGGAACTGTGGGCTTACCTTTTATTTACCTGGCCTGATGAGGATTGTATCGCTTGAGTTTAGTTCTTCTTCCTCGCCTCTCTCTCTCTCTCTCTCTCTCTCTCTCTCTCTCTCTCGCGTACTGCTGCATCTTCCACACTGTGACATTCCATTCTGACATTACACTCCCGTCTGACATTCCACTGACTGCACACTCAAAAATTTTACTCTGACACATACCATTTCATTCTCACACCCCACTTTGACACTGACACCCTAATATGACATCCCACTCTGACACATCTCTCCACTTTGACACAGGACTGACACACCACTTTAACACTCAGATCTGCCCCTTCTCTCTGACACCTGACTCCATTCACACCCACCCCTCAATTGTAACACTTGACTCCAGTTTGAGAGAGTGTGTAAGAAACGGAACCTAAAGGTGAATGTAGGGAAGAGTAAAGTGATGGTCTTTGAGGTGAAGTCAGTGAATGTATAGCGAGGTTGGATGGTGAGGAATTGGAAAATGTGAGTACGTTTAAGTATTTGGGTAGTGTGATGAGTAAGGATGGAGGTTTGGAGGGTGAAGTGCTTGAAAGGATACAGCAGGGAAGAAAGGTTGCTGGTTCCTTGAAAGCAGTGATAAGAAACAGGGAAGTGAGCATGGAAGTAAAAAAGTTACTACATGACAGTATTGTGATACCAACTCTAACGTACGGAAGTGAAGCTTGGACGTTGTTGGAAGGACACAAGTCAAGAGTGAGAGCAGTGGAAATGAGTTATTTAAGAGGAGCTTGTGGAGTCACGTGGAGAGACAGGCTGACGAATGAGGATATAAAGGAGCGTTGTGGTGTTGATGTGGATGTGATAGGAAGCGTTGTGAGGAACACACTGAGGTGGTTTGGCCATGTGGAGAGGATGGAGGGTGAAAGACTGACGAAGAGAGTGTATGTGAGTGAGGTGGAGGGTGGAAGAGGGAGGGGGAGACCGAGGATGAGATGGAGGGATGGGGGTGGAGAGGTATATGAGAGAGGGGGGTGTGAGTTGGGAGCAGGGTAGTGAAATGGCGGGGGACAGGGCGACTTGGAGGCGATTTGTTTGTGGCCACCCCAAACGGGATTGAGGCGTCTGGCAATAGATAGATAGATAGATAGACTCCATGCGCCCCCACAAAACTCAAACATTCCCCTCTTTTCTGACACCCCCACTTTAATTCTGACACCACACCCCTCACTCTGACCCCCTCCGTCCCCTACCACAGCCAACGGTGCATGACAAAAGGCTCCCCCCCTCCTCTCGTCCCCTCTGAATATCTCGCTTCCTGACGCTGCTGCCCTCGTCGCTACCTTACCTGTTCATTATCTCAGTATCATCGCAACCATTTTACGGGGCCGTCTCGGGGCCGGCTCTCGGGTGTTCAGTATTTATAAACTTTCTGGCGTCTTACCAATTGGCCTCAAATGACCTACAACCGTATTTTAATTCCTCTGACGCCTTACGATTATAGCCTACTGTGCTCACGTGTAACTTAGGGACACCGAATATGTAGAAAAAACCATAAACATTTTTCGTAATTTGTTCGAACTTCTGACTGACGATTTTACTCACCTCACTGACACTCATCGTAGACAGAACGAGTAGCTGACAAGGAAAACACCCAGCAAACAGTCCTCCACACTCCGATAGGAAACCGTCGCATTAGAAATCCAGGTTCCTATGTTGGTTTTAGGTAAGAACTTGCTGAAAAAAAATGTCTAAACGTTTCATGGTCGGAGAAATAAATAGAACCCGGGCCTTCTGAGTTGCGGGCAGAACGAATATCCCCCCCCCCAAACTACGACACATAACCGTCGACTTGCAGTTCCAGGTCCCTGTTTCAGTTCAAGGTGCAAGAGGGTTACAATCCTTTATACATACTATCCCTGAGATTCTCCGGCTGGTAGGCTGAGGGTGCTGCTGCCGGCGTCATAAACCCGGCTTTACTCTAATTACGAGCCGCTTCACCGCCGGATAAGGGGTTGTGTTGGGTCGTCCATGTCAAAATACAACCTGATTTATCCCTGAGTGAGGACAGTACAGCACCTTTTTTTTTTTTTTTTTTTTTTTTTTTTTTTTTTTAAGCTGTGGATGGCGGGATTCAAGGAGGCTCTTCAAGATGGCTACCAATATTTCATTACTGGTCACTGGACATATTCATTTTTTTTAAACTTATCATAATAAGGACTGCATTTCATAGGACCGTGTTTCGTTCCTGGACACATCCAATTTTTTTTTTTCCTTTTTTTTTTTTTACTTGTAACATAGGACCGCATTTTCGTTGGTTTTGGGACGTCTGTAGCACCTTTTCCTTACCGACTTGTTTTTCATATTACACCTTGCGATTCTCTGTTAAAATTTTCACATCTTAACTTCTATGTACTTGGCACAGGTAAAGTGCAGAAGAATATAAAGAAGCCATATCAGAAGTAAACTGGTTGAAGAGAAAGGTCCAATAAGATGTTTTTTTTCTTTTTTTATCTTTCACATTGCTACCGCCAAACTATATAATTTATCTCAAAAAGGACTCCTGTGACTAAAGGAATTAAAGAGAATATAGTATGGATGGAAGAGCGTTTTCTTAGATATGAGCGGAGGAGCTGAAGGAGGGTTGTCAAGAAGCCTACCAAGTATCTTAATCTTGGTCATATTCATATATATACTGCATATATTAACCATTTAAAACATGATGTCCTTCCTTTTTTTTTCTTTATTCTTCCATGTTTGATTCTGGTTCCCGAGTGTTTTATACCTGGTCAGAGTCAAAGGTTTCACTCATCATAACACAAATTAAATGTTGTGGTGAGAATCGCTGCAGATTAACACCGACATTATCACCCTTCATCACAAAGCATGTAGACTGAGTAAGCAACGAGTATTATCGTTCCAGATTAATTTTCCCTTCACTAGCCCAACACAGCAGCTTAAAGAAATCATCAGTAATATCCCTCCGAAGCTGGAAGATTCAGTAAGCATAAACCTGATTGCAGTCGTAACCTATACCCCTCCATGCAAGAAGACTAATGGAGCACAAGGTATCATCAGTTTAATCTTAGCATCATTATCCAACAACACTGAAGGCAAAGGATGATATAGTCAAGTCCTACTTTAACTACGAAGACTAAACACCGAGTATTTTGGCCACAGATTAACTTCGTGATCATTAAGCCAACGTAGAAATTAAGAAGATATTAACAGCCCCTAAACAGGAAGACTGATTAAGCACTGAGTATATAGACATAGATTAGCTTCAACATCGTAGTCTAACCCAGTACTCCAAACTAACAAAATTGAATACTGTCGCCATAGATTAAGTTCGATAATATAACCCTACAACACAGAATAAAAAAAATATTAACAGCATCACCACACACACACACACACACATACACACACATACACACACACACATACACACACACACACACTGATTAACTTATTTAGCCCGGGGACGTCACTTTCACTCCAGTTTTTCTTCCAGCTGACTATTTTATTCAGTATGTTTGGTCTGAGGAGTAGACTGTAGCACCAGTCGAACAGGGCAGTACTCCCGAGGTGGATGGCAAGCTGGTGATAGGGAGAGCTGGAGCTCCCGTTTCACCAGCCCTCAGGACTTGCTCCTGACCATTTCCCTTTGCTGAACATTTTCAGTGCATTCATTTACACAGAGAGTAGGCCAGCATGCTCTCATAATACCTCTACCTTCAACTGTCTACATCACACTACATGCGCATAACATATCACACCTTCTATTTACTCTCTTCAGCAATGGCCGCTGCAATGTTACTATCAAATGAGGTGGTACCTCGGATTGCCACCACCGGCAGGGTAGGGCTGGTGGCACAGGGTCCTCCCGGTCGCCATCAAGCGGCTGTGCCGGCAGCGACTCTTGCAATTTCCAATGATGCTCGTCAGCGGAGAAGTGAAAGTGCGGCCTTATTCTTCACCATACGCGGCCTTAGCACAAAACTAAACTCAGTTCATTTTTTCCTTCAATCCATATCCCCTCTGGCCCTTTTCCTCACAGAACCACATATCTCACCCTCTACTGATATATCCCCATTCTGTTTTCCCGGTTACCATCTCCTCACAAACTTCCGCAACAAGGGAGGCACCTGTTGTTATATTAAATCCCAGTATGCAGTTGACACAGTTATAAACTTCACTTCATGCAGTTTTGATAACTCACTGTATAAACTAAATTGTCAAAATATTCCCCAGTGCTTCTTCGGAACCCAGTGTATTTGATTCCATATCTACACAGTTGTGTAACCTTAACCTTGCCCTTAGCACCGAAATTACCATTTTGGGTGATTTTAACATACATAATGTTGAATGGTTATTGCATTCTGCCAGGACTGATGACGCTGGTCTAGAGTGCGAGCTGTTTGCAGAATCGTTTAATCTCACCCAGCTGGTAAAGCAACCAACCAGAGTACCTGATAATCCTGACCATAATGCCCATCTCTTGGATTTTTTCTTGACAAATAATCCAGATCAATACAGGAAGAAGGACTGTCACCACAATCTCATCAAAGTCTCATTAGTTAACCCCCCCACACCTCCCCGTTCTGAACCTGTCAGGGTGACCCGATGGCACTTTGATAGGGCAAACTGGGATGGATTTAGAAATTATCTTGCTGACATTCCATGGCAGTCTTTCTTCTCTTGTGGTCCAAATTCCACCCAGTCCCACATTTGAGACTTAATACTAGCTGATATGGATTTATTCATACCAAGTCAACAGTTCACTAAAAGATCGAACTCTCCAAAATGGTTTGATGGCAACTGTGCCAGAGCAACAGCCCAAAAGTCATTAGCATATAACTCTTACTTAAAATCAAAATCATCTGAATCACTCTCTTAATTTAAAATCGCTAGAAATTATGCAAAAGCTGTAATAAATCTAGCTAAATCAAACTTTCTTCAAAAGCAAGCATCAAAACTGCTTAACAACCTTAATGACAATAGAGTATTCTGGTCAACTCTTATTTCTTTCAATAATAACTTAACAAATCATCATCCATTCCCTTACTAAAATCTTCAGATGGCAACATTGTAAATGACCCACGTGCGAAAGCAGATATTTTGGCCAGTACATTTGCAAGAAATTCTACCATAGACGATGCCAGCCAGAACGTCCCAGTACTAGAACTTGACTCTCCCGAAATTGTTCCACTTAAAATACAGACAAGATACGTCAAATCTATCCTAGACAATTTACCCACCAACAAAGCTTCAGGCCCAGAGGGAATTCCGCCAATTGTTTTGAAAAAGTGTTCCCCTGAACTTGCCTCTGTTCTAGCTGAATTATTCAGACTATGCATACGTTCTTCTTCATTCCCAAATTCATGGAAAGAAGCCAATATCCACCCAATTCCGAAGAAAGGGAGTTCCTCTGACCCCTCTGACTACAGACCAATAGCAGTCACATCTTCTCTTGGTAAGGTATTTGACACTAATATTAATAAGCACATTGTTCTTCTCTTGGTAAGGTATTTGAAACTTTAATTAATAAGCTCACTGTTAAACATCTTGAATCCAACAACTTAATTAGTGACAGACAATATGGTGTGTTCTTCACGAAAGATCCACCATTGACATATTCAATCTCCTAACTCATATCATCAATCAATCAATTGACCTACAAGAAGAAACTCAAGCAGCAGCCCTTGATATTTCTAATGCTTTCGATAGAGTATGGCATCGTTCCCTGCTGTCCAAACTCCCTTGTTATGGACTAACGTCTTTTTTTCCTTTGATCTCCTCATACCTCAGTGACAGGAAAATAAGAGTAAAAGTAGATGATCTATATTCCAATTTCCACTCAATTAATGCCGGAGTGCCGCAGGGATCAGTTCTGGCCCCAACCCGGTTCCTGATTCAAATTACTAATCTCTTATGTCACCCCCAATCCCATCCACTCATATGCAGATGACTCAACACTACATAGTTCATTCACACTCAGACACCCAGTTACAAAGTCTAATATCTCTTCCTCTCAACTAAGTACAGCCATCTCCATAAATCAAGCCCTATCTACGATCAGTGATTGGGGGCAAAACAGCCTTGTCTCATTTAATGCTAGTAAAACTAAATATATACAAGCTACTAATAGACAGATATTGCCAGATTCGTATACTACCTTCAGTACTACAAATATTCCCATCTCCAAAAGTATTGGAATTCTCGGCGTCTCACTTAACAGTGCCCTTAGCTGGACCTCTCATGTTAGATCACTTGCTACAAGCGCCTCAAAGAAACTTAGATTAATGTACAGAGTCCGTAACTTCTTCACTGATGAGCAATTAGCTGTAACTTATAAGAGTCATGTGCACTCTCAGCTTGAATATTTCTCACCCTTGTGGAATGGATGTGGAGAGGTTGCATTAAAACAACTAGACAAAATTCAGAACAAAGCTGTTAGAATTATTAACAACTCTGCCATTACAAATCAACAATCTCCCCTACAGGTAAGAAGGAATGTTGCCTCCCTTGCATTATTTTACAGATATTTTTATGGCAAATGCTCAGACGAAGTTGCGTCCATGATGCCACCTCTCCACGCCTTCCCTCGTGCTACACGGGCATCTAGTAGGGCTCATGACTGGAATGTCACTCAGCCATATTGCAGAACTTCTGCCTATCAGAATTCTTTCATTCCTCGTACTGCATCTCTTTGGAACTCGCTTCCCCAAAGTTGTTTCCCTCCAAACTTCAACCTACAGCTGTTCAAGTCTAACTGTTACAGATATTTTATGAACAGAAGACACCAGTAATCTAGTATATGGATTATTTTTATTTTTATTCATTTGTTTTTCCTTCCTCTGTTCTGTTATTATTAAAAAATAATAATATGGGTTAGATATACCTTTAATGAACTCCTTAACATAACAGACTTCTCCTAAGATGAATAAAATCGTTTCGTAGCAGCTAAAATACACATTAAGGAGGCTACCCAGATTAAAGAGACTGTATCACAACCAGACATAAATCGCAGCATCATAATCCAGCAACACACAAGTCAACCCTCAGCAACACACAAATCAACACCCTTTTAACATCATCAACCCCAAAGACGAAGATTAAACCTAAAGTACTGTCTATCCAGATTAAGTCCAACATAATCAGCCAACAACAAAATGTCGGAAGTTATAATTACCATCAACCCCTCATTAGCTTCACTACCCTAAAACACGATGATGAACTTAGCATTGTTATCGATCCAGAGTAACTTCGACATCATAAACCATCACAGAAATGAAGGCGATATGCTAACTCCAAGCTACGAACTCTGCTTAAGCAAGAGTTTGATTATAATCTTAACCTGACTCCACACGACAAGATGAGTGAGCAGACTTTTAAGAATAATCGCTACAATTTAACCCTGATAACTTTAGCCAGCACAGAAGTCAGAAGACATAAAGAGTCTAGTTCCCCTCTTTCACATCCCTCTCCTTTATTCTGCACTGCCTCAAGACACGCAGATTGAGTCAGTATTAAGTATTACTACTGCTGATTAAGTTTTGAATTATGACCCCAAAAACACAGGAGTCAAACGAAAAAAATACGGCCGCCCTAAACGGTGGGGACTAATCAAGTATGAATTTGATCGCAGTCTTACCCCAACCCCCTTTACCAAGAAGACCGATTAGGCATTTATCTTCACCACAAATTAACCTCATCACATCACCACAAATTAGCCTGGACAAAATCATCAAACAAAAATTAAGATGTTTGTGTGATACCTTCAAACAAATAAGATTAACTATGAATCTGATTTCAATCTTAACACCCCTAAACACAAACACCAAATAAACATTATCATCAGCACAAATTACACTCAACCTCATTATCCAGCAAAGATAATTATGAAGATAGGATGATTAAGTAAGTATTTAGTATTATTCTCATTAACCCCGACATCGCTAATCCAACACAGAAGCCAGAAGGTATAAACAGACTCATCCCGAAAGAGGATGACGGAGTAAAACTGTAAATTATCGATGGAGATTATCAGATCATCTTCGCCATAACCCCCTCCCCCCAAACACGAAGACTGATTAAGAGGTATATTATCGACATGGGAATAACCTTGCAGTCATGATCCAACACAGAAGTCAAAAGTTATCAACAGCATCAATCCCTCTTTATCATCAACACGCAGGTTAAGATAAAACAAGGGGGAGGGGATGCCGAAATTTGTTGCACCGAGAAATTAAGATCGAATCCTCTCAATCCAGATAATCTACTAGGGATGATTAGCTTCTTATCAGTAGTAGATTGGGGTAGATATATTCATGTTTCCGCGGCGGTAGTTTAATGATCAGCTACTGGGGAATGAGTCTTCAAATAGCTCCCTCGTCCCTACGAAGAAGTCGGATGGTTGCCCTCTTCAGTGTCTTAAGATGCTGCCAAGAGATAAGGAAGATGAGGTTGAAGATGCTGGGGATGGTAATAAAGAAATGTGGGAGATGAGAGAACAGAGATGTGAGATGGGAAGAAATATGTGAGATGAGATGAGATGAGAGAGAGAGAGAGAGAAAGAGAGAGAGAGAGAGGTGAGGGGGGGGGAATCTTTCTCATCTCAGCCCCATCCCACAAACGAGCGAGCCAGAAGCCAGGGACGACCACTACTTATACAGGTACGACCACAACCTCTGTCGCTACCCAGCCTCCAATCACCATCATCACTACTACCATACCATAAAGCGTCATCACCATCACCTACACGCACCACAGCCATCACCACAACTATCATCATCAATCACCACTCAATCATCATAAACAGAACTACTAATATTACAAGTCCCACCACGACTGTTACCGATATCCATGCGCCACCACAACTACCATCACCAAAACCATGGTCATCAGTCAACTATTATCACCACCGTCTATAGCACCAATACCACAACTACCAACACCACTATCACCAGACCCATCATCTCCTATAGCAATCAACTATGTTGATTCAAACGCAACCAACTTCCATTACTTTTCTTTTTTTTTTTATGTGAGGAAGAAGGAACTGAGGTTGCTACTATCATCGCCAACACTACCATCAATACCACAACTACCATCACAGCCACTACCATGACTGTCAGCATCCTCAAGCACTACCACAACCCACACCATAACCAATACCATCAACAACACTAATACCAATACCACAACTACCACCACAACCATTACTACGACTATCATCACCAATCCTCAGCGCTACCACAACCAGTACCATCAAAAACACTGCTACCAACACCACAACTACCACCACAACCACAAACACAGTTCTTATCGTCAATCACACACCTGAATCACCATCAATACCACAAAATCACTTGCAGAGCTCACCATTACAGATTTATTAGGAAAGGTCTTTATTTATTTCTCTTCTCTGCGATGACTTTATTTTCTTCTAACTTTCGATGATTCTATTCAGTAGAGAATCATAATTAACCCAGTCACCTTAAATCACCTGTCCTAAACTGAAAGATATCATCTAACCGTTAATAAAAAAGTAGAACGAAAAAGAAAATAAAAAGAAAGTGAGACAGAAGGAAAAGACAAAGAAAGAGAGACAGAAAGAAAAGACAATGACACAGAGACAGAAAGAAAAGACGTCATTCTACTAAAGAGATCATGACAAGCCTTAATAAAGATATCATGTTTCGCTCTATTGAACTTTCTCACGTCAGAGTTCGGTGGAGCAAAACGCTGTCTCCTAACCCTTCCATCCAAGTTCGTCCTTTACTGTATATATTGGTCTTGGTATCCCTGTATGATTTCATTCAGCTTAGGGGAAGCTTCTCAAACTGGAGGGGTTGAATAAAGCTTTCATTAACGTCCTTATTACTAGGGTGAGACGGTGAAAGAAAAATCGTCAGGTGGCAGAAAGAGATTTGCTTAGAAGAACTCTCGGACTTGAGAGATCCTTCCTAAGCTTAAGAAAATCGTCTGACAGTAGTACAAATAAAAAACAAGTCGCAGGGATTGGTGGGGCTTTTTTTTTTTTTTTTTTTTTTTTGTCATTCCAGCTCGAGGCCATTCTAAATCCCCTAACCAGTGCGACGTCTCTTTCCCTCTCTTTCACCCTCCAGACGCTTTTATTTAGCTTAGAGGCGACATTTGGAACTGCAGGGGTTAGATCTAGCCTTCAGTAACCCTATAATCCTTTCCCTGCCAATTATCTATCTTTCATATTATTTAGGCTAATGACGGACGATATTGCTATATTCAAGACGACCTCAGGGCACCAAAAATATTAAACCAATCAAAATTAACATTCTCCCAAAAATAAAAAATAAAATACTATATTCCAGCTAGCACAGGACGATTTTATCCAGCGGATAGGAACACACACCAGACAGAGGGTTAAGCAACAGAGATTCTTCTAAAGGTGAATAAAATCGTCTGGAGGAGGAAAGAATAAAAGAGTAAGCCAATACAGTTGCCCCAGGGCTGACTGAGTTAAGCTGAACTTTTCATCTCCATTACTGTCAAGAGAAACACTACGCTAACACCTTCACCACCACCACCACAATTACCTCTGACACCTTCACCACAACCATAACTACCACTACTAACACCTTCAGCACTACCACAACTACCACTTCTGACACTTCAACCACCACCACAACTACCACTACTGACACCACCGCATCACAACTCCTTTCACCACACCCACTTGCACCACTGTTATGGCTTCCTCCACCTCCTCAGCCACAAAATCTACTATCACGACCACACCAACCACGACAACCACTCTACAAATTACCAGCATCATCACCACTACAATCTCTACCATTTGCACTACAACTACCATCCTCACCATCAATCCTCCAGCTCCTCTACCACAACTACCACACCTACCACTGCAACACTCGATCTTCACCACAACCACCACTCGTTACCACCGTCTCACATCTCCAATCACCTCACCTCTCTTACCACTACACCACCACAACTCCCCATCACCACCACCACCATAACCACTACTACCACCCACATCACTTTAACCTCCACCACCTCAAATCCTAAGTCAGCCGCCGCAACCACCACCAACTCCTAAATTGCGAGCACTTTACCGTGAGATCCAGCCTTCCAAGATTACGCTTATCAGGAACTCAGGGCGATCCTTATCTCCCATGAAGAGACCCTAAAGATAGGACGGAGATAACAGATTGGCTCATCCCGGCTCTCTACAGCTGCTGGATTCATAAAGTCTGATTGGTCTCGTCTTCGGAAATTAGAGGCGATCAGAAGGGCGTGTCAGATTATAAAGTTGCTTGTCTAAAAATTTCTGGATCTTAAGTTTCGGTCTTCTGAGTTAGCGTGCCTCAGCTGCTGTCAGAGAATGAGAACCAGGCAAGAGGAATGGGATTACATGAAACTCCATATTCAAGAACTTTGGGGGGTTCTTGAAGTGGGACATCTTGCCCCCTAAGCTGAACGACCAAAACTGCAGCACAGGACACGTAGGTGGCAGCACTACACTTCAGGAGACCACATTCTGATACTGACAGCCACCTGTACCAACTGCTTTCTAATATAATCAACATTATGACCAGGGTGCCTATCTGGGTCATCTAATGAAGGAAATTATAGCTTGTGTGTGTGTGTGTGTGTGTGTGTGTGTGTGTGTGTGTGTGTGTGTGAAAGTTTTTCAGTTACACAAGTACTTGGCATGAAAACTTTTTTTTTTTTTTTTTTTGACATTAGACGGCAAATGTCCAGCATTATATATTTTTTCCTTTGCTTTCCTTTAGCCTTTAGGAGTTACCTTGATAAATGAGACTTTTAAAGTGATCAAAGGCGGATACTCTCTTAAAATCGCTGCTGCAGATGAGGAACTGGAAGAGAGAGAAAGAGAGAAAGGAGAGGAAAGAGGGGGAGTAGCTGGAACCTCACGAAGCTCTAGATCATGTCAACTCCTTATCTACCTTGGAGCTCCCAGGCGGTGGACCCTAATCGAAGGTAATTGCTATATTCTTCACAGTCATTAATGGGGTGTAATTATTATTCTGCTCTGAGGCCCCATTTATCAGGCTGCTTAAGGTGGGTAATTGCCGGGTGGACATGCTTGCCGTATATAATCCTTCCTTTATAACCGATGCGATCATTAATTAAATGTAAGTATATATAGATGAGCGGTATCTCCTTCTGATTATCAATATTTGGCTTAAATGCTCGTCAGGATTAGAGAGTGTTAGGGCGCCAACACACACACACACACACACACACACACACACACACACACACACACCTTCAACCAAGCAGACCCCAAAGTATTCTAGTTGATATTTACACAGAGATCCTCTTGCCTCGAATTCTGTATATAAACTTTACACACACCGTACTTCCCCCTTTCCCTCCCACAAAACAAGTAATTTAGGTTCGATACTTTGCACATACACCTCTATACCTTTTCCACAATAATTTTTGACCGCATTATAATTTTAAACGTATGAAATTTAGAGTGTTTTATCATTTTTTCCTTCTTTTTTTTCTTTCTTTTTCAACAGGTGAATTTACAGGTATAGGTAAAGGCTGATTTCCCTTGCAAAGTTAAGGTAAGGAGGAGACTAGAGGCATGCAGGGTGGGAGTGGGGGGTAGGGGGCAAAGGTAGGGAAGGAGAGAGGTGGATGGGACGAAAGGACCGGGTAGGAAGAGGTGGGGAGAAGGGAAGGAAAGAGGAAGGCTGGGAGGGAGTGGAGGAAGAAGGAAGGAAGGAAGGAAGGGGAGAGAGGATAAGGTTGAGTAGGCTAAGGAAGGGACCAGACAGGTAGGAATGGGGAAAGGAAGGGAAAGGGAGAGGAGGAATAAAGGAGAAGGGTGAGTGAGAAGATGAGAGGAAGAGCAGGAATTGTGTTAAAAGGGGGAAGGGGGAATAGAGAGACGGGAAGGGTAGGGGAGGGAGGAAGAGTAAGGTAGGGTAGAGATGAAAGAAGGAAAGGGGTGAAGAAGACAGGTAGGTACAGATAGGTATGGGAGAGAGGAAGAGTGGCGGGAGAGGTGGGGAGACAGTGGGAAGCCTACACCTGTATTGTTAGGATGTCAGAAGGGACCTCCAGGTGTTCCACTATGATGCCTATACACCTGAACGTGGGAATCTTGTCTCAACGTAACATTATCATATACCTGGTCCTTTCTCTTCCCTCGCCTCCACTCCTCACCATTACATTCCTCGGACATCTTTTTCGTTTTACTCTACGCACCTCCTGACCGATTTAACTGGCTTTGGGGAGATATCACAGTGCAGGAGGGGAATGGAGATCGTCGCTAACCCCTCCACCTCAAGGGCTTTATCCTAAGGTTAAATACCATCGCCTTGAGGTGAATACAGGGAAAAATATACGTCACAAGGCCATCAGTCACTTGATTATTTCTCTGTGTCGGATTTTTCTGTTTTCTTTCTTGCTACCTCCAGACGATTTTTACTCAGCTTATAAACATCTCTAGCAGTGGAAGGGTTAGTGAAAGTTTAATCTAACTCCCAATTTAAAGTCTCCCTTAATCCTAAAAAAAATTAATCTTAGTAAAATCGTATTTATCATCGTGGGTAAGATGTTAATGTCTTGTTTCTTCTCCTCATCCGCTCCTATCTTTCACCAACTTGCATTTCTTCACACATAACCACACTTTCCTCCCTTCTTCCATTACTCTGTCCATCAATCCATCACTTTGTAGACAATGTTTCTCTTCAAACGTTCTCTCTCTCTCTCTCTCTCTCTCTCTCTCTCTCTCTCTCTCTCTCTCTCTCTCTCTTTCTCTCTCTCTCTCTCTCATCTCAGCTTCCTTTTCTTACTTAACTCCACCCCTAACAACCTATCCATTAGACGATTTCCTCCCCTTCTGTCCCCCTCTCATCACCCCCTCCCCCTCCACTCCCCCTTCCCCTTCCCCTCTGGAGATGACAGCCTTCACCCCATCATCCATCACAGTCGTCATCTCCCCAACATCTCCATTACCGCTTTCCATAACCCTTTCATCTCACTTCATCTCTGCCCCCGAAATATAAGAAAATGACAAAGGTTTTTATGATACTGGTAATTTCTCTACATTTTCCCAACACACATTCACGCACATATGCACTTACACACACTCGCAAACACACGCACGCACACGCTCTCATGTTCGATCACTCACACAAACGTTTACACATTATTTATCTACCTGTCTATCTGTCTCTTTGTATGCCTGTCTGTCTCTATTTATGTTTGTGTCTATCTACTATTTAAGTACTTTCGTCTACAGAAGTGAAGTAGATTTTATATTGAACTTTGTTTTTTATGAGTTGGGCAGTAGTGATAAAAACGATCTTCTCTAGCAGTTTCAAACCTGCTGTTAAAATGTTTATAGACGGGAGTTTTGGTTTTTAATAAGTGTTACCTACCATTTAACCAGTTTAGATTTGGGTACCATAAAGCCATTACAAAGAAACTGCACAGTAGTAACCGGGAAAGTAATCAAAGAGCTTGAAAAATGTAATTGCACAGACTGAAATAATATGTTTATAGATAGGAGTACAAAGGAAAGCAAATAGCAAGAGTCCAACTGGTTTTCTGAAGGCTGTTAGTTATATAGTACAGACGATAATAACTACACTATAGGTAGATTAAAACTAATTATATTACGTGTCAGAGAAAGGATGATACTACCAAGCTGATGTATAATTATCGAATTTTTTTACCTTCGTGCATATGATATTGCAAGACATACCTGATCTTTCGTCCACTGCCTCTTGACGACACTGATGTTTGAGTTAAGATACTGGGTGTTCAGAATTGTGGGCCGAAGTTATTGTAAAAATTCTTTGCACATATTTGAGTCATAAAAAAAAAAAAAACAGCTTAAATTGAAAAACGCTTTATGAAGGACAATTTTCTCTCTCTCTCTCTCTCTCTCTCTCTACGTCTGACATTAATATCTCTCTTATCTCTCAGCCGCATCGTGGAAAAGCCGTAACTCTGTACCCAGCTCTTACCCTCGTGCCGTCAAGTGCTAGTCGTGGAAGATTTAAAAGCTGTATTCTAGGAGACACAGGAAGCTTCGTAACACTTCTTTCTTACCGACTAGTTCTTCATAGTGCACCTTATAACTTTCTTGTATCCTATAAATCGTCTTAGTATCGACAGTTTGCACTAATACAGTAAAAGAGGCTTCGGAGATGTAATGTGAAGAAAGAAGAAATCGGCAAGAAACAGGTATAACGAAATCTTCAAAGCTCTATATGAAAAAGGTCTAGAATTTAGTGAGGTGAAGAGATCAAGTGGCTGAAAAATTATCCACTTTTTCTTTACTATGAAATAAAACACTTAAAAGCCACACTGTGTCCCCCTTTAAGTATAAATATTGTGTCTTCAAAATAATAGCAATTTTAATATATATCTAAACTTTTTCATCTGGGTATAAGACTCATCCCAGACATTAAAACACCCAAGGCAGAATAATTACTTCTTTCACGTACCAGTATGTGATTTCCTTTCGTTCTTTCTCATAAAATTTCCATGCTGTTTTTTTTTAATGCATTTTTTTTTTTAACTTTTTCCTGCAAATTTCGGCTGGAGGGTTTGGTGAGAGATGGGGGACTTTCTTTTTTTCCTATTTTTTTCCTACCCTCATCTTATTCCCGTTATGTAGTCGTTCCCTTAAACAGGATTTGCCTTGTATGGCCCAAGCGACCTGCTGCAGTAATCCTCTTTACCTATCATCTTGCGTTCCCTTTCTCTCTCTCTCTCTCTCTCTCTCTCTCTGAACATAGAACTTTCTACCTCCCTTCCATCCCTCCCCCAATTTCTTCTCCCCGTCCCCATATTCGACTTAAATGAGCATGCTTCTCCCCTCGCCCTCTCTCCCTCCCCCCTTTTCTCCCTCATTCCCTATTCTCCCCTTTTTCTCCCACATTCACTATTTAGCTTCCTTCTCCTCTTCCTCCCTCCTTTCCCCCTTTTCCTCTCTCTTTCTAGCTTCCATCTTTCCATCCTTTCCCTTTTTCCTCTCGCTTTCCCTCCCGAGCTTCCTTTTTTCTCCCCTGCTTCCTCCCGCTCCTCTTCCATTTCCCTGCCTCTCCTCAAACCATTTATTTCTTTCACACCTGACTCCATACCTCAGCCCTCGTCACCTTCCACTCCGCTAATCACCATCATTTTCTCACTTAACAATACCCTGAAGCTTTTCGCTTTTTCCATCTGCCTACTTATCTCTTTCTTTCAGCTGTTTTATTTCTCTTTCCACTTCTGTTTCTCCATATCATTTTTTTCTTTTGACTATTCATCCCTTCCTGCCTGTCCTTTCACCAAGCCTCATTTTATCTATCTTTCTCAATTCATACTTCTATGTTTATTTTTGTTTCACTTCCGTTTACCTTTTTTTGTTTTTAAGTCCACTGTCCACCCCATGTTTTCTTTCCTCTTTTTTTTTTTTTTTAATCTACGTTTACTCATACTTTTTCCCTTTCATTTGTCCATCACTTTTTCTTCTGTTCTTTTACCAACCTACTTTTTTTTTTTTTTTTCCTTATTCGACTTTGTCTTTACACTCCTTGCTTGTTCCTCCACCTTCTCACTTTTCTCTTTCCGCGTTTGTACCAAGTCACGCCTTTCTTCACGTCTTCGAATCATCTCCTTTCCTTTCCATCTCATTGCCCTACTATCTCTTTCCAAGTCACCCTTTTCTTCATTCCTTCGAATCATCTCATTTCCTTTCCATCTCATTGCCCTTCTGCCTGTTCCTCTCACACCATTCCACCTCTTTCTCCACTTTCCCGAATCATCTCATTTCTTTTCCACCTCATCACCCCTTTTCCTCTTCCTCTCACACCATCCCACCCTTCATTTTCCTCCATCTCATCACCATTTTTCTTCTTTCACACAATTCCATCCCCTTCTCTCCCTGTTTAATCATTCAGTGTCTTGTGCCAACCACCCATCTGCATCCCTGTCACTCCTTTTCCCCCTGACCTCACAGCGCTGTTCCTTATTTACCTCCGCCTCACAACCTGCTTGGAGTTAATGTTTTCGCCCCTGCCTGTCTGTCTGTCTATTCACATGGTTACAGAAAAATCAATGGGAGGGTCATGATGAAAACTTATGAGGGCGTTCCTACCTACTGATCCATGAAAATTTGAAAAAAAATACGAGGGAAAGTGGATAAGTACACAGTGGTATTTTGACCTGACTAAAGACACACAATGTTTCTCTTCTTTTCTACTCCGTTACCAACCCACCTCTTTCTTTCCTTCTATAACCACCCATCTTTAACAACCCCATTCCCTTCCTTTCAATTCCTATCCAAGTTTACTTGCCACCCATCCATCCTCACTCCAGCCTCCTGTTTCTCCTCGTCAATATAATTTTCTTTTCATCCTTCCTTTTACTAAAACATTCCCTTTTTCCCTGCCTAACCACTTGATTCCCCCTCTTCACCTGAGCCCACATTTTCTTTTTTTTTTTTCTTTTTTTTTTTTAAGTTCATCAAAACCCATCTCTTTCCCACCTTAATCACTATAATTCTCCATTTTCTTCCATTTCTTTATCAACCAGCACCCTTTTATTTCTCAGCCTAACAACCCAGTTTCCTCGACCCCACCCATCCCCACATCCCCCTTCGTGCTCACACCAGTCGGGCGAGTACTCACAGCTGACGAAAATGTACTGCCGTTTGCCCCAGCCCCTCGATGCTCACACTTAACCCAACCTAACCTAACCTAACCTAACCTACATCATAACTCTAACTTTCGCTAACCTAAACCAAAACCTAAATATAACTCACTTTAACCTAACCTGGCCCAAACCAAAATCTAAAATATTAACTTAATCTCCCACCAGCCGGGCGAGTACTGACTGTTGATGAAGACGTATCACCACTCTCACCAGCCCCGCGACACGCACATCCGAGCCGTGGGGTCGAGGCCGGGAGAGGCTGATCTTTGACCCAGGGCTGGCGAAGGGTCATGGCTGGGGCCTTCCCTCACTCAGCACAGGTGTGACGGGTTTTGGTGTGCGGGGTGACAGCTGGGGGGGGGGGGGTGACGGGTGAAACTGTGTGTGGTTGGTTGGTGTGCGCACAAAGGTTTGAAGATGGTGTGTCTTGGATGGTGTGTTGGTGTGACGTGTTTGGGTGTTGGTGTGATGCGTTTGGGTGTTGGCGTGTACTGACTGGGATGTTGGTGTGATGCGTTTGGGTGTTGCTTTGGTGTTTGGGTGTGCTGGTGTGACGTGTCTGGGTGTGCGGGGTGATAGGCTGGTGGGTGATGGGTGAAGGGGTGTGTGGTTGATTTGTGCACTAAGGTTTGGAGGTGTGTGGGTTGGTGTGTTGCTATTGTGTGAAGGGACAGGCTGGGGTTGGCGGCTGGTGCTGTGTATGAATAATGTGTGATACAGGTCTGTGGATGGTGTGTGGGGATAAGGACTGCTTGTCTGAGACTGCTGGTGTGTGTGTGTGTGTGTGTGTGTGTGTGTGTGTGTGTGTGTGTGTGTGTGTGTGTTACAGATGTGGGGGTGTTGGTATAGGCTATTACAGGTGAAGGGGTGTATATGCTTGGTGGGACAGGTGTAAGGAAGATGGGTGCGACCTGTATGTACACACGTAAGCGTATAGATCAAATTTCTGACTGTCACGATTTAGTTCTAAAGCTTACTTATCTCTCCAAGAAAATTATAACTTAATTACGACTGGGAAATCCTTATGGGAAAATTCTGTATTCCCCATATAAGTATTCATTCTTTTTTAATGCGCCCAACTCTGACCCAGCTCCCGAGGTTCAGCAGTCATCTAACAACACGGAAGTAGACGACCGACGTACTTATCTTACGAGTTTGTGACACCTGGAAATTACTTAGGAAATGACTTGTTTGGTAGTCGACCGTATGTGGGACAGGGAAATGATGGTAAGTTCATAGATTTCAGAAAGGACTTACGAAAGAACATGCTGGGTACTCGGTTTTATAAGCCTTGCATGACAACGGGAAAATTATTATGTTTGCAGAATTGATCACGGGAAGATTAATAGTAAGATTGTTTGTGAATCTGAGCAGGGTAAGATTCTACATTTTCCTTTCCTTGTCCTTGCTGCAGATAAAGTCTTAGTTACGACATGAACATTGTCTTAAGTCTGTAAGTAAAGGGAAAATCCTACGCTTTTCTTCCAGTGCCCTTCCCTCAAAACCAAATCTTACTTAAAAACAAATCATACTTACGAAAGGGGAAAGATCTTAAGTTTATCTCTGTACTTAGGGAAGGTTTTGCTGTGTCGACGATCGCATACGCTTTGTGGGAATAGATGTGGAAAGGAGAATGTGGCAAGATTTATTGTCCATCAGCCTATTTTTTCCTCGTCGTTTATCGAGCTATACGTATACATGGAGTCCCGGGAAATAGATCGTGGGTTTATCTGCATACGTGGCATACAGAACGACTGCCTTTTTGTGTATGAAACTCAGCCTTTTTGTGTGTGAAACTTGTTTACACTGAGGGAAGAGTGAGGGATGAACTGCACACCAGGTCCCTCGTCTCTCTCTCTCTCTCTCTCTCTCTCTCTCTCTCTCTCTCTCTCTCACACACACACACACACACACACACACACACACACACACACACACACACACCACCTGCCCCTCAAACACAAAACAAAATAGCCCCGTCACTCGCCACACCAATGACCGTAATTTTGCTTTCTAAGTAACCTCCCTCTCACCTTTTCCCTAATTTATTTTTTCATGTAGTACGTTAATTTCCTCTTGGCGGCTCCTCATGCAAGCTGCGTCACCATCAAACCATCACAGGGCAGGGAGTAACTTTGGTGTTTTTTTCTGGATACCGGGAAATGATTTACTAGGTCGATTCTTGTCTATTACCATCTCAAGAGTTCCACGTAAAATTAATCGCACAGGAGAAGGAACCTGGAAGACTCACTTATTGAAGAGAACATGGCCATAAAGCACTCTAAGCACCATTATTATAAACTTTTTTTTTTTTTTTTTTTACTTCAGTTTGTAAAGAAGACTGATTATTTACACCTTTATTTTCAACCTTTGTCTTAATACAATACCTTTTAGAGTAGCTACTTGAGCTATGAAGGGTTAAAGTGAAAAACAAAATAAAACAGCCCTCTCTGTAAATAATTAACTGCTATGGAGACTTGTTTATCGAAAAAAAAAAAAGCCTAATATCCTTCTATAAACTCTTCCCCAACACTTCATGAATACCCCCTCCCAGCACTTCATGGACACTTCCCTCCCTCAACACTGTACTAAACACTTACACCAACTGAGTTCGCCTCCTGTCTACACCTGGATGGGCACAAACATGGCACACACACACTTTCTCTCGCTATCTACTCGTACACGCCACACGCACGCACTCACTTTTTCACTTACCACCAATCACCACAAGACTCGCACGCACTCAGTCACTCCGTCTCACCAACTCGAGCTACAGCACTCACCAAAAACTTTACATTTCTCTCTCTCTCTCTCTCTCTCTCACACACACACACACACACACACACACACACACACACACACACACACACACACACACACACACACACACACACACACACACACACACACACACACACACACACACTCTTCCTCAATTTACAGTTTGCATCACGAGCCGTTTGGTGGTTCCTTCATGATGACAATTCAGCAAAATTATTGGTAATAATAAGCGATTTAGGAGAAAAATCTTTCCCCAAGGATGTCTATTTCTTTTCTCCTCTTCATCAAGTACCTTTGGGGGACACTGAGCCTTTTCACTATAATGGCGTATTTTTTTGGTGTATTTTCTTTAACTTCAGACGATTTTATTCAGCTGACGAGAGACTTTTCGATCTAAGATGCCTAGATTTGTCCAATACCCCTGGATTTCAAAGGACCTTTTCTAAGATAAATAAAAGTCTTAAGATAGCATCAAGAAGCGTAAAAATTAGTCATTGTAGTGAAGTGATTAATGGTGATCTTTTTTTTTTTTTTTAAGTCCCTCTGTTACGAAGTCTATCCTAAGTAAAAAAATATATATATATATATATATATATATATATATATATATATATATATATATATATATATATATATATATATATCTTGAGAGTGACAGTCATAAAGGAGCAATTTCATCATGGCAATAAAGGGGTTAATTGTTGCAGGTGTGGTCACAGGTGTTACAGGTGGGTTGTGGTGCAAGTGGCAAAGCAAACTCTATTCACTCCTTCAATGGAGCACCGTCTATTTCTGTTTTATTCCTTTCACCCCTTCAATACAGTACCGTCTATTTCTGTTTTATTCTTGCTACCGCAAGATTGCCACTGTTCAGCTTTAAGACCTTTCGTGATGGTGATATTAAGCAGTCAGAGGAAAGGTATACCCAGTTTGCAAATATTGTTCTTTCTGATGGTAAATAACTTCAGGTAAAGTTCACACCTGTACACGAACAACGAATTTTTCCATTTTATACCTGATGAAGCCAGACGATTTTCTTTTCACAGTGAAGGATAAAATAATTAAGATTCATAATGAAAGGATTTGCTTGAGAGATAATATATGACTTTCAAACTACATTTTGACACATTGACTAAATTTCTGACACACAAACATCCTTTTAGCTTTATTGTTGCTACTGACAGACGATTTTCTCGGCTAAAAATATCTCGTAGTGGAGGGGGTTAAAAATTCACCTCAGGACAAAGGATAGTTCTTGAGGTAAACAGACGCAACTTTTATTTATCTCATGTTGTCTTTGTTACCACCAGACGATTTTTTTGCAAGCTGAAGGAAATCTCTCGTAATGTAAGGGGAGAGAGAGAGAGAGAGAGAGAGAGAGAGAGAGAGAGAGTTCTATCTATTTAATTTACTGTATTCTTGTATGCACCAGACGATTTTACTACGCTTGGTGGAGGAAGACCTTTCGTAATAATCAGAAATACAGTTAATACAAAAGGAACTGGCTTGCTCGGTATACAGACACAGCCTTCAGATTAATTCAGCTGAAGTCTATTTCTCACTATGCTTTTGCCAACACCAGACGATTTAATTCAACTTGGTGAAAGTCTCTCGGGAATTACGCAAAAAACAGAAAACAGATACAAAATGAATTAAAAAAATAAAAGAGTGAACTTAGAGGGAAAAATATATAGGTTAGTAAATTTCCTCTCCTGTTGCTATATCACTAGACGATTTTAGCAGGCTCGGGTGCGGGAAGACCTATCGTAAGGCTGAAAAGAGAGTTAAAATTGAAGGATCGTGCTTGGGGGGTTAACAGACAGGGGGAACCGAATTAATTTCCGATACGCTGATGTGCATTATCATACGAGTGACGTTAAGCGGGTTTTATCTGTCACTGAGGCTCTGTTTATCATCGGTGGAGTTATCGAGTTATTCTGACAGCGAGGGTCCTGCAGCTCCATGCATTATCTAAACTGACTCTATAAGCACTCCATATCATCCCCCAGACCTCTGCTTGACTCTCGACTCCACCCATACCCTGATTGACCCTAGTTTTATTGATCTACTTATTAATTCATTTATTTTTTAATCTCCTACTACTACTACTACTACTTCCTTTACTCCTCCTCCTTTTACTCGTCAGTACACCTCTCTTAATAAGTGATCCCACCCATTCCCCTACCATCCCACTTCTATTACTTGCAACCCTCCCCCCCACCAACACTTCCCCTCCCACTAGTGCCACTCCTCGTAACACCTCTTCATATTTTACCCCACACTCTCTCCATTACCTTACTGCACTTCTGACCCCATCTCATTGACAGTCTGACCCCAGCTTACTTCTTTCATGACCACTTACTAATACTTCCTCGACCCACACCCACCCTATTTCTCTTCACCCAGGGCAGCACATTAATTTTTTTCTCACCACTCCCTCCTCAACTAACTGCATTTCTCACCCCACCTCCTCACAACCCTTAACTCGCAAGTTCTGTTTGAGTCCATCTTTTTTTCTTCCCTCTCCATCACCGTCATTACTCACAACATTTGATTTAATTTTCTACCTGGCATCATTGACCCAAACCTGTCCCGTGCCACTCAAATTTCTTCCAAACCTCGCCACATTGACTAATTATCCCCCTCCCCAATCTCACTGTCTGACCCCACCTCTTCCCCACTACCTCATCGTTATTCCCCACCACCTCACTGTCTGACTCCACTTCTTTTCCTCTTCTTTTCCTGCCTCATCTCCTTATTTATCCACGATCCCGTCACATATTCCTTGACCTCTCTTCTCTTCCACTTTTCCTGACCCTTCTTCACTGACCTTCTGACCTCTCCTCTGTCCAATGGTCTCCACTCCAGTTTTGCACCTTACTCTCCTACCCACCTCCCACTCCACCTTCCCCTCCTATCCACTTCCCACTCCACCTTCCCCTCCTCCACTTTCCACTCCACCTTCCCCTCCTATCGACCTCCCATTTTATCTTCCCCTCCTAGCCACCTCCAACCCCACCTGACCCTCCCATTCCATCTTACCCTACCCATCTCTCACCCCTCCACCCTCCTTTCTCCGTCTCCCACCACCCCGACTCCACCTCTTAAGCACCTTGACCTCAGCTTGACCCCACCTTTCCCCAAACCTCTCCCACTCTGACCCCATCATTCCCCACCCGAATCCACCTCTTGCTCACCTGGTCCAGCTCTTTCTCCTATCAACCCCATCTTTCCCAAATCCTTCCTGTGTTTAACCCCATCTCATCTTTAACCTTACCCAAATCTCTCCCCCACCAGGCGAAAAAAAAAAAAGATAAGAAAAGAAAGAAAAAAAGAATGAGCTGTTTCTAAGTACTCCATGATAAGTTCATCGGCATATCAAGAAAATTCACATCAATACACCAACCAAACTGCATTCAGTTCACCAGTCTAAAAACTACGTGGTGTGCAGTGACTCCATCTACTGTCCTCAACCTTTACCACACCCTATAATTCCACCATTTCTACCCCAAGTTTCTCTCCCCTGTCCCCCCCTTCCCCGAACCTCACCATCAAACAACCTAATCCCTATCCTATTTCCATTTTCCTCTACCCCTCTCCCTGTTTAATCCCACTTTCCCCAATCATTCTAAATCTGTACCCCACTTTTCCTTCACATCACCACCCCATCCTCCCCTCCACGTTTCTCAATCCCTCTCCTACTTCCCCACCCTCCCCCTCCTAAACCCTAACATCCCCACCCTAACTCCACCAACAAACCACCATTACCCCACCCATACACACCTATCCCTGACCCGAACTCCACATTTTCACCTCATAATTCCCACACCCTTGCCCTCACCCTCCACCACTTTCCCCAACTACACCTACCCCAATCCCACCATGCCACAACCTCTACCTCACTTTCCCCCCATCTCCCACCTCACTCAACCCCCACCCTGACCTCACAAGTCCCCCATCACGATCTGTCTCCTCTCCCTACCTCCTTAACTCTCATGATCTAGTTTTTATCTCGACTAACATAACCTGGCTCCGTGGCTATGTGGTGTGTGTGTGTGTGTGTGTGTGTGTGTGTGTGTGTGTGTGTGTGTGTGTGTGTGTGTGAGAGAGAGAGAGAGAGAGAGAGAGAGAGAGAGAGAGAGTAGGGGTTTTGTAGTTTTTACTGACGCGTATATTTTTGTTAACAACGTGTAACGCAAATTTTAATCAAGATGTGTAAATTTATGTGTTTATTTCCTTGAGTGTGACGTACAAGTGTATGTTTATGTCGTGTGTGTGTGTGTGTGTGTGTGTGTGTGTGTGTGTGTGTGTGTTTAGCTCATGTGCAAGACTCGCCCAAATCCCAAACAACACTCCAGTGAACAAGGGTCGGTAACTGTATTAAAGAGGGCAGAAGGGGATGGGCAGGGTGTGGGCGTCGGGGGAGGGCGAGAAGGGTGGAAGGGAATCAGAGGGAAGCTGCGGGAGAGGAGGAGGGAATAAGGAGTGAAGAGAGAAACCTGTTTTGTACACAAGAAAAATCATCCAATATATTACCAATATGCCGGGAATCGAACCCGGGACTCTCAGGTGAGAGCCAGGCAGCATACCACTACACCACGACCAGGTAAAAGTTATCTTATATTGTCACAATCTTGTAACCAATGTACCTCCACCCCCAGCTGTGGGCCTGAAGAGGATGAGATAAATCCCTGGCACTCGGGCAAGTAGATGCTTTTAATCTATCCCAAGCACTTGTGGCAAGTCAGAATGAAGAGAGAAACCTATTTTGTGCACAGGATAAACCATCCAATGTATTACCAATATGGAGAGAGAGAGAGAGAGAGAGAGAGAGAGAGAGAGAGAGAGAGAGAGAGAGAGAGACAGACAGACAGACAGAGACAGAGACAGACAGACAGACAGAGACAGAGACAGAGAGAGAGAATGGTTTAAGGATTAGGAGTGAGGGAAACTGTAGGAGAAGGTGGAGAAAAAGTGGGAAGGATGAGATGAATGTCACGAATCAAATTCACGACATTTCCCTTTTGTGAAAAACACGAACTATTAGTGGAAAACGCACTGCGTATCGCTCAGTTAACCGTTTCTCTCTCCACTTCGGTGGTATACTTTTCAAAACATTCGTCACTGTTTCAAAAGTGACCGATTTAATGCACGTCACTAAGTGCTCTACTGAGCGATACTATTGTTTCTTTATTGTTCGCCCCTGCTTGCCTCGACCGTAAGAAAAATGCGGCCTAGTGCTCCGCTTTTGTTTCCCACGACTTAGTCAGTCGAGTGTTTGCTCTGACGGAGAGAGGTTCTGTGCTCCAGCAGTGTGAGAGGTCAACCCAAGCTCCACAAGACCACAGCTCCAAGCTCCCACCATTGGTGATACAAAGCATTCATCGTTCAGTATTTCCTTTCGTTTTCCTAGTCTTAAGAGTTTAATTAAGGTGTTTTTCCTAGGCGTACGAATTTAGCTCGAGTGAATGAGTGAGTGCGATCTCATTAATTTTATTTTGAATTGTAACGTTAAATTTATTTTGTAATCAATAAATTTAACAGTTCTTTTGCTTGAGCTTAATGTAATGTAAACTCTTGTTTCATTTCTCTGCAGTTAAGCTTATTTCTCTTATAGCTCCTAGCTTGCATAAACGTTTGCCTTTCATAACTGGTACTTAGGCCAGTCTTGTGTATTAAACTTAAAATCCGTTGTGCCTCCTAGGAGTTAAGCATCAGCAAGAACCTGATACTATTGTTATTAGTTATTTATTGTCAGGGGTGAAGTAACTTTCTCCAGAGGCTACAGTACTAATAAACAGCAATTGAGTGATTAGTCTCTGCTGTGTACTGTCGAGAAAGTTTATAAATTTTCGTTCTTAGAGAATCGTTGCTTGATTTAGCAAGACAATCATTGTCTCTGCTCTTTAATATTATTGTATATTATTATCAATTAAATAATATTTAAGCTTTTATTTTAAAAACCCAGTGATATTATAAAAAACCCCGTGACAATTGGCGACCTCGCCAGGATATTAACTCCTAGCTCTAAAGCTATTCACGAGATAGTGCTCACTCGTTCATATTTAGGTATTTATAATTAAAGTTTATAGGCACAAGTTTACTGGTGTTTACCGGTAATTTAGCAAGTGAATTTTTGCTTTATTAATCCATAGAGTACTTAACTCTATTTAGTACTTTATTTTTGGTAATGCCAGACGATTTTATTCGCTCCTGGGTAGCCGCCATACCCATTGTGTTAATTATTGAGTTCTCAGTTATTTGCATTTTTGCTTTAATCTTTGCCAGTTAACTAGATAAGACTGGTCACCACTAGCTTGTGTCTGTATTCTTTATTTGTGTTACTAGCATTCGGTTGCGAAGCAGTCAGTACTCAGTTTCGGTTTGCTTAGTAAATTGAGCTAGCATCATGGCAGCCAGTGCTTATGTACAGGAAGCCAAAGATATGGGTCTCACAGACCCAGAGAAAATACAGAGTTACGTTCTCTCACGATTTAATTACGAGCAAGAACGTGAGAAAGATGCTCGTGAACGTGAACGAGAACAACGCAAATACGAGCGAGAACAGCGCGAATACGAGCGAGAACAGTGTGAGGAACGTGAAAAGGAGCGCGAATACGAGCGAGAACAGCGTGAGGAACGCGAAAAGGAGCGCGAATACGAGCGAGAACAGCGTGAACATGAGCAAAAACAACGCGAGCTCGAGTTAGAAAAAGAGCGACAACAGCGCGAACACGAGCTAGTACAAGAGCGAGAATAGCGCGAATACGAGCGTGAACAACGAGACAGAGAACGAGAACACGAACGTGCCGAGCGAGAAGCGCGCGAAAAACATGAACTTGAAGTGCTGAAGCTCAAGCGAGATTCCTTGGCTTCAGACACATCTGGTGCAGTTAATCCAAGCTCCAATAGCGCTCTTCCTACACATGTCCTGGTGACCCCACGCATCAAGCTTCCTTCATACAAGGAAAGCGAGCGAATCGAGCCGTACATAGTTCGTTTTGAGGACATGGCAGACATGTATCAACTGGATGAGGCAGCTAAGCGGCTTCAGTTTCTTAGCCTATTTGAGGGCCCTGCCTTCGATATTCTCCACAGAATTCGTGGAGACAATCTCACATATGAGATGATGAAAGCTGCACTCATTAAGGCGTATGGTCTCACAGTAGACGACGCCAAAGTTCAGTTCATGCGAGCTCGTCTCCAAGACAAGGAGACAGCTGTTCAGTTCCCTGATCGTCTCACAGCTTACTTAAATGAGTGGATGGAGAAAGATGAAACTCCTTCCACGCGTGAGGGGATAATTGACCTTATGCTGCGTACACAGCTAGAGAGGTCGTGGCCTGCTGAGCTCATAGCACAGCTTAAGATCTGCCAGGTGAAAGATGCCAGCCAAATGGCAGAAAAAGCTGATGCATTCTTTACTGCATACGGGTATCAAGCT
Organism: Coenobita brevimanus; assembly: GCF_032717465.1. Classification (NCBI taxonomy): domain Eukaryota; kingdom Metazoa; phylum Arthropoda; class Malacostraca; order Decapoda; family Coenobitidae; genus Coenobita; species Coenobita brevimanus. The sequence goes on along the minus strand of NC_136977.1, from coordinate 46,799,659 downwards.
CGTAAGCAAAACACCTGGAGCAGAAAAGATACTGCCAAGTCTGGGAAGCCATCTCAGACTGAACCCCAGCAACAAGGCCATTCTCAAAATAATGGCCAAGGTCCAAAACCGCAGTGGAAGGACCAGGGGCAAAACACTCAGAAACCTGAGTGGAAGAGGTACAACAAGTACCCTAACCAGCAGCAGTATCAGCCACACAACCGACCGTCGGGACAAACTTTTTCACCACCAGCTCAAAAAAGGCAGGAAGCGAACGCAGCCTTCATTCCTCAGCAGCAGCACGGTGGTCACGTCCCTACCAGTATGGGTACTCTCCCACAGTTCACTAGTCCCACAGTGACAGTGAACCCCCCTCCACAGATGGCCAATGTTCCATCTTCCCAATATAATCCTCAAGGCACAATGTTTGCCGCATCAATTCAGCAGCCTCATGAGTGGCTAGCTGCTTCCTCCACAGGCCCTCCCACAGGTGACAGTACCTTCCTTGTTCAGCCAGGGTTTGTGGGAGGCATTCCTGTGAAGGTCCTGAGAGATAATGGTTCCTCAGGTTGCTCTGTCAAGCAGAGTCTAGTTCGGCCTGAGCAGTAAACAGGTCGACAGATCCATGCAAAGCTTATTGATGGATCAGTGAGATTGTTCCCTGAGGCATGTATCCAGGTGGCATCTCCATTTTATACTGGTACGACACTTGCAGTTGTCATGCCAGAACCTTTATTTGACCTCATCATTGGCAATATTCACGGAGTCAAGGATAGTTGCTCCGATGATGACGCTACTCAGACTTCGGCTGCTGCGGTAACACGAGCCATGGCTGAGGCTCCAGACTGTGTCACCCCAGTGATCATTGAATCGCCGCAAGATCTGATGTGTAGTCAAAACATTCTGACCCGACACTTGCTGCCGTGCGGAACAAACAAAAGGGTCGAGTGATTAAGTATTCACGGGGAGGTCGAGCCAAGTTCCTTCGCAAACAAGGACGGCTCTACCGTGAGTCACGAACACCCAAGGGCAAGGTTCGACTGCAGTTTGTCGTTCCCGCCAAGTACCGCCTAGCAGTGTTACAATGGGGTCATTGTTCAGCCTCAGGAGGTCACATGGGCAAAAGGAAGACCCAGGGCCGTATCCGAGCTGACTTTTTCTGGCCAGGGATGGGACGAGACATAGATAGTTTTGTCCGTTCCTGCAGTGTGTGTCAAAGTAACACCACTAATCAGGGACATGTCCTTCCTGTGCCATTTGTAACCACACCTGTAATCTCTGAGTCAGTTGAGAGACAGGGTAGTGGTGAAGTGGGTGCAGACCTGACGTCTCACCCATTGGCCCCACAGGACACATTATGTCCAGGGCCTGTACATACATATTATGTACCATAGGTTAAGGGGGAAGTTCGAGAGAGAACTCCGCAGAGGCGACTCGAGGATATGGAAGACCCGAGTTTGCACAAGGATTCTCAGCTCCCCGATATTAATATAAGTATTGTAGGTAAAGGGGGAAGTGAGAACTCCACAGAGGCGACTCGAGGCTATGGAAGACCCGAGTTTGCACAAGGATTCTCAGCTTCCCGATATTAATATAAGTACTGTAGGTTAAGGCACAGGTTGAGGACCCGTGTGCAGTTCGAGGCTATGGAAGACCTGAGTTTGCACAAGGATTCTCAACTTGCCGACCATAATCGTGTGCTATAATTAATGGCGACCTCGAATGTACGTCGTAGCACTGACTGCTAGGCAGAGAGAGTAATTGTAACATGATAAAATTTTGTCTCATTGACACTTTTGATGCTCCACCTCAATTGATTTTGCAAGTACAGCAATGGGCGTAGCAGTTTTGCTGTGCGGGCCAGCTGATTGTCTGCCGCACGCTGCCGCCTCTTCTCCTCTGCCTTCGTCGTCGCCATATTATTATTTACTGTGTCATTTTACACGTAGGTACAGTTACACTACAACTGTCACACCTACACCGTGTATTACATACACCACGCTACACAACAATTAGTTGTCAGTGTAAATGTAGCGAATTTTCGCTCAGTTTGACCTGAGTACAGGATTTTCACCGTCGTCACGGAGATTTTCCCTCAAGCTTGCTTCTATTAACGTAAATACGAGTTTTTTTTCGCTCACTGGCGACTGCAACTTTCTCCTGTAGCAGGATAGCACACACCACAGTGTGAATCTTGTGTGACTGAGTTAGGATGTGTACATATATATATATATCCACAAATTTTTTCCCATAAGGAAAAAATTTAATTTTGTAGGGGCGTAATGTCACGAATCAAATTCGCGACATTTCCCTTTTGTGAAAAACACGAACTATTAGTGGAAAACTCACTGTGTATCACTCAGTTAACCGTTTCTCTCTCCACTTCGGTGGTATACTTTTCAAAACATTCGTCACTGTTTCAAAAGTGACCGATTTAATGCACGTCACTAAGTGCTCTACTGAGCGATACTATTGTTTCTTTATTGTTCGCCCCTGCTTGCCTTGACCGTTAGAAAAATGCGGCCTAGTGCTCCGCTTTTGTTTCCCACGACTTAGTCAGTCGAGTGTTTGCTCTGACGGAGAGAGGTTCTGTGCTCCAGCAGTGTGAGAGGTCAACCCAAGCTCCACAAGACCACAGCTCCAAGCTCCCACCATTGGTGATACAAAGCATTCATCGTTCAGTATTTCCTTTCGTTTTCCTAGTCTTAAGAGTTTAATTAAGGTGTTTTTCCTAGGCGTAAGAATTTAGCTCGAGTGAGTGAGTGAGTGCGATCTCATTAATTTTATTTTGAATTGTAACGTTAAATTTATTTTGTAATCAATAAATTTAACAGTTCTTTTGCTTGAGCTTAATGTAATGTAAACTCTTGTTTCATTTCTCCGCAGTTAAGCTTATTTCTCTTATAGCTCCTAGCTTGCATAAACGTTTGCCTTTCATAACTGGTACTTAGGCCAGTCTTGTGTATTAAACTTAAAATCCGTTGTGCCTCCTAGGAGTTAAGCATCAGCAAGAACCTGATACTATTGTTAGTATTAGTTATTTATTGTCAGGGGTGAAGTAACTTTCTCCAGAGGCTACAGTACTAATAAACAGCAATTGAGTAATTAGTCTCTGCTGTGTACTGTCGAGAAAGTTTATAAATTCTCGTTCTTAGAGAATCGTTGCTTGATTTAGCAAGACAATCATTGTCCCTGCTCTTTAATATTATTGAATATTATCAATTAAATAATATTTAAGCTTTTATATTAAAAACCCAGTGATATTATAAAAAACCCCGTGACAATGAAAAAGCAATGACAAAAGATAAACTGTGGAAGATGCGACTGGCATGCACTGATAGATCTGTCTTGTGATTTTTTGAAAGATGGGATGAACACTATGGAAGAGAGTAAGGAGAGTAAAGAGGGTAAGAAAGAGAGTAAAGAAGAGAGTAAAGAAGATGAGAGTAAAGAAATAGTGAGATAGAGTGGGAGAGCCCCCGGGGAGATGGGAGGGGAGGCGTGTGAAGGGTGAAGGGGAGGGGTGAAGAGGAGGAAGGTTGTGTTAGGCAAGAAAAGAGGGCAGGCAAAGACATGTGTGCCGGGAAAGCAGAGATTTAGGTGGGCATAGGCAGGGTCTGGCAGTAAAAGGAGCATAAAAAAAAAAAAAAAAAATGATTTGGGAAAGAGAAATGATAGGGGGAGGGAGGGAGGAAGAGAGGGAGAGAAAAAGAAATGTTTAGGAGAGAGAGAGAGAGAGAGAGAGAGAGAGAGAGAGAGAGAGAGAATGGTTGGGTAGGGATAAGGACTGAGGACTGGAAATTAAAATGGATAGGTAGGGGAGGAAGCGATTAGGGATAAAGGATAGGAACAGACAACATGCAATGAAAACTATAAGTAATTCCTCCACGAAATACTGATGTCTGTAAAGCTGAAGAAAACCCACTGAAGTAAGCAGTAATGACATGAAAATTACACCACTGTCCTGAAAAAAGAAAATGGAGAATGGTTCTGCACTTCCTACCGCAGACCATAAATTTCTCCTAACCCATTCAGTTACACAGACTAGTTGGTGTCTTATTCTATGATTTTTTTTCTTTCTGGCTGTCTGGACTCAGCTTTAAGCACTTTTACCCCTTCCATCGATCTAGTACTCTTACACTCAACTTTCCCGTTATGCAAGACCATTTATATACAGCTTAGAAGAAATCTCACTTACTAGAAAGGTTAGAAACAATATCATTAACACTCTCCTTTAGAAACAATCATAGATATAATAAAAATCTCCATTATAGATTTACTAACAATTACTAGTACCAACAATCACCATTAAAAACAATCGCTAATATAATAAACAATGTCCATTATTTTGTTTATTGATTAGTCTCCCGAGGCTTCGAGAGAGTGACGTAAATTATCTGACATCCTGCCATGCAAAGAGAGACCCCCTGCCGGAGAGGAAGGGGGAGGGATATGGGAAGGGGGAGAAGAGGGGAGGGGAGGGAAAGGGGGAGGGAGAGGGGATGGGGGAGGGAGAGGGGAAGGGGGAGAAGTGGGGAGAGGAGAGAAAATATATGAACTGCGAAGGAAAGGAAAGGAAAGGAACGACAGGGATGCTGGAAAAATTGAAAAGGACGAAGGGATTGGAAGGGAAGAGAATGAAGAAGGAAGGAAGGGAAAGAAAAGTAAAAAAAAGAAAACAAAGGAAAAGAAGAGATGAAGAGAATAGAGAAAAGAAAGAGGAATAAAGGAAAAAGAGAAGGAACGAGGGTAAGGGGGTGAAATACAAGGTTAGGAAAGAGAGGAGGGGAAAGTGGAGAGGGGACTGAGAAAAAATGGGAAAACGTGGACGCAAAAAGACAGTACAAAATAAATACCTGGAAGAAGTGAGGCTATTAAGGGAATTGCACGAAGGTGAAACAGTGATCGGAGACGCAATATCAACAAGACAAAAGGTGTGCAATGAAAGACAAGGGGAGGGAGATGTGAGAGGGGAGCGTGGAGAGCAAACGATGTGAAATGAAAGGGGAAGAAGAGAAAAAGATGGAGGAGACGCGTTAAAAAGGAAAAGAGAGGAGAAAAAAAGAAGAGAGATGAGGCGAGAGTGAGAGATGCGAGGAGAATGGGAGAATGATCTGGGGAGGGAGTTTCTTACGATCTGAAGGTGAGAGAGGGTGAGGGAGATGAAGGGAAAGAAAGAGAGAAGAAGGAATGACCGCTGAAAACCAAGGGATGAAGAGAAAAAAAATAGTCAAAAAGGATGAGAGAAGAAAAAAAAAACAGGAAAAAGATGAAGCTGTCGTTTGCACAGAAGCTGACGAGAGAGATGGAGACCGAAGAAGAGGCGTGAGATACAAAGGAGACAAAAATGTGGAGGAGAAAGGGAGAAAAAGTTGCTTGGAGAATTACAAGAAACAAGAGAAGAACAAAGTGGAGGAAAGAATAGAAAAATGAGGGAAAGAGGAGAAGCAGCTGTCCAGAGAGAAGAAAAGTACAGAGAAGAGGAAACCGTTCTGTAATTCTAGGATGGGACTGAGAGAGAGAGAGAGAGAGAGAGAGAGAGAGAGAGAGAGAGAGAGAGAGAGAGAGAGAGAGAGAGAGAGAGAGAGAGAGAGAGAGAGAGAGAGAGAGAGAGAGAGAGAGAGAGAGAGAGAGAGAGAGAGAGAGAGAGAGAGAGAGAGAGAGAGAAATAGCGGTGAGAAATCAAGAAACATAAAAAATAAACAAGACCGAGGAAAAAGCCAGGACTATGAAAGATGGAAAAAAGGAGGAGAATTGCAAGCGAGGGGAGAAGAGGATAAAGGGTCGTGGAGGAGGAGGGTCAAGGGAGAGGAAAGGAAGGACAGAGAAAGGCGGAGAGGAGAAGAGGAGATAAAAGAAGAGATGGAATGAGATGTGAAGAGACGAGGGAAGGAGAGAGAAGCGGAGGGAGAGACAGGGGACAGTGGAAAAGAGAAAAGAATGGAAGGGAAGGGAAGGGAAAGGAAGGGAAGGGAAGGGAAGAGAAGAGAAGAGAAGAGAAAAGAAGAGAAGAATGAGAAGAGAAGAGAAGGGAAGGGATGGGAAGGGAAGGGAAGGGAAGGGAAGGGAAAAGAGAAGAAAAGAGAAGAAAGAGAGAGAAGACAACAGAAAAGATGAAAAGAGAAAAGAAGAAGAGAATGGGAGAACAGGAGTGAAAAGAGGAGAGGAGCACGTACGCAACCCCATCAGACTGCACAAGGAAGAGACACAAAGCTTGCCCATCTAAACAATAACAAGATGGAAGAAAGAAGAAAAGCAAGGACACTACACACGGGAAAGCAGGATTAGACAAGAGAAGATACAGGTAAGGAAAAAGTAAGAGATGTTGAGAATAAGCAAGAAACCACGCGTGACCTGCATATATACAAAGAAGAAAAGAGAAGACAAAGCTAGGTAAAGAAACTGGGAGACAATACAAAAGCCAACAGAAGACATGGCAAGAGATGAAAGGAGAAAATAACAAAAGGGAAGGGAAAGGACTGGACATAGAAAGGGTCGGACGCACCGTCAAAAAAAATGAAAAGAATAAATGCAAGTGTGAGAAGACAAGAGAAGAGAAGACAAGAGTAGGGATGCTAAGTGAAAAATAAGAGAAGAGAAGAAGAGAGGAGAGGTGAGAAAAGAAGAGTTACTAGGAAAGAAATGACAGCAATAAGGATTGACATGGCTCCATAATGACAGTAAAAATAGAACAGGAAAAGAGAGGAAAAGAAGAAGAAGAAATAAGAGAATAAGATGTGGCTCGAAAAGATAATGCAAGAGACGACAAGAGGAGGCAGGTGAAGAAAGGAGAAAAAAGAAGAGAGAAACGGTAATAAGAGAATGGATAAGAGACCAAACGTAGATTTTTTAAGAGAAAGACGCGGGTTCTAAACAGTAAGGCACGACTGACTGCCACCCAACACTGATCCTTAGGTCGGGGCGGCGTGGGATAAATCGGAGGAGAGAGTCGGGTCGCGTGGGGGTCAAGCCAATGTGGGGGTCAGAGGTTACGGTGGAGGGGGACGGGAGAGGGGAAAGGGGGAATGGTGGAGAGATGAGGAGAGAGGGAAGATGAAGGAAGGAGAGATGAGAGAGGATGGGAAGAAAGAGGAAAATAGGAGAGGGAGCTGAAAGGGAGATGAGGAAGAGGAAAATGGGTGAGGGGGCGGAAAGGGGAAGAGGATGAAGAAATGGAAAGAGAAAGGGAGCGGAAAAGGGGAGATGGGAGAGGGAGAGGAGAGTGGGAGAGCACTGAGGAGAGAAGGGGAGACGAGAGCGAGATGGAAAGGAGAAGAGAGTAGAGTGGGGAAAGGGCAGGGGGATGTCAACTGGGACAGGAAGCGATGGTGAGGGAAGGAGTATGGGGGATGAGAGGGAGGCGAGGAGAGGAGAGAGAGGGATGAAATGGGGGAGGGGTCAGAGGGAGGGGAAAGGAGAAGCGGGGATGGGATGGGGATAGGGTGAGAAGAGAGTAAGAGGTTGAGGGAGAGGGAAGGGTAGAGGAGACTGGGGGAAGGAGGAGAAGGAAGGGGTGGAGGACACTAGAGGAGGGGGTAGGGAGAGGGGGATGAATAAATTACCTCATGTCGTTATCTCTCCCAGCCTTTACCGGGTGGGGAAAAAATGGCGAGGGGGAAAGTAATATCGAACACCGTCTTTGGAGAGAAAAGGTGGACACAAAAATAATCACCACTCTCTCCTATGCTGTACAGTGTGGGACAAAAGTTCGCGTACAGTTCCAATGCATCCTCTTCATATTTAAGGCATATCAGTCGTCTTCCTTCCTGATGCATCATACCTAAAGACAGAGAAGCATATCAAGTCTTTCTCAGTTTATGGACATTAATAAGTAAAGAAAACTGGATACAAGAGGTGAAATATTTGACGAACTTTTGTTTCTGACTCTACCTCCCGAACACAGGACAAAAATTCTGAAATACCAAGTTGGTCTATTCTCACCGCGTATGGAGGCTCCTATGCAACTCTTCCTTAGCGATTTATTTTCGAGACTACCCATTAACATTCTGTTTTTTGCTCCTTATATCTTCTTAATGTCGACACAAATTGCATGAACAACACACAAGAACATAGCAACGGAGCAGAATCAGAAAGGGTGTTTGCACGAGAATAATGAACTAGCCTATATTAAGTATCCTTTTACAAACATTTCTTGTCACTCACTAAAGTCAAATAACATGGCATGAGTCTGAGTTTTCAATTAACGCACTTAAAATTACCAGACCCAGTGAAACATGGAAACACAACTCTCATGTCCAATATCACCGAATCTATATGGGTAATAGCATTTTATTATTATTATTATTTATTATTATTATTATTATTATTATTATTATTATTATTATTGTTGTTGTTGTTAACTACTTCGAGCTGGTGAATGTAAATTAAAAAAAAAAATGTAAGGACGTCATATATAAGGGAAAAAATCACTAAAGACCAGAAAGAATCAATATGAGTGAAAGTCCTTATTATTATTATTATTATTATTATTATTATTATTATCATTATTATTATCATTATTATAATTACTACAACTGCTACTGCTACTACTTTTACTATTATTATAATTATTATGATTATTATTATTATTATTATTATCATTATTACTATCTTTATTAGCATTAGTATAATTGGTAGTATCCAAATTTGGCTAATATCGGTTAAAGCAAACATGAGTTACAAAGGGGGAGAATATAAAAATTATCCATTGGAAACCATCATTATAAAAACATTTGGCAACGACGCTTAATTATAATGATCATTTATGCCTAGAGTTAATGAATATCCATCATAGCAAGCACTAATTATCAAAGAGAGACGAAACTATTAAACACAAATTATAAACAAAAGGAATAAAATTGTAAAAAACGTAGTCAAAAATTATCCACATCTCTCAGGCAATAAGACGATCATTAGGGAAATATTTTGATCTCCGTCAAAAATGATAATGCATATAATTTGGACACCGCTTATTCGGACATCGTTTATTCAGACACCATTTGATCGGACATTATTTATTTGGACATCGTTTATTTTGACATCATTTACTCGGACAGCGTTTATTCGGACATTGTTTATTCGGACATCGCTAATTTGGACATGGCTTATTTGGACATCGCTTATTTGGACATCGTTTACTCGGACATCGTTTATTTGGACAACGTTTATTTGGACATCGTTTATTTGGACATCGTTTATTCGGACATCGTTTATTCGGACATCGTTTATTCGGACATCGTTTATTTGGACATCGTTTATTTGGACATCGTTTATTTGGACAACGTTTATTTGGACAACGTTTATTTGGACAACGTTTATTTGGACATCGTTTATTTGGACATCGTTTATTTGGACAACGTTTATTTGGACAACGTTTATTTGGACATCGTTTATTTGGACAACGTTTATTTGGACAACGTTTATTTGGACATCGTTTATTTGGACATCGTTTATTTGGACATCGTTTATTCGGACATCGTTTATTCGGACATCATTTATTCGGACATCGTTTCTTCGGCAACAAGCAGCCTCGCCATCGGGAAAGCAAGCGGCAGACATAAATCAGCATTATGCGGATGTGCAATTGCGTTTTCATGAATAATATATCTTCTTGAAGGCGGGGAGCAGAGGGGAGGGGAGAATGGGTGAGGGGAGAGGGAGAGAGAGGGGAGGGGAGAATGAAGAGAGGAAGAGGGAGAGGGAGAAAGAGAGGGAGACAAGCTGTGTGTGAGGAAGGGAAAGGGCAGTGTTGTGTTGTGTCGTGTGTGTGTGTGTGTGTGTGTGTGTGTGTGTGTGTGTGTGTGTGTGTGTGTGTGTGTGTGTGTGTGTGTGTGTGTGTGTGTGCGTGTGCGTGTGCGTGTGTGTGTGTGTGTGTGAGAGAGAGAGAGAGAGAGAGAGAGAGAGAGAGAGAGAGAGAGAGAGAGAGAGAGAGAGAGAGAGAGAGAGCCCGTAAACCACCATCAGCAAGCATACACTCTCTTCAGCGCAATGACACCTTATTTAATTTTATTCCTGATGACGTCAGACGATTTTACTCAGACTAGGGGGAGACTCCCGTAAAAAATCGTCTGGAAAGAAACCGTATGTATGTAGGTAAAAGCAATATTAGCCTCAGGTCACAAGTACTCCTCCACACATGACAATACTTCCATTTTCCTGTGCACTCCTCTCACTACACCCACTCCATTGTAGTTCGTACTTGGCCGATTGGCATGGGTTAATTCTGGCAATCTCCCTCCCTCAGTGGAAAGGTCCGGAACTCCAAAGAATCTCACATTAGGACTGATACAAATACAGACACATAAACAGATGCAATATAAATCAATATTTAAAAACGATGTAGGTGCTAAACGAATTCATTGCAGCACATAGAGAGTGTAACTTCAGTAACATGAGGGACATATAAATTGAAGGCAGGTGGTAGGATCAATAGATCTCTAAACACGATGACATCTTTTAATAACACATCATTGTTATCAAAAAGGCAATTCCATTATACTTAAGATAAGTTGATTTGACGGGGTTAGAATTTATCTGTATTAACTCCTTGACTATGACTTTATGTGTCCGACTCTGGGCATCTTTCACAGTTCGTTCCAAGGCACAGTAGCCTTCCGACTTACTACACACCTCCACATGTCACCACTTCGGCGCTAACACCCACCGTCCAAACTGAATGCATGTTAGGGTTCTCATACCTGACTGGCGTATTGCTATTAGCGGAGATATTTCTACAACATGTCGGTGGGTCTTCTGGTAGATCAATAAAGTCTGCTTTAATGAAATTCAAATCCTAGAACTATTCCCTGCCCCAGCAGGGATTCGAAGCTGGGTGTATTAGGACAGCAGGCCACACCTCTACCGATTCGACTGTTTTCTGTATCATTCTTCCTCCTGCCAGACAATGTTATTCATCTAATGGAAGAACTCCCAAACTGAACTGATTATGGCCTGAGAAACAGAATGGTGGAGGCTTGGATAAAACAATAGGCTGCAGTTCGATAGGACGCTAAAGCGTTTCTATGCTGATTGACAAAAAAAAAAAAAAAAAAAAACTATTTTATCAACCTTAAGACAGCCTAAACATGTATTCAGTATGAAAGGTGGGTATCGGTGCTTTAGAAACGATATGTGAAGGTGTATGACAAGTTGGAGGACTGCTGGGTCTCAAGGAGCGAATTATCTAGCCTGAGCACAGAGCATCAATCTTACAAAATTACCTTCTCTTAATCACCTGGCTAATCTGCTGCCCTATCTCTACTCTCATTAACCGCTGACAAGGTATCCTCATCGCACCACAGCTCTAGATTACCACACATTAATACTCTGATTAAGACAGATTAACAACCTACTGAGACCATCATTACACGAATGAGCACGCATATTAGTGCCATGAGAGGACAGAGATTGCAACACATTCATATATCATTAAGCACACTAATGCTGTAATTGGATATCATCAAGGCACATATTAATGCCCCGCTTAGGGCGGATTAACATCAGTACTTATACCTTCAACACACGGATTAGCACCAATACTGATATTACCAGTTATCAGATTACCATTCACACAGAATGTACGCTCTGATGAACGAAATGTGTGATGTGGTAGTACAGATTTGGCAGTGTGTGATATGGTAGTGAGGTGTAACAATGTGAAGTATATATGAGGTATGACAGCGAGTAATACGGTACTGTGAGGTGTGTGTGAAGTGTGGCAGTGTGTGACGCAGCACCGTGAGATGTGCATGAGGAGTGCCGACATAGAGTCTGAGGTTTGACAGTATGTGGTGTGATTGTGTGAGATGTGAGTGAGGTATGGCAGTGTAAGGTGTGTCAGGTGTGGTCGTGTGTGGTTACAGTGTGTGATGCTGTAGTGTGATGTGCATGTGTGTGTTGTGGCAATGTGAAATGTGTCAGGATCTGCTACAACACAGCGACATTTTCTGACTTTATCTGCCACCCTGCACAATCACTGACCTAGAAAATAAGCTTATCTTTCTTCAGAACTGAAATGTTCACTCCAACACAAACATATATTCCTGTGTCAGCCTACGTCAGATAGGGATTACCAGAGAAGCCAGTCATGTAACAGGAACACTTCAATGGTTGGCCTCCCAGGTGTCTGCAGAGATGTTATTCAGACATGGCATTTTCTTAGACTACTGTTTCCAGATACCTTGGGGCTGTGTTGTCTTAGATGGTTCAGATCAGGTAGTTTAATTTAGTTTCTTCATCGACAGTTCAGTGAATGGCAGACCACTACACCCATCAGCACCACCACCATCACCACCACCACCACCACCAACAACAACAACAACAACACTACTACCACCATTATCATCATCATAACGCTGCTTATTATTACATGTAGTAGGAAAATTGAAAAAAAAAGTCCCATATCTTTTTCATAACCTGGATCCACCTCCCCTCTCTGGTGGTGTGGAGGTCACGAGACACTTCATACCACTGCAGCAATAGGTCAGGGAAGTTTCCAGTCCTCAGCTCCAGCTCATTTTAGGCTGGCTTCATAAGTGGAAAAAAAAAAATAAAGAAGAAGAAGCCAAAAGAATATACTTTTTTTTTTTTTTTTACTGGGTACTTTGATAGTTTTCCCAGCCTGTGTGTTCATCTTTTCTTGTTTTCTAGCCATGTCATTTATAAGAGGATAAAGTCTGATAGAAGACGATGACGACAACGATAAGGACGATGATGATGACTACGGCGATAACGAAGCTGTTGATGACGATGACGATTACAAAGCACATTCCTCTCTCAAGCCCATCAGTCATCACAATTCCCTCCTCTCTCTCTCTCTCTCTCTCTCTCTCTCTGCATGTTATATATTAGCTACAACCTTTCCGATCTTAGAAAGTACGTTAACATAGTAAGAATTTCAGTCATTCTCTCATGGTGTCATTGCACAACGAAAGGTCATTTAATGCTGAATGAAATCGTCTCGTGATGGCAATAATAAAAAATGTATCATAAATGTACTAAGTGGGTTTCTAAGCTGAATAAAAATCGTCTTGTAGTAGCACCTTCTTAATAAAACAGCCAGATGAAATGAACAAGTAGAAATTAAACAGTCATTTTGGGGGAGGGGGGTAAAGCCGATTGTCGAAAGGCTAGGCCACTCAAAGCCATATTAGGAGAACTCTGGGAAGATATTGTCATTTACGCTTTGTGCCCAGTCATCCACATAATAATCTTTTTAAAGTCGTCAAAACATATTAAGACTCGCAAGGACGCAGTTTCGAACCCCTGTGAGGAAGAAGTATTAATGGAGATAAAGCGTTGTAAATAGTGTTAAAAATTCCCATAAGCCTACCGATAATCCAAAAAACCATCCTTACCATTGTCAGCATATTGGACTGAACGAGACTCCTCCACGTCCCGCACACGTATCTCTCTCTCTCTCTCTCTCTCTCTCTCTCTCTCTCTCTCTCTCTCTCTCTCTCTCTCTCTCTCTCTCGCGTAAGCAGGACAGGCTGAGGCAGGACAAGGTTAAGAAAAGAGTAGGGCAAGGAAGGGCAAAAAAAGGCCGCAAAAGGTGAAGCAGGACGGTGAGGTAAGACTGGATGAAGCAGGACAGGGTGAGACAAGGCAGGGTACGTATGGCAGGGTGAGGCAGGGGACAGGTTAAGGCAGGACAGGGCAGGCAAGGACATGGTAAGGCCGAAAAGGGTGAAGCATGAGAATGTAAGGAAGGGAAGGTGTGAGATAGAAAGGACAGAGTATGGCAGTCGTAATACTGGGGAAGGCAAGACAGGGCGAGGCAGGATAGGGTGGGGCATGAAAGGGAGAGACAGGACAGAGCGAGCAAGACAGGGTAAGGCAGGCGTATGATGGGCCATGGAGAGCGAGTAAGATGTCCAGGCAGAAGAAAATTTTATTAGGCTATAAATCAAGGGTTTATCTGTGTGTCTGACAGCTTTTGTTCATCTGCGTCTCTCCCTTCTCCCTTCCCATATCACACACACCCTTGACATCCCTTCCCTCTTATCACCTCCTCGTTACCCCCTCCCTCTTATCACCTCCTTGTTACCCCCTCCCTCTAATCACCCCTCCCCCCGTTCCCCCACATTTGCCATCCCACCCACGCCCTATCAGTCTTAAGTCATTCTGTCTAATTAGCCACCTCACACTTTCTCTAATCATTTCAATGTTATGTTCTTCCTCTTCCCCTTCCCCTCCCTCCCTCATAGCCCCTACCCATCCCCCTCTTTTCACTCCCTTCTCCCCCCTACTGTCTCACCTCCTTGTCATAGTTGGGTCCAATTTGTCACCCCACATTTCATTTGATCATTACACGTTTGTTACTCCTCTTTCCTCCTCACTCATAACCTCCAAACTCCCTTCCCCCTCTTGTTACCCTTCAACCCCTCACATTTGTCAGACTTGCTCATCACACTTCAGTCAAATTTGTCATCCACACTTCATCTGACTGCTACATACGTATTTTTTATTCAGCCCCATTCCCTTTCCCCCATCCTCTCTGTCTCACCCGCCCCTACACACATGCTATTTGTCACCCCTTCCCCTACCACACTCTCTTGGCACATTTCCGTCCAGTCTGTCACGTCACACTTCTGTCCCTTTCCTCTCCTTCCCCTTCCCCCTTCCTCGCTGCCTTATTTTTCCCCTCACCCTCACCTCCACCTCCGTCATATAGTTGTCTGTCCACTTCCCGTCCCACATCTGTCCAATTTATCGCCTGATCGTCTTCATGTATCTCAGATCACTACAAATCCTCACCTCCCCTCTCCTAATTTGCCTCCCTAACTTCACAGCTCATATACTACCTCAAACACCTGCCACCACAACTTATCATCATTGTCCCAAATTTACCTATCCCCTCAGAACATCCTTACATACCTTAGCGCATCTTCAGACCACACCCCATCATCTCACAACCTTTACGCCACCTCACACGCTTTCCATCACAGCACATCCTCAGCACATCGTCATATCTTTCTCCCTCATCACATTAATACCCCACCAAATCCTTCCACTTCTCAAATCACCCCAAAAAACCATTTGCCAATTCACACCTTCCAATCACGCATCGCACTTAAATAGTCACACCATATACCCATTACCTTAACGTACGTCCATCACACCTTCCCGTAATATACACCCCCACCTCCATCTTCCGCTCCTCACATCTCACATCTCTCCTCTCACAAATCACATCTAACACTTTCCTAGTCACACCCCAGCTCATCTTTATCACCTCAGAATCTTCTACGCACCCTCTCCCACCCCTCCCACTCCATCACTGCACATTACCCCAGTCGCAACTCATAAATACATCATCTAAACACATTTTCATCACAGCTTCCACAACTCATCCTCTCCCCACCTACCCTCTCCCACATCCCACTTCACCTTCTCAGCAACACTTCAGTCAGCAATCACCTAACCTCTGTCTCTTCACATCTCATTCTTATCACCTTTACACTACACCTGTTCCCTTCCCCATCCCATCCCACCCCTCACATTTCCCTGTCCACAAATTTAACCTTACACTTCTCCATTCACATCTCAGCTCAATTTCATCACAACTCTATCACCTTTGGACCTAACACCCCCTCCCACTCTCACCTCTCTCACACCTCACACCTCCCCGCCTCACACCTCAGTCAGGTGTGTATTTGTGTGCGTGCGTGTAAGGTCTGGCAGTTTGTTTTGCCGATTGTCTCAAGATATACCGACAAACTGGGAAGAATGACATTATTCTTTTTTCTTCCTTCTCTTTTCTTTTGGTGTTTATAAAAGTCTTCCCTGATATTTTTCTTTCCTAGGGTCTTCTCTGTTGTTTATTTGCTGTGTCTCGTGTTTTATTTTTTCTTTCACATTTTTTCGTCCCTTGTTCTTGCTCACAGTATCATTTCTTGGGTGTTCTTTACTACTGTATGTCTGTTTTGTGTGTGAATATTAAGTGAGCCTCTCTCTCTCTCTCTCTCTCTCTCTCTCTCTCTCCTATAAGCCTGTCATTTCTGAGTTTTTTTTTTTATTTCCCCGTATTCAGTGAGTGCCGTAAGCCCCCCCCCTCTCTCTCTCTCTCTCTCAACTATAAATTCATCTCTCTCAAAACGCCGTACACTTTGTCACATATATCGACACACACACTGACAGTTCTGACATGAACGGCTGTTCAGATAAGCCCTACCACACACACACACACACACACACACACACACACACACACACACAATATGAGGAAAGAGAGAGAGAGAGAGAGAGAGAGAGTCCAAAAGGGGTGACTAATAAGAGAGGCACTGAGTTCTCTTTTGTATATGTATTGGGGAGAGGTGTGACTTACCCATCCCTAGTGGTGAGATCCGGTTCTTCATTACACTACAAAACAAAATCTCTCTCTCTCTCTCTCTCTCTCTCTCTCTCACACACACACACACACACACACACACACACACACACACACACACATACACACTCAAAGCCAAGGCACACACTCAGACACACAGCTCCAGATAATCGAACCTGACACACACACACACACACACACACACACACACACACACACACACACACACACACGACAATGGAATGAAATACAAGCACACCAAGGCAAATACCCCCACCTTCACTCCTTCTCCCTCTCTCCACCCCTGACTATCCCCACACCCCCTTTCCCTCTTCCCTAGCCCCACCACCCCTCCCCTCGTATCACAAGATTTATGGTCGTAATCTTAACCTCTTAAATCTGCAGGGGCCTCTTCTAAGCTGATATAAATGTCTTCGGCAGCAAAAATAAGAAATAAAAGATGTTGTACTGATAGGGTCAACTTCTTCAGCTTAAGGACGTCAGCTTATTTTTATGGGTAACGTTAGACGATTAACTTTAATATACGGAGATATTTCACAAGATTATGGGATAAGAAAATGGTAAGTATTTTTTCTAAAGTATTCATAGTGGAGGGGAAGCTATGGCCTCAAAATTTGGCCACAATTTTCTGAACACTCAAGGAAAATATTTTGTGATTAGCCTGTACTCAGCGTCACATAACACAATGGCGGTGAAGGAGCTGAGTACGTGGTTCTACAAATTTATCAGTTCCAGACTCTCCCTGGACTCGCTGGAGAAAGGAGAATACCTTACGTGAATAACCACACACTTGTAAATAGTCTGGCACCAAAAATTGCCTGTTCATTTTCTTCATAATTATTTTCCCTGGCCATATGTGCCATCAACGGACTAATCCCAGGGTCTTCTTTCCCACCCCCATCTCGCTTTTAAAACCCGAGGAAGAGATTGTGACCCAAATTTTCAGAACATTTATTAAAACTGGATGAACTGGCGGACCTATTCTCCGTATTACTTGTTAAAATCAGTATCAAAGTTGAGGAGACAAACTTTTTTTTTTTTTTTTTCTCGGACCTAGCATTCCACCAATAACCCACAATCTCAGGGTCTTCCTTTATCACCCACATTCTCACTTTCAAGACCCCCCGTGTTTTTAGGCATCACGCAGCCCCATCCCCACCCCTGGCGATGATCCACTGTGCCTTGCCCACACAATGAGCCTCACGGTGTCAGTCTGTCTGTGTACATGCGTCTCGCCATTCTTCCGACCCTCCTATTGTTTAGCACCTACCGCCCGCTCTCTTCCTCCCCACTTCCCTTCCCCCCTACCCTCACCCCCTCATGCCCCGACCCCCTTTTCTCTCCTTCCTTCCCTGAGACCCCTTTCTCCCTCTCTCTTCCCTCTTACTAAATTCCCTTTCTCTCTCATCGCTTTTTTCCATCAGCTCCCTTTACAGTGCCAACACCCTTTCACATATCTTTCCTCCTCCTCTATCCTTTTTATTCTCTCATCCCTCCTCCTTCCCCAGCCCCCTTTCTCTCTCCTCCCTTCTCTGCCTTTTCATCACCTTGTCCCTCACTTTCCTCTTTCTTCTGCCACACGTCTGTCGATTTCTTCCTCAAACATCTCTTTATTTTTGTCTTCGTTTTCATGTGCCACGCGTATCCCAGTTTCTTCTCTTTCATCTTTCACACATTCCTAGGTTTATTTATTTTTATCTTCCAAATTTATAATTATACCTTTATATCTACCACACGTACCTCTATTTTTGCCATAAATGTCTCTTGATTATTTTCCTTTCCTCTTTCCACACGCTCTTTTATTCTACCTTTTCATCCTCCACATACCGACCCGTCTCCGCCCTTTCATCTGCCTTCTCTTGTGCCGGGATTCTTTTCGCTTGACATTTTTTTTCTGTCATTTCCTCGTGTTAATATCTCCCTCATCTATCTTCACTTCTCACCAGCTGTCTTCTTCGCTACGTATCCTCGCTATGTTATACGGTATAATGATTTCTGGAGTTTCCTTCATTGTTTCAGTATTATGTGTGTGCACCGTGGGTCTTTTCATTTCTCTCTTTCTCTCTCTCTCTCTCTCTCTCTCTATCTCTCTATCTCTCTCTCTCCTTCCTCCGCATCATACCTCCGCTCTAAAGATCATACCTATCTAAAAACTGCACAATGTAATTTTTTCCATGTTAATTATCCACTGTTAAAGAAAAAGTCATATACCATCTCTCTCCAGTCATCTCCTCCTCCTCCCCTCCTGTTACAAGCCTCGGAGGGTTTGGAGGGTGGGGGAGAGCCGTAGCGCTGTTCTGTCCTCTTCTTTTACATCTGTCAATGGAGTAAGAGTGTCTATTAATATTAAACTCCTTCAGGCTGCTGATGTGTTTTATAAAGACATTTTTACTCCCTCCAGACAATTTTATGAAGCTTTTGGGAGATCTCTTGTAGTAAATTAGTAGTGGTAGTGGTAGTAGTAGTAGTAGTAGTAGTAGTGGTGGTTGTAGTAGTAGTGGCAGTAGTAGTGGTGGTGGTAGGGGCGTCTTCTCCATGCTTAGGTTTCGTATAACCTCTCTCTCAGTGATTTATTTTGCACCTTACACACTCCATTATTTTTTGCACATGTTTATATCCACACGGTTTGCTTCACGAACACAGACCTTTCCATAAGGACCGTAAGGCTTGTGTGGTCTGTGTAACTGTGTAATTGCTTTCTCTCTCTCTCTCTCTCTCTCTCTCTCTCTCTCTCTCTCTCTCACAGCCTCTCGATCTTTCACCCGGCTTTCATTGTAATCATCTTTTTTATTACTTCCAACTTTTAAAATTGTCTTTTATTCCTGCCCCGGGCTCTTGTCAGTCAACTTCTTCCTCTCTTCTTCGTCTTTTTTCTTCTTTTTTCCTGCCGTCCGCCTGACAAATATGGCATACTTCATCCTTCCTCATACACCAGAAATCTTTCTTTCCTTTTTCTTGACTCCTATTCTCTCTCACCTCGTCACCCCTTCTCCTTTCTCTCCCCTCTCTCTCTCTCTCTCTCTTGGCCATCTTCCTTTTCTTCACTCAAGCATTCACTTTCCTTTCTCGTCTTGTTCTTCTCCTCCCTCATCTCATCCATACCGATGCCAAATCCCTCTCCCTCTCCCTCCCCCTGACCCTGACCCTTACCATAAACTCTCTCCCTCACCCTCCCTTACCTTCATCTTCACCCTCACCCTGGCCCCTCTCCCCATCACACTCACTCACATTCAATCAATCACGTTCTTTCATTTTTCTTCTTCCTCTCGCTCACCCTCACCCTTACCTTTCCCCTTCCTCCCTTTCTCACATCCCGAACTTCTCTCTCTCTCTCTCTCTCTCTCTCTCTCTCTCTCTCTCTCTCTCTCTCTGACCTCGCTCGTGCCTCTCTCACATATATCAAGCAGCATCTTCGTTTTTTTCCCACATGAATCACGTATATAGCCTCCTTCCACTATGAATAATGCAAATGCTCTTTTATTCACTGCAAAAATACTGAATATACATCTAATACTTCACTGCAAAAATACTGAATACACACCTAATACTTCACTGCAAGGTTTAGTGTGACTTGTGGCTTCATATTTCAGTGCGACTTTTATATATGTAGATTTCCTTCTGTGATTTTCTCCTCTTTTATTTTTATCAAAGAATAAAAATCAATGGCACTTGTCCCCCCAAAAGAAACGCGACCAAAAAGGAAGACAATATGAAGACACGTTGATTTTGAGACGCCTGAAAAGAATTAAAGTCACGTGCAGTGGCAAGACAAATTAAGGAGGAAACTGCCAATCAAGACAGATTAAGAAAAAGGTTGCGATGTTGCCCAGTTGTGAAACTCCTACACACGCGTTATATTAGTGAGAAACAGGGGTATGATGATAATGATGTGGTGGTGGTGGTGGTGGTGATTTTTTATTTTCTTCACTGGACAGAGCAGTAGCATACACAAATACTGTCATCATCATCATCATCATCATCATCATCATCATCACCATCATCATCTTATCCACAGGGTAAAAAAAAAAAAATAAAGGAGGTATGAAACTACTAATTATCTTCGGCATGTTAAAGAATCTTTCCAATATCTATTTTTGCTCAATTCCTCAAAATTACGTGTTTGAAATTTACTGTGTGTGTGTGTGTGTGTGTGTGTGTGTGTGTGTGTGTGTGTGTGTGTGTGTGTGTGTGTGTGTGTGTGTGTGTGTGTGTGTGTTTTGTCGCTTCCTAGGAATGTCTGTCTGTAGGGGCACGCTTTCTCCCCTCACCCCTGTCAGCCTTCTCTTTATCCCTTCCTTCTTGTTGTTTCAGATCTTCCTCCCTCCCTCTCATGTCAACCCTTCCTCCCGCCCTATCTTCCTTCCCTACGTCCCTACCTTCCTTCCCTCCCTCCTCCTCATGTCAGACCTCCCTCTGTGTCGTGTGTCAGTCTTCTCTCCTTTCCTCCCTCCCTTGTCAGTCCTCCCTCCGTGCCTCCTTCCCTCCCTCTGTGTCGGGTATCAGTCTCTCTCTCTCTCTCTCTCTCTCTCTCTCTCTCTCTCACACACACACACACACACACACACACACACACACACACACACACACACACACACACACACACACACACACACACAACCCACACACAGACACACACACATGGAATGACAGGTGATCAAAGCCAAGTGAGTATAATTTATTTATTACCTGATAGCGCAAGAAACATGTAAATGAGGATGTTTATTTTAAGAGTAATTAACAGCCTATGAGTCACTGTCCTGTTTTCGTCCGCCTGTTGTTGGTGATGGACGCAAAGCCGACATTTAAAAGGAAAAAATATATATATAAAACTCGCCCTTCAAATAATTTACAACCCACTCATTCTACAAGGCTTACTCGAGAGTGCTTCTTGTCTGTCTCTCCCATAAAAATTTTCACGTAATTTCTTCCATATATTTTTCCCTCTCAGATCTTTCCTCAGGCGGTAATGAGTGGAGGGTAGGGAGAGGGAGGGAATGTTGTTTCTTTAAGTTCTCTCATTCAGACAGTTAGCGTCACACTTTACCTTCACTGACAAGAGCTACCTCGTGTGGGACAACGAACCTAAGTAGCTGTCCTCCTTTCTAATGTTCTAGTGTGTCAGCTTCTTCCCTTCTCCCGTGTCACCCGCCATCTTTCCCCATTTCTCTCTTTCTTCTCTCTACAATACTATCTTCTTCTCCCTCCTTTCCTTACACCTTTCTCACTTTTTACCATCTGTCTCCCTCCCGTTTTCCCCCATCACTTCCTTCTCTAAATTTATCATTCCAGTTTCCTACTATGTCCCCCTTTCTCCCTGTCCTCAGTATGGTGTGTCAATCTCCCTTTCTTATGACACCGCCTCCCTTCCATCTTGAATATTTTGTCAGTCCCCCTCCATACTCTCCCTCTCTCTTGTTCATCCATTTCCCCCTCTCCAGCATCTCTCCCCTCTCCCTCCCTCCCTCTTCAGTTTCCTCCTCCCTACCACTCCTCTCCCCTTCTCGCCTTACATTTCTCTCCCACGTTTCCCCCACCCCCCCTAAATATCCATCTGTCTGTCTGTATCTCTCTCTGGTTTCCTCCTGTCTTCCATCCCTCTTTCTTCTGTCAACAACCTTTATTGTGGTGTGTCAGTCCTTTCTAATGTCACTGCGTCTCTCTCTCTCTCTCTCTCTCTCTCTCTCTACCTCGTTGGAATGGGTCGTAAGAACTTTTTTAGGTAGCAATAGTCCCTGTAACTCCTTGAAACTACACACTCATCCCTTTTTTTATCAGACTCCCTTGAGCAAAAGTCTGACTGTCTTTTTCGGTCTTTTACAATATTAATGCAACTGATTAACTCTGGAACTGTCTTCTTTTTATCGTCTTTTCCACTAATTTTATGCATTCACCCTTTTCTTGGGGGAAGCAGCCTAGGTATATAGATAGATAGAGTGTCCAGACATCTCGATAAGAACGGGCTTGACTTTGGTTTCACTTGTATTTTTTTAGCACTCCTTGTAAGAAATGTTTTATAGTCTTTCAGGGTTTGATTCTTTCTTATAAAGAAAAATATCAGCCTTTCCTTCCTTTTTCTCTCCCCCGTGCCTCGTCTCCATCCCTCCCATCTCTCCCTCTGTCTCCCCCCAGTCCCCCCTCTCATGTCAACCTCTCCTCCCTCTTTCTATCCTCTGTGCCACATCCCCATCCCTTCCATCGCCCCTTCTGTCCTCTCCCACTCCTCCCTCTCATGTCAACCTCCCCTCCCTCTTTCTCTTCTCTCTGTGCCACATCCCTATCCCTCCCATCACCCCCTCTCCTCTCAGCTATCTTCACTGTCCTGTCACCTCCTCTCCCTTTCTTTTGCCATCGCCATCCCTTCCCTCTCGAATTTTTTTTGTCAGTAGCTATTCTTCTCTCCTTTCCTAGTTCCTATTCCTTCTTCACTCCTTCTCTACCCCTTCATTCATCTCTCCCACCCTCTCCATTCATCTCTCCTCTCCCTCCACCTCTTTCTTCCCCCCTCCTCTCTCTCCTGCTAGCAACCCTCATTATTGAGTGTCACTTTGCTCCCTTTCTTGTGTCACTTCCTCTCTCTCTCTCTCTCTCTCTCTCTCTCTCTCTCTCTCTCTCGTCAGCAGCCTTCACCTCTTCCTGTCACCTTTTCTCTTTCTTGTGTCAATTTTCACCCTCTCTCTCCAATACTTTGTCAGCATCTATTTTTCTTCTCTATCAGCCTCCTTCCATCACTAACTTTCTTCCTCCTTCCTCTCCCTCTTCCCCTTCCACCTAGCTTCCTTTTCTCAGACTAATTCCCACTATTTTGTTTTCTTATCAGTGTCATCCTCTTAGCGGCTTTTGAGATTTCCTAATACATTTTCCTAACCGATTTATTTTGCACATTATGAAAACGATAGGAAAAATATATAGGAGGATTTTGTGGTGTAATATGCAAATAAATCGATAAGGAAGAGGTGTTACTAGCCTCTTACGCCACTTAAAACATGGTCCTTTACTCTTTGACTCAGCTCACTCTCCTCTCAATAAGCAAGTCAGCCTGTTTATTCCTCTCTTGTTATCATCTGTTCCTCTTTCTAGTCACTGTTTTGTCACTGTTCTCCTTTACTCCTTTTCCTCTTCACTGCTCTGTCCTTATATTCCTCTGCTCCTCTTCCTCATTGCTGTCTTATCATTATCTTTATTTCTCTTTCTCTTTCCTCTTCTACAGTTATCTTCCTCTATTCTTCTTCCTCTTCTTTCTCATACCTCTCAACTCTTCGTGTGCTCACACCCTCTAAAACGATTCTTGGCAGATACCTTCTGTCTCCGTCTCTCATCTATTCCACATCTTTCACATCACCATCCATTCAACAACGTCCTTCTCAATACTTGTCATTCTCCTTCATCATCATCATCATCATCATCATCATCATCACCCTTCCCCTTCCCAAACAGCACACTCACCCCTCTCTGCCAACACTTGCACCTACACCTGTCATCATTATCCCCCCCCTCCTCTTCCTCACACCCCCCCTCCCTCTCCTCATCCAACGCATCATCTCTTAGTACCGCCCACTTTCCATCATCATCATCATCATCCTTCCCTCTCCCTATCAACACACTCATCTCACTCTATCACCACCTACACCCACCCCTCCCTCAACCTCCCCAACCCCCCTCTCCTCACCCCCACACCTCCTCCAACCCTCCAAAGTGACATGACCTCCAGTAAAGGCAACATATGTGTGACCTACTGACAGACTCATGGGTTGCACTCTGAGTCACACACACACACACACTTCTCTTACAACCTGGTGAAAACAAGGACTGTGTGTGTGTGTGTGTGTGTGTGTGTGTGTGTGTGTGTGTGTGTGTGTGTGTGTGTGTGTGTGTGTGTGTGTGTGTGTGTGCTTCTTTCTATTCGTTTTTCAATCTTCTACTATTTTCTTTTATCGTGATTTTGGTCGTTCCTTTTTTTTTTTTTTTTGCTTTCTTTACTTTCGCTTTCTTGTCTTTCTCTTTTTTCTTAACGTCTGTTTGCTTGCCTCTTTCTTTTGTTTCTCTTTACCTTCTTTCGCCTCATTTTCTCTTTTTCCTTTACACTCGTTCTCTGCTTTTTTTCATTTTCATCTTTTTTCTTTACTTTCGTCTTCTTCCCTCTTCTTTTGCATTTACTTTTTTCTTCCCTACTGTTTTTCTTTACTTTCGGTTCTTCACTCATTCTGGTTTGTTTTAGCTTCTTTTCTTCTTCTTCTTCTTTTTCTTCTCTCTCTCTCTCTCTCTCTCTCTCTCTCTCTCTCTGTCAGTACCCTATTCACTTTAACTAGGCAAAGATTTTCGTCCTTTTGTAGCTAATTCCTCTCAGTTCAATTGCAGAGTAAAACAATACTTCAGCTCAATTAACTTTTCATAGCACTTCTTCGTGACTAGCACTATTTTCGAATTTTATCTTCTTAGAGCTCAGTTATGTAAGATGGAGTGAGGGTGATTCTAGGCCTAGTTAGAGTGAATAGAGTATAGTTTTATTTGGCTTTTCTTTATTTTTCCTCTACGTTATTTCTTAGTCTCATTCTTTACATTTGCCAATATCTCTTCTCATCTCTTCTATCTACCTTTATTCTCTTATTTTCTTCTCCACCTCCTCCTCCTCTTCTTCTCCCTCCTCTTCCTCCTTCTCCTCTTATTCTCCTTCCTCCTCCTCCTCCTCTTGTCTTTGTCATTTCCGCCCCTTTCCTTTCCCCACCTCCTTCTCCACCACTATCAACCCCACCTCCTTCTCCTCCTCCTCCTCCTCCTCAATATTTTTTCTCTCTCTTATTCATCATCTTACACGACCATTTTTAATTAATACTGACATTCTTCCCGGTTTTCTCTTCTCTTATCTTTAGCTATATTTTAAGTGCCTGTTTATTCTTAAGTTTACCAGGGTTCCTTTAAAGGCTTACGTCCATCCATCTCATCCTTATATCATTCTTTTTTAAAACCTCTCAGTAAGATGACAGATTTTGTGGTTTCTTCTCGCTGCCTTAAGACGATTGCACTCATCTTAACAGAGCCTTCTTGCAGTGAAAGGGCTTAGTCTCTTGAATCCGATCACACCATTTCTATTTTATTTTTTCTGCCGCCTGACTTTTGCCTTTCTTTTTTTTTTTTTTTTTTTTTTTTTTTTTTTTGAGACATCGTGGTAAGGTATACGTGATAAATTTTGGGCATAATTCTTTCTACCATCAGACGATTTCACTCAGCTAAGGAGAGATCAAACTAGGAAGGCAAGGTTTAGCGTTCACTGACTCTTTCACAAGGTCAATAAAATCGTCTGAAAATTGCAAGAACGAAATGGAATAATACCTCCTAGGCCTGAAGGGATTAATGAAGGCTACATCTAACCCCTCCAGTTCAACAAATCCTCCCTAAGCTGAAAAAAATCGCCTGGAAACAGCGAGGATAAAGATACATACGTCATTGGAGTCAAGGAGTTAAGGGATATTCTTATCTGCTCGATTGCCGGAAGGTGTTTGCTAATCTAAATAAGATCGTTTTGTAGGAGACGAAATATAATGGAAACATAGGCATCGTTCGTGCAGGGGTTAAGCTGTAGTCGGGTACTCACATTCTCTCTCTCTCTCTCTCTCTCTCATCCTACCATCCATAGTTAGGCTACATGTACCATTCTCCGTGTCATCCTTTTTCTTTTTTTATTCTTGTCTACAATTTTCATCTTCTCTTTTCCTTCCTTTATCATCCCATTGTCTTTCCATGCATTCACCTCCTCCCTGTCTGTGTTTAACCTTTGCTCAAACACACTCCTTGCTCTATCCATTCTCTCTACTTTTTCATTCCCTTCCTTCCACTTTACATCCTTCTTTCCACTCTTCCCCTTCCCCACTCCCTTTCCACTCCCTTTAGTCTGTCTATCCCCCCTCCCCCATCCATTCACCTGTCCACTCCCCATATGTGTAACTCAATTCTCTCAGTTTTATTTTTTCTTCTTTCTTTTTCGTAGAGTCTTAGCTTCCTCTATCCTCTAGCATTCTCTCTCTCTCTCTCTCTCTCTCTCTCTCCGCTTCACCTTCCCTTTCCAGTCCTTTCCTTTAGCATCCCTCTCTCTCTTCCCCATCCATGCACCTCCTGATTCTCCATATCTGCAGCACTTTGAGTCTTTTGTCTCCTTTCTTTTTTTTCCTTCTTTTCCATACCGTCTCCACTTCTGTCATCTCCCTTCTCTTTCCCACTTTCTTCCTCTCTTTCTTCAGACGTGCCTGAGATCGCTCAGACGTGCCTGAGACCTGTGGTAGTGTTGTGCTAGTGTGCTTTAGTGATCGGTGATAGTGGTTGTGTTAGTGTGTTGTAGTGATCAGCGATAGTGCTGTGCTAGTGATCCGTGAGAGTGTGTGTTGTGGTGACCCGTAGTGACCCGTGATAGTGTGTGCTACCTTGTGTGAATTTGTGCGTAATGGCTTCCTCGGCAGAGAGCTGTGTCCCCACTGTAGGTATTGAAAAGGACTACCTTGAATTAAAGGAGGAACTTCTCGAACTGAAGCGGGAGGTACAAATTCTCAGGCAGGAGAAGTCACAGATGAGGGAATTGTTGGAGGAGATGTTGGAGGAGAAAGAGAAAAAGGCTGAAGGTTGGACACTTGTTAACAAGGGTGCAACGAAGTTCACTCTTAAAAAGCAAACGGAAGTTAAGACAACTAATGCATTCGACGCACTACGGGACGAATGTGAAGGGAAGGCAGAGAGGGAAGTAGAGGAGAAGGACGGTGAGAGAACTTCCAGTACAGGTAAGTATAAACAGAACAAGAAAGGTAAGAAAAATGTTGCTGTTGTTGGAGACTCCCAGGTGAGATATCTGAACAGGGCCATGTATACTCCACTCGCTAAACATGTGTGTCTTCCAGGGGCCAGGGTGGCTAATGTGGTAGAAAAAATTTCAAATATCGTAAAGGAAAGTGGTGACAAACCCACTGTGTGCCTCAGTGTAGGAGGCAATGATATTAGTAGCCGTAAGAGTGAGGTACTGTGGAAAAGGTACAAGTTGATGTTAGAAAAAGTTAGGGAGAGGGGAGGAACCCCTGTGGTGCTTGGTGTTTTACCAAGGTGGCGGGTTGGAAGTGAATGGTCGAGCAGGGCAATAGGATTTAATTGCCGCCTTGAAAGGTATTGCAAAGATAATGCAATACCTTTCATAGACAGCTGGGACCGGTTTTATGGACGGAGTGCCTTGTATAGTTGGGATGGGACTCATCTTAGCAAAGCAGGGAGTTACTGTTTTAGCTGGAATGATAGATAGGGAGTTGGAGGGATTTTTTCGAGATTGAGAAGTAGGTGTACAGGAAGATGCAGCAACTACACTCAGAAATCATTATTACCATGTTTGGATAGATGCATCGATACTTGCAAAATTAAGAACAAAAGTTCAACCATTAGTGTAGATACATCCATTCAGACACCTCAAATTGAGCAGGCGATGATAGATGATAGAACAAGCGATGATAGAAGGGCGATAAGCGATAGTACAAAAAATTGTTATATTAGTAAAGTAAAGAGTTTCCCAGTTAGTAATAAAATCAATAACAGTAAATGCAAAGGTAGAGGCATAACTACTCGTAATAATCTGAAAGTGTACTACACAAACAGCCGGAGTTTACGTAATAAAATGGATGAACTGAGGGCTTTAATTTGTACAGAGAAAATAGACATTGCCGTTATTAGTGAAACTTGGATGAATACAGACACTCGAGAATTTTTAGCAGAATATCAGATAAAAGGCTATAATATTTTTGTGTCAAACCGTCAGGGAAGAAAGGGGGGAGGGGTAGCTATTTATGTAAAGGATTCATTAAACTGTTACAATAAAGCATACATTAAAGTAAATAGGGACAAAGAAAGTGTCTGGGTTGAAATTAGTAACAATAGGGAGAAATTAGTCTTAGGAGCAATTTACAGATCTCCTAAATTAAGTAGAGCTGATAGTAAATACCTTTGGGAGGAAATTAGGAAAGCATCACAGTCCAGCTTAGTAATAATTGTAGGGGACCTTAATCTGCCAAGGATAGATTGGAGAAATCAGACAGGAGATGCAGAGTCAGAGGAATTTCTAGAGGTAGTACAGGATAATTTCCTTTCTCAGTATATCAGGGAGCCCACCAGAGGTAATAATATACTAGATTTTGTTTTAGCTAATAAAGAAAATATCATTAGCGATATAGAGGTTGGTGGACGACTTGGTAATAGCGATCATGAAGAATTTAAGTTCAAATTTATTTGGGATGTCTGTTCCACTGAAAATACCTCCACCGTTCCTAATTTTCGTCTGGGAGATTTCGATGGCTTAAGAGCTTATTTTCGAACGGTATTCCATAGGGAGATTAGCTATTTGAGGGAATGCCAGGTCAGTGGGGAACCCCAGGTCATAGGTCAGGCGCAGGAAACACGTGGGGATGTACGTCAGGTGTCTGTGAGAGGGGAGGTGGTAGATAGGAATGTAGTCCAGGTGACGGAAATTAACTCAGCTCCAGTACCAAACAGACATTCAACCAGTGAGAAGTATAACAAGTTAATAAATATAATACACGGAGGCCAAGATAGATATATTCCTTCAAAACCGTTTAGAACTAATAATTCGGAACCAAGATGGTTAAACAACAGATTAAAATCTCTCATAGGCCAAAGGAAAGGAATATATAGAAAAATAAAACGTGGAGAGGAACACTTACGTAACCGATACACGATTTTAAATAGAGAAGTAAAGAGGGAGATAAGAAAAGCAAAGAGAAGTTATGAAATTAAGGTTGCTAGTGAATCAAAAGAAAACCCCAAGGGTTTTTATCAAATGTACCGTACGAAAAATAAAGATAGGATAGGACCACTCAGAACAGAATCAGGTGACATTACCAGTGAAGATAAAGAAATGTGCTCCATCCTAAATAATTATTTCATATCAGTATTCACCAAGGAAAATCTAAGCCTGGTCCCTCAAGCAGCAAACATTTACGATGAGAATACGGAAAATATTCTTAGTAAAATAACCATTAGTAAGGAGGACGTATTGAAAGAAATTAATAAGTTAAAACCTCAATATCACCAGGTCCGGACGATATATATGCAAAAATTATAAAAGAAACCAAAAGAAGAATTATGTCAGCCACTTTTAACGTTATTTAATGACTCTTTAAGTTCAGAAGTTCCAGAGGCGTGGAAAACCGCAAACGTAGTGCCCATCTTTAAAAAGGGTGATAAATCAGCAGCGTCGAATTATCGACCAATAAGTCTAACGTCAATAATAGGAAAAATGTTAGTCAATTTTGGTAAATAAGATTAGAGAACACTTAGAAAGATTTAATCTTTTAACGTTATTTAATGACTCTTTAAGTTCAGGAGAAGTTCTAGAGGCGTGGAAAACCGCAAACGTAGTGCCCATCTTTAAAAAGGGTGATAAATCAGCAGCGTCGAATTATCAACCAATAAGTCTAACGTCAATAATAGGAAAAATGTTAGAGTCAATTTTGGCAAATAAGATTAGAGAACACTTAGAAAGATTTACTCTTATAAACGAAAGTCAGCACGGATTCAGGCAAGGACAATCCTGCCTCACAAATTTGTTGTCATTCTACTCGGAGGTCTATGAGACATTAGATAGCGATAAAGCTTACGATGTTATTTATCTGGACTTTATTAAAGCTTTTGATAGGGTCCCACACGAAAGGTTAGTAAGAAAGGTTCGAGCACACGGTATAGACGCCGATATCTTAAAATGGATAGAATCCTGGCTGAAAGGACGAAAGCAGAGAGTATTAATAAATGGAACTAAGTCGGACTGGGGATTAGTAACTAGCGGTGTACCACAGGGTTCAGTACTCGGCCCCTTATTATTTATCATATATATAAATGATCTAGACTTAGGAGTCAATAGCAGAATCAGCAAATTTGCCGACGATACAAAAATAGGGCGTATCATTAACTCGACTGACGATTGCCATAACTTACAAAAAGACCTCGATACATTGTCCAAATGGTCTAAAACTTGGCAAATGGAATTTAACGTTGAAAAATGTAAAGTACTTAACGTAGGCAAGACCATTGGAGATACTAAATACAGCTTAGATAACAAAGAAATTAGCAAATCGGAATGCGAGAGAGATCTAGGAGTTATGATTAGTAACGACCTTAAACCAAGGCAACAGTGTATTAATGCGAGAAATAAAGCAAATAGGGTCCTAGGATTTATTTCGAGAAGCGTGAGCAATAGATCATCTAAAGTAATACTGAAACTTTATCTAGCATTAGTAAGGCCACATTTAGACTAGGCAGTACAATTTTGGTGTCCTTACTATAGAATGGATATTAATTCGTTATAAAATGTACAGAGAAGAATGACTAAAATGATACATGACGTCCGGAACCTGTCATATGAAGACAGACTGAAAAGACTAAGTCTGCATTCGCTAGAGAGGCGTAGAGTAAGGGGAGACTTAATTGAGGTGTTTAAGTGGATGAATGGTATAAATAAGGGAGATATCAGCAAGGTACTTAAAGTGAGCATACAGGATAGAATTAGAAATAATGGTTTCAAACTAGAAAAATTCCGTTTCAGAAAGGAAATTGGTAGCAATTGATTTGGTAATAGAGTAGCAGACGAATGGAATAAGCTACCTAGTAAAGTACTTGCTGCCTCTTCCATTGAGAGTTTCAAGCATAGGCTAGATAAGCATATGACAAATAAGGGGTGGATATAGAATAAAGAAAATCTTATAACCAATACTAATTCAAAAATTTTTGCTTTTCAGGTTACACTATGATAGTCTCTATTCTCCTTTCACACTTTCCTGTAAAATGTCCATGCCAGTTTTTCTATACGGCGTGGTGTTCTTTCTGACTTTTTCCTGCCGGCTTCCGCTGGAGGGTTTGGAGGGCGGGGGAGAGCCTTCTTCTTTGCTATCCTTATCTCATTCTAGTAGTTCAGTTACTCTTCTAGGAGCTGCCTAGCATGGGCCAACCGGCCTACTGCAGTTATCCTCTCTTCTTATGTTCTTATGTTCTTTTACCTCCCTATCCCTTCTCCCCATCCATTCATCTCCCGACTTCCCATCAGTCAATCTGCCACATCCGACCATCACTTTCCCACCCCGTCATTATGCTCACTACTTCCTTCTCTTTCAAAGACCCCGCACACACACACACACACACACACACACACACACACACACACACACACACACACACACACACACAATCGAGGATAGTTTCTTATTCACCTTCACCTCTCTGTTTCTCTCTTCCTTTTCTTCCTTCCTCGTCCCTTTCAAAGACTCCTCCCCTCCTTACACACACACACACACACACACACACACACACTGATTCACGAATCTTTTGTCGTGTGTCTCTGTTCCTCCTTTTCTCCCTTTCCTTCCTTCCATCTTCTTTTTAATCTTCTTCGTCTTTTTCTTTTTGTTTTTCTTCTTGCATGTTTTGTCACTCTTTTCCTTTCCGTTTCTCTAGCTCTCCTCCTCCTTGTTCGTCCCTTCCAAAGGACTCTTTCCCCCTCCACACACACACACACACACACACACACACACACACACACAAACTCTCTCTCTCTCTCTCTCTCCTGCTACTACTACTACTACTTCTACTACTACTACTACTACTACTACTGCTACTACTGCTGCTCCTTCGTTTGAGTGAATTAATGGAAAATCAAAGGAACTGACTGTCATGGAACTTGAGACATAATAAGAAATGTGGAATATGGTGAAAAGAAAAATGAGAGCGAAAAACCGACAGAAATTTTTACATTCTTGGTTCTTGCCATTCATCATTTTCCCGCCACTCTCTCTCTCTCTCTCTCTCTCTCTCTCTCTCTCTCTCTCTCTCGTCTGTATGGATGAGGAGGTGGTAAAACAGAGAGGAATATTCAAGGAAAATATGGTATTTTTTTAAATGCTGCGGAACTGAGGAAAAACCTGACAAGGATGAGAAATTGATGGGATAATTTAACATTCAAGAGAGAGAGAGAGAGAGAGAATGACTTATTTACCCCGGGAAGGAGGTCAGCGTTGATGGCGAACCGTTTTTACACCTACGGCCTTCCTTCTCAACCTTGGATTATGTCTTAAGATGTTTATTGATGCTTCGGATCTTCAAGGCTCCTCTCTCTCTCTCTCTCTCTCTCTCTCTCCTGATGATTTCTTAGGCACTTTATTGATAACTTGGGTAGCTAATTGGTTTCATATGACTTGCTTATTATTTATGCCTTAAGTTAATGATGTTCCTGGCAATTTATCAACTTCTAACGATTCCCAACAGTCTATCGATGTCTGGAGGTACGGTCAGTCTCGCCAGGTGACCCTTAACAAGCTCGTTTGGGTGAAGAGCGACACTTATGGGGCCCCCTTGTGGTTACGAGGGGTGGGTGGTTAACTGACCTGCCAGGGTTCGCGCCTACCCTGTCAACCCCCTACCTTTCCCCTTCTCACCTACAAAATGTTAAGCTGAACATCTCCATCTCTATCCCCTTTCCTCTTTCCTCCCGCCTCTCAGTCCCCTTTCTTCCCTTTCCTCTTTTTCCTTTCCTTCATCCTCTCCTCCATCTCTTTCTCTTTGTCTCTAGTCTCTCAACCCTCCCGTCCTTCCCCTCCCCCCCTTCACTCTATCAAGCTCCCCCCTCCTCTCTCTCCTCCTCCCCTTCAATCCTCAAACTCCTCTCCCCAACCTGTAAATCCTTCTCCATTCAACAATTTGTCAATCTTCCATGTCTTTCTCACTAGCTATATCAATCCCTCCCCTAGCTCCCTTTCTTTTTCTCCCTCCTCCAGCCTGTCAACCCCTCACCCTCCTCCCTTTCTCTCCTTCGGTCTGTCAGTCCCTTCCCCTACTTTCCCTTCTTCCCTCCAGCATGTTCATCCCTTCTCCACCTCCCCTTCTTTTCTCCTCCAGCCTGTAAACCACCTTCCTCCCTTCCCTTCTCCTTCCCCTCCCTATTCTGTCAACCTCCTTTCTGGCAACATCCCCCCCCCCCTCTTTCCTCCGCTGTACTGTCAACCTTCTCAGAACGATGATGATGATTTGTGTGTGTGTGTGTGTGTGTGTGTGTGTGTTTCACTCCTGCAGCTCCCAGATGACATTTTTTCATCATAGGAGCGGCCTCTTATATTGAGTTAAGAGAGAGAGAGAGAGAGAAAAAAAAACAAACTTCATTAACCACTTCAGCATGGCGATCACGTTTTTCTTTCCGCATTACTCCTGCCACCTCCAGACGATTTTATTTTAACCTAAGAAAGTTCTCGTACTGAAATGGTTAAACTAGCTCCACTAACCCATTCAATATCGCAAACCTTATTTTCTTTACTTCTACCACACCAAGATGACACAGTTAATCTCAGAAAAAACCTTGTAACGATGGAGGTCAAACATAAATCGTCTGTTCCTCAACACGATCACGTTCTTCGTTCGTCCTTTATTCTTCCTAAAGCCAGACGATTTTACGTAGATCAGGAAGGGCCTCTCGTACTCAAGGGCCCCAAGCTCCGCCTCACTCCCCACCCCCAGCCAGAGTATGTATATGAGGCGTTTTAGGTTTATTTTTTTCCCCCTAGTGTTGAAATTACAGAAAACGCGGCCTAGTATCGCCACAGGAGCTTAATACGGTCAGCCTTCCGTCGAACCACCTTTCTTGCCCCTTCTCCCGCCTAGCTTTCAGATTATAACCCAATTTTGCGCCATGTTCTCGCCCAATATTTTGCCCAGAATTACGCCCACTCTTCTCCCAAGTTTCACTGCTTTTCCTCAGCCTACTTTTCCTTCTTTTTCAATGACAAATCTACCAGTAAATTTCTCGACAGACCTCTATTCCATTTTTCGCCCAGCCTATTCTTCCATTATTTTTTCTTTCATTCCCTAGTCCGCCTTATTCTATTAACATTTCTCCTCATCTTCCTTCACCATCTCCTAGCTTCGCACTAAATCGACCGCAACTTCAAATTTCCCGCTCAGTTTCTAGCCCCGAAACCCCTAGCCCAAGATTCCCGCCCAGTCTATTACCCTTGCACCATAAGTGACAGGGATGAGATGGTGGTCCAAAACCCTCCCTCTTAACCCATAAAACCCACCGTACGTTACAGTGTTTG
This sequence comes from Coenobita brevimanus, assembly GCF_032717465.1. Taxonomy (NCBI): domain Eukaryota; kingdom Metazoa; phylum Arthropoda; class Malacostraca; order Decapoda; family Coenobitidae; genus Coenobita; species Coenobita brevimanus. The sequence goes on along the minus strand of NC_136977.1, from coordinate 46,765,222 downwards.
TGTGTGTGTGTGTGTGTGTGTGTGTGTGTGTGTGTGTGTGTGTGTGTTCTCTCTCTCTCTCCTTGAAAACAGACAAATGAAAGTGAAAAAGCAGAGCAGATGAGACAGAAAATGATAATGATGATGGAAAATTGAAAAGAAGAGCTTTTAATAGCCCGAGGTGAAGAGTACCCGTTCGTTCGTTCGTTTAAAGATTCCCTGCACATATAGTGCAGGCCGGGCCATACATTAACCCGGTCAGTGGGGTATGAGCTGGTTAAAAAAAACAGTAAGGGGGGAGGACAGGACCTGAGGATTGCCCAGCACACACGTCCTCTCTCCTGACTTGCTTTGTGGTGTGTGTGAAGGGTACCCATCTGCCAAGAGCTTTAAATATTTACACAGAGCACTTGCAGGTGAAAAGATGGCAGTTTTAAATAATTTTTTCCCCTGCATTTCCAAGAGTATTATAAGCAGATTCTCGTTTTTATATTCTTTCTTTTATCTCTCCTTTTAATGTATTTGCTATCTTTTTCTTGCCAGGACGGCCTAAATAATGAGTGAGTCACCTTTTATTACGTAGTCACTCTCTTAACCCCTTAACCGCGGGTGTCATTCCAGAATGACGGCGACAAAACTGGACCAAACCGCGGGTGGCATTCTGGAATGATCGTGAATATTTTGAACACCGCGCGTTTTCCCGGCGCGCAAATATTCTCACGCAAGAGTAGCTGTCGAGTTCTTTCACGCCAGCCATCCCACACCTCCCTCCTCCAACCCCGAGGGGACCCCCCCCACCCCTGCCCTGACCCGCGTCAGTCAGTATCTGTCCAGCTCTGTGCGTGATAATGGCGCTCCGTCCCGACTCATCGTCGCTCGCTTCCTCCTCTACAATGTTTAGTGCTAGTGTTCCCTCTACCTCTACACCGGTAAAGGAACTGCCGACGGCGAGGCAGAAGGGGTTGAGCACTCCTGAAATTAGAACTGAGCTGGACAAAACAGTAAGTACTACTCTTGATTGTGGCAGTGAAAGTGACACACTCACAGCAAGCAGTGATGATTTGGCAGTGATTGGTGGTGAACCATTTTCCATTGATAGTGACAGTGATGAAAGTGATCGTGTTGATTACCCCCCACCACCCCCAACTTACACTGGGAAAGTAAAGGCTACTATTGGCAAATCTGGTATTGCACGTGGGAAGGGAGTGAAGCGCAGGCTCACGTCTCCCACACCAGGCCCTAGTACGCATTTCCCATCAATTTCCCGTTCCCCTAGCCCAATTGCCCTCACATCATCATCATCATCATCTGTCGTGCCCTCTCCTCAGTCTACATCATCTGAGGAGTACGAATTACCAAAGCCTGCAAAGCGAGGGAAGGCAGGCCGTGCAGGCCGTGCAGGCAGGCCTAGAACAAAGGGGATGCGTGGCAGTTGGAGGGCAAAGCTGGGCGATAAGCGAGGCGATAAGCGAGGTGATAAGCGGGGTAGAAAGGGTCAAGTTTCACCACGCACCAGGTCAGAAACCCCCCCGCCTGCCCCCCGCTCAGTTCCCTCACCCGCGCCACCCCCCCACTCACCGCCCCCGCACTCACCCCCCTCCCCGTTGCCTCCTGCCTCACCCACCTCCCGCTTGCCTCCTGCCTCACCTCCTGCCTCACCCATTGCCTCTACATCAGCTCCTTCTCACGGGGAAACGAGTGAAATGCAACATGCCCCTGCCACTGAACCACGCACAGGGCAAGTTGATGCATTTGTTTGGACTGACGGTGGAGATTTCCAGCCACACAATCCACCGTTTGATATGACAAATGCTGGAATACAGCCTGCCTTCCCATGCAACGCAGGTGATGAGTTTGTTGATTACTTCCTGGCCTTCCTTGATGATGAAATTGTGCAGCATGTCAGCGATGAGACCAATAGGTATGCAACTCAGTGTGCAGCACAAGGGCTGGGACCTATTGGCTCGCCAAAGCAAGTGTCGTGGTTGCCTGTCGGGATCAGAGAGCTGTATGTTTTTTTGCACTCATGTTTTTGATGGCCCATATAAAGAGACATGAGTTGGAGGAGTACTGGCTCGTGGATGACATAACTACTATCCCCATATTCGGGAAGTATATGTCACGGGATCGGTTCCGACAGCTGCTTGGATACCTGCACTTCGCTGATAATGACAACCCGTCCCAAACTGACCCTTTGTGGAAAGTGAGGGATTTCCTCAACAAGATTAGGGATCGATTTATGCGATTTTTCAGGGCCTATGCAGAAAGTCGTCATAGACGAGTCCCTGGTATTGTTCAGAGGACGTCTCAAATTCAGGCAGTACATCCCCAGCAAACGCCACCGCTTTGGGATAAAGTTCTTTGTGCTGTGTGACTGTGAGACGGGGTATATAATGGATTTTGTCATTTACTCGGCTAGCACAATGGATGTGAACAGGAAAGACCCCTTGGCTTCTCTGGCTCCGTTGTAAAAGTGCTGATGGAGAGGTATTTTGGTGGTAATCATGTGCTGTACACAGACAATTATTACACAGCACCGAAACTCTCCAAATACCTTGCTGAACACGGCATTGGCACTGTTGGCACTGTACGGAGCTATAGGAAAGAGTGGCCTAGTTTCCCGAAGCATCATCATCATCCAGGGGAGATGTTCACCTGAAGAAGTCAGAAAAGCTTCTTGCGATCAGGTGGCATGACAAGAAGGTTGTCAATATGATCAGCACCATCCACAAGGGGGAAATGAAGAGAACTGGGAAGGTCAGCTACAGGACGGGAGAGCCAATCATGAAGCCTGATGCCGTCATTGATTATAATGTAAATATGAGACTCGTTGATAAGTCTGATATGATGATTGGCGAAATAGACTGTCTCAGGAGAAACACCCGATGGTACAGGAAGGCTTGCCTGCACATGCTCGATATGTGCATGCTCAATGCCTTCATTCTTTACAAGACACAAGTCGGGGGCATAAGGCAACCATCACTGAGACAGTTTTCCAAGACTGTCGTTCAGCAGCTACTTGAACGATTTGGTCAGGTGACGGCATTGATCCCGAGGCGACACTCTGACACACAACCTGACCGTCTTGAGTGCCGCAATTACATGAGCCGGCACCAGCTTGTGAAATTGCCTCCTAAAGCAGGCGGCAGGTTGTCACAGGGCCGCTGCAGAGTATGTTCAACCACCACACGAAGGCCTACGACGAGAAAAATGAGCACACACCAGTGCCTTGAATGCCAAGTCGCTCTATGTGTAACTCCGTGCTTTGCCGAGTACCACTCTCTGAGTAAATACTGAAAGTGACAGTGATATATAGTGATGCGACAGTGACGTGCTTTGCCAATAATTGTATAATGGATAATGTAGTAATAAGGGATATTTTGCCTAGAAAATAAAGGAAATATTGGCCAGTATAATAAGTGATATTGTAATAAGAGAATCTGCGGCACTTGTGGAATTCTGCGGCACTTATGTAATTCTGTGATGCGCCAGTGACGCAATATAGTAATAAGTGCATTGTAAATATAATGTACATTGCCCATATTATATGTAAAATAATATTAGAAGTTAGAAATAATGAAAAGATCGCAGGAAACGTCAGTGAGCGGGTGCCGCCGCAGTGAAGTGAGGCGCAGCCGCAGTGAAGAGCGGGCGCAGCCGCAGGGAAGTGCCTTTTACCTACCTCAGTGAACACAGAGTGGGTGTTTATCGTATGTACAGTGTTCATATATGTTTATATTACTATTATGAGAGAGTGGTTGGCATTTGGTACTGGTGTGTGGGGCGTAAAATAGTTATTTCACACCCCTCACTTCTAACGGCTCTCCCCGTCCTGTGAAAGTCAACGAAGTCATGAAACCTACATCAATGGAAAGCTGAAGGTTTGTACTTTCTAATGGTATCTTATTTTTTTCTCTAGCTTTATTCTGTGCAGAGTTATTAAGGTTTAAAGGTTTGTTTACATTTGGCTGAAACCCCCGCGGGAGAGGACAGTCAGACCAAAACAATACCCGCGGTTAAGGGGTTAAAAGTAAATGCTACAAAAAAATTTAAATGACACAGAAAGCAAAGTTTCAGTATATAAGATTAACCTGATAACTGTGCATTTTACTCAGATCTTTTCATCTTCACTTGAAACACCGATGGCAAGTCTTCTCCACATATACCATTAAATTTCAGATATCGAAAATATGAAGCACCACCACAGCAAAATAACACCAGATTTAAAGGACTATTCAGCGGTTCACCCCGACCGCATCACAACTCACATATAACAAGCTGCAAAAACTGTTTGGGAGTAGCACGCATAAAAGAAACTAACTCATCTTGGCACTAATCCTAATAAAGAATAAATATGCATCAGATAAAGACGAAGCTTAATGGATGCAGGCTTTGTGCCACGTAACTCCTTGCCGTGTGGCGCTGTCGGCCGCTCAAGCACGACACTTTATTGCCACTTGTCAGCATCGTTTATAGAGCCGATTGCTTCCGACTCTAAATTGGTTTAATATTTTAGAGGCGTCCGAATTAATATTGGAATTTAATCTTTTCAAATCAAAACTTAAAAATATGGCTCAAGGCACAAGTCCTCCTCCTCCTCCTCCTCCTCCTCCTCATCATCATCATCATCATCATCATCATCATCATTATCTTTACTAATCGAAACTTTAAAATCTGGCTTGAGGCATGAATCTTCGTCTTCCTCCTCCTCCCCCTCCTCCTCATCATCATCATCATCACCAGTCCACTGTGGGATAAGGGCCTATTCCATCTTTCTCCACTCTGACCAACTGGCTGTTAGCACACAAAATCGTCAAAAACAAAGTGTCAAAAGAAATCGCGTGACTTCCGCTGGAATAAGTATATTCTCTCTCTCTCTCTCTCTCTCTCTCTCTCTCTCTCTCTCTCCCCAGAATATAATCGCATACCGTCAGCAGGAATAAAATACAAAGTTCGCATTTAGCATTCCGCTGTTAATAACTTCTCTCCGATGACGTAATTTCTTTTTCTAGCTGCCTCCAGACGATTTTATTCACCATATGGAAGATGCCTCGTGGTGAAGGGGTTAATGCTGGCTCTATGTCTCTCTTCCCGTGTGAAAAAGTCTCTCCTGAGGTGAAAATAAATCGTCTGGAAGAACATTAATTCTGACTACTCCAGACGACTTTATTCTGATCAGGAGTCGTTACATGTCCATAGCTACTGCTACTATTACTACTGCTTCCAGTACCACTACCACTACTACTATCACTACTACTACTACTACCACTACCACTACTACAACTACTACTACTACTACTAACACCAAATAAGGGGACGCCATCATTGGATATATGTTGGATACTATTAAAATATAAGACAATGTTTATCAAAATTTTCTCATGACTTAATATCTTTTCCACACAGCCATGAAATAATTTCCCTACAGTGACCAATTCCTAAAAGTCTATATATATATATATATATATATATATATATATATATATATATATATATATATATATATATATATATATATATTGTTACATAGCCTATGATTTCATCATCTTTTGTGTAATTTTAACGCACAGTTGCTGCATGTTTGATCACGAGCGTGTTCTGCCTCAGTTCCCCCCTTCTACCGTTATAGTTGTGTAAGTCGTCATTTCTGTTGTCAGTGCGGGATTTTCATCTCTTTGTCCCCATGACTTCATTTGCGCGTCCTTCTTACAAGTTATATCAAGCTCTGCCGGCCCCTATATAATGAGCTCAGTCTCTGCATCATTGCCACTTAGATCTGCTCCTCATTTTGTTCACATCTCTGTCCTCCCCTGTATAGTTATTATTATTGTGAGTGCTCAAGAAATCTCCAAACATCTAGCAGCTGTGTGTAATTTGAGTATAACTTGTTGTATTTTTTCTTGTACTGTGTAGCATAAGGTTAATTCTTGGGCCTAGTGGGGTCTTTTTTGATTGATGTTGGGTTTTATGTCAGTCATTTTTTATACTAGTTTGGATCTGTAATAATTTATCTGGCATTCACTGAGTATTATCTGGTATCTCATTTTATCAGGGCTGACTTAGATAAATTTATTCTTGCTAATTTCGTGTTAATAGAGGCTATTGCAGTTAACCATATATTTAACCTGTTTATTTGCCATTACATTATCCTTATGAGTTCTGAATGTTTTGTTGTTAGTTTGAGCATTAAACTTTAACTTGTAATTTTACCTAACTCTTTTGTTTTGAACCTGGAACTTTACGGGACAGTAGTGATTTTTAGTATTCTCACTTAAAGTGTACATTATCTATCTCTGTTCCGTAACATAAATTTGGCGACCTCATATCAGGATATTCAGGATATTATCATAAGGATATTGCTTGATATTTTGTGACTGTTACTTATTCATGATGTCTACTATTACTACACTTGATGAAGCCAAGGATTTTTTGTCAAATGTGCAAACAGTGTGTGATGTAGAAAACAGAACAAAGAATGAACTTAAGCTTGTTGCTCAACAATTGGGAATTGCTGTTCGCTCTCATCATTCTAAAGATCAAATTGTTGACATGATTAATGAAAGCTTGTTTAATGTAACTCCTCGAAATGAGCAAACGCAGATTGAATTAGCTAAGTTACAGCTAGCCCTGCAGGAGGCCCGTGCTAAGGAGGCTGAATTTCAGGCAAAAGCTCGTATTCAAGAGGCTGAGTTTCAGGCAAATGCTAAGGAGGCTGAGTTTCAGGCTCGTGCTAAGGAGGCTGAGTTTCAGGCACAAATTGAACTTGCTAGGATTCAGGCAGACCATGAGTATCGCATGAAACAAGGTGGAACTGGATCATCTAGCTCTGATGATTTTGATGTGGCTAAAAATGTTAAACTTGTCCCTCCTTTTAATGAATCTGATTTAACAAAGTATTTTCAGTTGTTTGAGAGGGTAGCTACAGGTTTTAATTGGCCTAAGGAGTATTGGCCAGTACTCCTTCAAACTGTTCTCACCGGTAAAGCTCAAGTAACTTATGCATCTTTGCCTCAGGATCAGTCTGATAATTATGATGTAGTTAAGAGCTTGATTCTTAAGGCCTATGAGCTTGTTCCTGAAGCTTATAGAGTAAAATTTAGGACAACTTACAAGCAAGATAAGCAATCCCATGTTGAGTATGCAAAAATCAAAGATCTGTTAGAGCAGTGGTTAAATTATAAGAATGTGGATTCTGATTTTGACAAATTTAAGCAGATGATTTTGCTGGAGGACTTCAAAAGGTGTATTAGTAAAGATGTAAGCCTATATCTTGATGAGAAAAGAATAGATAATTTGTCTGATGCTGCAGTTTTAGCTGATGAGTATGTTCTCACTCACAAGAGATATTCTAGAGAAAGAAGGAAAGCTGAGAGTAAGTACGTTGCCTCTACTCAGAGTACAGGTAACAGGAAAGAGAGTAAGGATGATGTTTCTCAGGAAGTAAATACCAGCTTCACCTCTAGATTTCAGAAACGTAAATGTACTTATTGTAGTAAGCTTGGTCATACTACGGAGAAATGTTTCAGGAGACAGCGTGATGTGAACAAAAAGGAGTCTTTAAATATTCAGTCAATTGGTCTAGTGTCCACCCTTGAGAGTTCCCAGAATTCTTTAACTGAGTTAACTGAACCTGCTTTGAGGGGTAACTTAAATTCTCATGATGGAGCTCCTCTTTTGAGCAGTAACGTGGGTGACACTCTCAAGAGTTCATGTGCTAATTTCCTGTCTGATGGTTTTGTCAGTCCTCTGGACAGTAATGACAGGAAATCAGTTAAAATATATCGTGATACAGGTGCTTGCCAATCCCTTATGCTGACTAGTGTTCTAGGCTCTAATGTTAATTCCTCTGATGAAACTGTAATCTTACAAGGTGTAGGGAATAATTATTTCTCTGTCCCTCTGTGCAGAGTGAATTTAGAGTCTGGTTTTGTTAATGGTTCCGTTATGGTTGGGTTGGTTGAGACACTCCCAATGTCAGGTGTAACTTTCTTTCTTGGAAATGATATTGGTGGAAGTCAAGTGTGTCCAGCTCCTCAGTTGTCTAGTGAGCCAGTGGCTGCGACCCAGGATTGCGATGTCCCTGATGTGTTCCCTGCATGTGCTGTCACTAGGGCTAAGTCTAAAGTTACTGGTGATTTAGAGGATAATGATGATGATGATGTTATCCTAGCTGACACTTTTCTTGCTAATTTGGACCACTCACCAGATGAGGCAGTACCCCGTAGTGTTGATAATTTGTCTCGTCAAGAGTTGGTTGAGTTGCAGGTTGCTGACCCTGAGTTGAAAGGTCTAGCTAACTCTGCTTACAGTGAAGAAGAGTCAGCCGGTGCTTCTACTTGTTATTATGTAAAGTCAGGAGTACTTATGAGGAAGTGGAGACCCTCAACAGCATCAGCCGACTGTGAATGGGAGGTTGTACATCAAGTTGTCATCCCTCGTGTTTGTAGGCAGGATATCATTAGAGTGGCTCATGATTCCAGTTTGGCAGGACACCTTGGAGTGAGGAAGACTGTGGCACGCATTTTGAAACACTTCTACTGGCCAGGTATCTTCAGGGATGTTTCCTGGTATTGTAAGTCTTGTCACACCTGTCAAGTTGTGGGAAAGTGTAATCAGACCGAAAAGGTTACACCTCTAGTTCCCATTCCTCCTTTTGAGGCGCCTTTCACCCGTGTGTTGGTGGATATTGTGGGCCCTCTTCCTAAGACTTCTTCAGGATTTTCTTATGTGTTGACCCTGATTGATATGGCTACTCGTTATCCTGAAGCCATTCCACTTAGAAATATCTCAGCAAAGAACGTGGTTAAGGAAATGCTAGGGTTCTTCACAAAGTTTGGTCTGCCTAAGGAGGTACAGTCAGACCGGGGAAGTAATTTCATGTCGAATGTTTTCAAGCAGTCTCTGAAAGAGTTGGGCATCTCCCAGATCATGTCTTCAGCTTACCATCCCCAGACCCAAGGAGCGTTGGAGAGATATCATCAAACACTCAAATCGATGCTCAAGAAATACTGTTTGGAACATCAGAAAGACTGGGATAAAGGTCTTCCATTCGTCGTATTTGCCGCAAGAGAATCTCCAAATGAATCACTGGGCTTCTCACCTTTTGAACTACTGTTTGGCCATGAAGTAAGAGGACCCCTTAAGCTACTCAAGGAATGCTGGCTGTCGGAGGAAGATGACGTCAACCTGCTGGAGTATGTGATGAAGTTCAAAGAACGGCTGTCCACTGCTTTACAGCTGGCGAGAGAGAATTTAGGAGCTGCTCAGGAGAAGATGAAGACTTGGTATGATAAGAAGTCCAGGTTACGCCACTTTCAGCCAGGAGATCAGGTTTTGATTCTGCTACCAGTTCATGGGCAACCTCTTCAAGCCAAGTTTAGTGGCCCTTATTTCGTGGAGAAGAAACTCAGTGATGTCAACTATGTCATCGCCACACCAGATCGTAGAAAGAGCAAGCAACTATGTCACATCAACTTGCTAAAGTTATATCACAGGCGGGACGAAAATAATCCAGTCTGCACTGTAGCTGTTCCACCCGAGTCTACAAGTGAAGTTCTCCCATGCAGCATGAGCCTGAGTGATAGTTTGGGGAAGAATCCTTATATCATGAATGATCTCCAGACTAAGCTTTCTCATCTACCTCCCAAGGAAAGGCAGGAGTTTTCGGCATTACTGCAGGAGTACCCGCAAGTGTTCCGTGCCACTCCAGGAAGAACTACTGTGTTGATGCATGATGTCGATGTTGGAGACGCAAAGCCAATTAAATTGCCTCCTTACCGTGTGAACCCAGTGAAAGTTCCTCTCATCCAGAAGGAGCTTGGCTACCTGTTGGACCACAAGATGATTGAGCCCTGTCAGAGCGAGTGGAGTTCTCCTGTCGCTCTAGTCCCTAAGCCAGGTGGGTCACAGCGGCTTTGCATCGACTACAGACGTGTTAATCAGATAACCAAAACAGACACTTACCCTCTCCCTCGTGTGGAAGATTGCAGACAAGATCGGAAAGGCTAGGTACATAAGTAAGTTTGATTTGTTAAAGGGATACTGGCAAGTACCTATGACTGAACGTGCTAGGGAGATCTCATGTTTTGTAACATTAGGAAAGACATTTGCATGTTCTGTAATGCCATGTACAGATTGTTTTAGAGTAATAAGAAATTTCCTTTGTAAATTTCTTTTTTCTTTGTGGGGAGGTGTTACATAGCCTATGATTTCATCATCTTTTGTGTAATTTTAACGCACAGTTGCTGCATGTTTGATCACGAGCGTGTTCTGCCTCAGTTCCCCCCTTCTACCGTTATAGTAGTGTAAGTCGTCATTTCTGTTGTCAGTGCGGGATTTTCATCTCTTTGTCCCCATGACTTCATTTGCGCGTCCTTCTTACAAGTTATATCAAGCTCTGCCGGCCCCTATATAATGAGCTCAGTCTCTGCATCATTGCCACTTAGATCTGCTCCTCATTTTGTTCACATCTCTGTCCTCCCCTGTACAGTTATTATTATTGTGAGTGCTCAAGAAATCTCCAAACATCTAGCAGCTGTGTGTAATTTGAGTATAACTTGTTGTATTTTTTCTTGTACTGTGTAGCATAAGGTTAATTCTTGGGCCTAGTGGGGTCTTTTTTGATTGATGTTGGGTTTTATGTCAGTCATTTTTTATACTAGTTTGGATCTGTAATAATTTATCTGGCATTCACTGAGTATTATCTGGTATCTCATTTTATCAGGGCTGACTTAGATAAATTTATTCTTGCTAATTTCGTGTTAATAGAGGCTATTGCAGTTAACCATATATTTAACCTGTTTATTTGCCATTACATTATCCTTATGAGTTCTGAATGTTTTGTTGTTAGTTTGAGCATTAAACTTTAACTTGTAATTTTACCTAACTCTTTTGTTTTGAACCTGGAACTTTACGGGACAGTAGTGATTTTTAGTATTCTCACTTAAAGTGTACATTATATATATATATATATATATATATATATATATATTCTAACTTTCCAAAGAGACTAACATTAGATCCTCCTTTCCTTCCTGCTTTTCTTTTACTCTTCTTCATTTTTACTTACTAAGGAAAGGAACAAGAATCCATATCCTATTTTTTCATAAGTTCACGATGCTGGCATTTGGCTTTGAATAAATAAATAAATAAAAACATGAAATAACTAGGGTGGATTATTTACTAGTGGGTCTTATGGAAAATTAAATACGACCTGTAATGAATTCCAGATCCACAAAATGCTCCCTGCCCCAGTCATCTATCGTAATTGAATCTCAACAATACAGGCGAAAGTAACAGGAAATTAAAACATATAGCTAAACTTAAATGATGGGTGAGGGCTAAGAGCTTGTCATTCTGCAGAGAGGAGGGACCGTGCTCAAAACACACACACACACACACACACACACACACACACACACACACACAAATACATAATGTGTCAAAATCAGTCGAGAAAGTTCCTAATTCAAATGTACAGTGAAGACAGCGGTGGGCAAGTCATCTGGGTGGGAGGAAAAGAGAGGTGGTGTGGCATGGGAGGTGGTGTGAAAAGAGAGGTGGTGTGGTATGGGAGGTGGTGGGAGACGAATGGTGGTGTGAGAAGGATGGTGGTGTGAGAGGGGTGGTGGTGTGAGTGGGGTGGTGGTGAGATGGATGGTGGTGTGAGGATGGTGGTGTGAGTGGGGTGGTGGTGTGAGATGGATGGTAGTGTGAGAAGGAGAGTGGTGTGGGAGGGGAGGTGGTGTGAGAGGGGTGGTGGTGTGACTGGGGAGTATCCAGTCATTCCGCTCTTGTGCAAATACCGGATTCCTTGTCAATGAGGGCTTGGGCTTGATGTGAGAGGGGAGAGAGGTGTTAGTGGGTGACTGTGGGGAAAGTAACTGAAAAAAAAAAAAAAAAAAAGGTGAAGGAAAAGAGGAGAGGAGAGGAAAAGAGAAAAGAATAAAGAAGAGAGGTCGCTAGAAAATAATTTAGTGGGTGATTGTGAGGAAAGTAACTGAAAAAAAAAAAAATGTGAAGGGAAAGAGGAGAGGAGAGGAAAAGAGAAAAGAGTAAAGAAGAGAGGTCACCAGGAAAATAATGGAAAGGAAAAATAAAAATAAAAGGATACGGGAGAGGAGAGGAAGAGAGGAGAGGAGAGAGGTTACCGTCTTGATTACAACCGCTCTATTCAGCTTAAGAAGGAAGAGGAAGAAGAGGAGGAAAAATATTTGTGTGATGGTGGGATGAAAGACAAAGAGGTGCAAAATTAATAAGGAAGTTTAATGCGTAAGGAGTATCAAGAGGAAAAAGTATGACAAGAAAATGGGCGAAAAAGTAGAATGAAAGCAATAATAAAAGAAGAGGAAGAGGGATGAGGGGTGGGTGAAAGTTAGAATAAGGCTAAGGAAGAGGGGTATATTTAATGATGGAAGATGAGAGGGAAGAGTAAGAAAGGATAGGTGAAGGAAGAAGAAGAGGTGAAGGTGGGTGAAGAGAAATACGAGGAAGAAGAGATGAAAGAATACCAAGAGAAGAAGCAGAAAAAGTAAGACATGTACGAGTGTAAAATAAGTAAAGTAAGAGAATAAGACAGCCATTCCTTACAATGTACCCCCGAGCAGGCAGACAGGCAGGTGAGACTAGGTAGGTTACTCATTACCTGGCTTTTACCTGGCCGCATCATTACTCTAACCTTACTTGCCTTACCTACACCCTCATTACTGTACACCAACACTTGATTATGAATGGGGTGGTAGTGATGAACTTATTAATGCTATTTCTGATAAGAAATAATAATAACAATAATAATAATAATAATAGTAATAATAATAATAAAATAACAATAACAATACCGTAATAATAATAATAATAATAATAATAATAATAATAATAATAATAACAATAATAATAATAATAATCATCATCATCATAATAATAATAATAATAATAATATTATTATTATTATTATTATTATTATAAACTTTAACATTATTTTTATTATTAGCATTATCATTATTATCATCACGAATATCACCATGAACATTAACATTATTTTTACTATTAGCATTATCATTTTGATATTATATCTTTTCTACTACATCATCATGATCATCATCATCACTATCAGCACTTTCATCATAATCTTAACACAAACACTTTCCATATTTAACCAGGCAGACAAAAGACCTGACCACACAGTAATTGTTGAGTCTCTGCTCGCCAGTGTACTAAAGCAGGCCTAAGTGGTGACAGGCAGCCATGGCGTTAAGCAGACAGGCAGAGGCAGAGAGACAGGTCGGCAGGGGACTAGCAGACAGGGGAAAGCAGATACTGAGGCAGAAACACAAGCAGGAAAATTAAGATAAGCTAAGTGGGGAGAGGGAGGAAGGTAGGAGGATAAGGAAACAGAGAGGCAGGGAGGTGAGTAGGAAAAGAGGTAGGAAAATGGGCAGGAAGGGAGATGGGAAGGCAGACAGACAGGAAAAGAGGTAGGCAGAGAAAGACTGGAAGACAGCAGAACAGGTAGACGGTAAGATGATTAAGTAGGAAGACTGGAATAAGAATCGAAAAGATGGTAAGAGTATGGATATAGACAGTACGACAGACAGACAGACAAGTAGATGCACAGTGACAGGTCAGCAGAGGGTGAGAAGATGGGGGAGGAGGCCAAGATAACGAGACAGAGATAGACAGGAACAAGAAGTAGGTAGGTAGGAAGGGGGGGGGAATAGACGGGAAAATAGACAGACAGGTTGAAAGACACGAGGGCAGGAGGGTAATTGGGCAGAGTTGTGGATAAGCAGAGGTAATGGAAGCTGAGTAGATTGAAAAGTTGAAAGGAAGGTGGATTGGTAGTAAGGTAAGAAAATTGGTTGAGGGGATGAATGATAAGTAAGGAGGTAGATGAAGAGATAATGATAGAAGATGAGTAGGTAGGAAGGTACAAAAATAGGCAGGCAGGTAAGACAGATAAGCAAAAAGATGGGTAGACAGAAAAAAATATATATATACAGAGAAAGATAGTCATGCAGGCATGTATAAAGGGAAAAATGAAAGAGAGGAAGAAACGAGAGGGAGAAAGGGCTAGAAAAAACTAGTCAGGAAGGCAGGTAGGTCTAAAGGGAATATTAGAACCGGACTGTCTGCTTCTCACTATACCAAAGCAGATCTAGGTGGTGAAAGCCAAGCATGGCATTAAGCAGACAGGCCAAGGCAGAGGGACAGGCCAACAAGGGGCTAAGAGACAGGAGATAGGTAATGAGGCAAAGGCACGGACAGGAAAATAAAGACAGGTTGGATGGGGAGAAGTAGGAAGTAGGGTGAATAAGGAGAAAGAGAGGTAGGGAGGCGAGAGGAAGAATTATGAAGGTATGTAGGCAAGAGAACATTTTATTTTTTTTTTATGTGTCTGACTTTGGGCATAGGTTTCACAGCCTGCTCCCAAGGCCCAGTAGTCCTCCTACATACCATACACCTCTACATGTCACCACTTCGGCGCTAACACCCACCGTCCATACTGAATACATGCTAGGGCTGTCTCATACAGGACTGGTGTATTGGTATTAGCGGGGGTATTTCTACATGTCGGCGGGTTTTCTGGTAGATGACGAAAGTCTATTTTTATGAAATTCAAATCCTTCAACTGATCAATGCCCCAGTGGGGGATTTGAACCTGGGTCCGGTAGGACCGCAGGCCACCTTTCTACCGATTGAGCCACCACCACATGAGGGCAAATAGGCAACAGAACAGGGAGAACTGAGGACGATGGGTGGGTAGGTAGGTCAGAGTGTAGGTAAGCATAAAATAAGGACGATAGTGGGGAAGAGGCATGGGTAGGAGAGTAGAAGGGAAAATGGGTAGGAAAAGAGGGAGGCAGGATGACAAGAGGAGAGGCAAGAAGAGAGGGCGACAGGAAAATGAGTGGGCATAAGAGGAGGGCATTAGAAAGGCAGAGCGATAAGCAAGCCGGAAAACAAGCAGACATGGCGCTAAGCAGACAAGCAGATGGCAGATGGACGGGCCAGCAGAGGGGTGAAGAGACGGAGAGGAAGATGATGAGGCAGACATTTAGACAGAGAGATAAGTGGACTGAGCGAATAGAATGACGGAGAGAGGCAGGGCGGTATGAAGACGGGTGAGCAAGGAAAAAGAAAAGAAAAAACAGACAGCAGAGACAGACACGGTAAAAAAAAAAAAAAAAAAAAAAAAAGACACACAGGTAGGCAGGTAATGAGGAAGACATGCAGGAAGACAAACAACAGTTAGACAGGTTGAAGAAGTAGATGACAGGCAGAGAGGCAAGGAAAATGAAAGTTAGATTAGACAGATAGATATAAAGATGGGATTAGACGTATAGATAAACAGATAGGGATAAACAGACAGGCAGACAGGTGGATACATACATACATAAATGAAAGATAGAGATACATAGAGACAGACAGACAAGCAGACAGACAGAGACACAAGCAGAGAGAGAGAGAGAGAGAGAGAGGATGTAGTTATAAGGCTAATGAGATAGATACTGACAGAGACAGAAAAGATGGACATGGAGATAGAAAGCAGGGTGGACAGGGCAACAAGATACATAGAAAGAAAACAGGATAGATAGGGTACAAAAGAACAGATAGAAGAAATAGACAGGGAGAGAGAAAGGCAGAAATAGAGACAGGAAAATATGAGAACAGAGGGAGGAGGATATACAAGAGAAGAACAGCGAGAAAAAAGAAAAGATAATGAAACAATGTGACAAGTTTAAGGAGAGAGAGAGAGAGAGAGAGAGAGAGAGAGAGAGACGGGGGGGGGGGTGAAAGGCATGTGAAAGGACTGGGGGCGGGGGAATGAGAGCAAGGATACAATAACGCTTGAGAAGCTTAGTCAAAAATTTCAAAGGTAATTTACAGTAGGTCAGCTTCATACATCATAATAGTTTCTATCCTAAGCTTTACACACACACACACACACACACACACACACACACACACACGTCAGATGGTGAGGCAGAACTGTGACTAGTTTAAGTACTTTATCTTGTGAGTAGATTATTATAAGTGAATTATATTTTTGGATCATATTCCTGATTTGGCGGGCCTTGGTACACATTCCCCTCTGGCCACGCCCTTGATTACTTTCCTCGTAGTGAAAGGGTTTAACTAAATGTCTGTATTTTTATCTATCTATCTATTGCCAGACACCTTAATCCCGTAAGGGATGGCCAGAGACAAATCGCCTCCATGTCGCCTTGTCCCCTGCCATTTCGCTGCCCTCCCCCCCCTAACTTACACCCCCCTCCCTCATATACTTCTGAACTCCATCCCTCGATCTCATCAATAACTAATACATATAAATCTTCACGATCACAGAGGGGCTAAGACATAACATTATTCCTTATTTTTTAACATGGGACCACGGACACACTCTTTTCGGATTGCAGGGCTACACGTCAAATTCTGATAAATAAAAAAAAATAATGTGGCAAGATACTTATACATTTATCACACGCAAAAAGACACATTAAATATTACAGAAAAAAATTAAGTTACTTGTAGTTTGAAGGACAATTAAGGAAGAATAAGATAAGGCTTTGTAACACGACAGACACGTCCATATATCCAGTATATATTCGTAACCAAGACCTTCAAACATTCAACCCCCCTTCCCCCCCACCCCCCCAAAAAAAAACTACGGATAAATACAGAAAACAGAATTACTGTAAATCTGAAAAATATTTATAAATGGATTTACTGATGAAGCATAAGAACAGCATTGATGATAAGGGAGACAGATGCAACAATACTGATAATATTCGCACCCAAAAATTCAGATACACTTAAAATCCTGATGTGTAGAGAAGCCAGGGTAAATCTATAATAATATTAATAATGGAACGTATTGATAAGTAATAAAGGTAGGGTATATAACAAAGGAGACATGATTTTCACTGAAACAATTCTTGGCACAACAATTTTATTGGAAAAAAGGTAGGGATATAAATAGACAAAAATAAAACCAAAAATCTGTACCGATATTGGTAAGGGAAAGTTTTGCTGAAATTTAAGAAAAGTTTTGAAACACCAGACAGGTGGAAATATACGAAGAAAATCTGTACCAAAGAAGAGGAAAAAAACGATATAATATGTGTAAAACTAAGCGTCTAAAATACTAAAATATCAGCAAGGGGACGTAACAATAATTATATTTAAGAAGAATGATAAAAATAAATAGGTGAGTGGATAATAAAACTTTCGTAAAATAAAAGTGGAATATTAATGAGGGCACGTCCATGAGAAACCAGACTTCAAAAAACAAGCCACAGTGTTGAAAACCAAGACTATTTAGCGATAAGGTTCCCGATGCGTAACTAGCACACTGATAACCACTAAGGAATACTGACAAGAGGAGAGATAAAGACATGAGTAACACCAGTAAAGAGAACCCAGAGAGAAAAAGCATCCTTGGAAACCTGATATTAAGTATATTGTTGCTGACAGGAGGGAAGCCACTGGGGGTCAAGTAGCGTTGCCAGTTTAGCGAGTTTGAAGCCAGATCGAGTAATATGCGCTTCAGTTTAGCGAGGAATAGTTAGGAACCCTGACCAAGATCTAGCAACAACTTTTAAGAGATCAAAGTCCAATTTTAGTAATATTCTAGCAATTTTAGTATAATTTTTAAAGCGATTTTCAAGGTATGCTTCCCACTGTTCAAACAAATTACTTCTTTCACTTCGACAACGTATCTAGTCATTATATAGGGGAATCAAAAGTCAGGTTACACAGGAAGGAGGGAATCACGGCAGCCACTGACACTGCAGACCTCACGACGCACAGAAAATATTAGGTTGATGGAAGGAATATCTGCATAAAATATCGAACATTGCGGTGTGACTACTTCCCTGTACCGTTACGTAATACAGTATATCTATGTAACCTGGCTTTTAAATCACCCGGTATTCTTGCTATTGACAGACGATTTTATTCAGCATAGGAGAAAGCCCTGCCCCTGTATTCTCGCCAGGTATAAAAGCTCCCTAGCACCTTTTCCTTTGTTATTTACTTTTGGATATGGCTGACTTTCCTTTTGTAAGTTATTCATGATGGGTATGGCGATGTATGAAGGATTTATATAACACAGGAGAGGACAATAAGGTGTAATAAGCAAAATGAATCACTTAAGAAAAGGTGTTGGGGAACTTATTAATAAGATAACCAGCCCTATTGATCGAAGAGTTTGTGAAAGCTACATTCAGCCCCTCCAGATCGAGAAGTGTATACAAAAATAAATAATATAATCTTAAGGTGAATAGAAAACGACTAAAGAAGATGGCGTGCTCTGGGTAAAGGCGCTAAGAGAGTAAGTTTAGCGGTAGTTGTGCTTCGGTCTGGCAACACTGGGTCCCCAAACAGGCCTGGGTTAGCATAAAAACACACGCTGCTGAAAAAATGTAAATGCTTGACTGATTGGCCGTTTCCCTCACTCAGCCCCACTTACCAAGCTACCGAAAACCTTAGCATTAACCCATCTCTTTCTCTCTCTCTCTCTCTCTCTCTCCTACGCTACGCTCCGGCACGAACAGGTAAGAACCCCGTGGCCAAGATATCGTTCCATCATCATCATCAACTTCACAAAAACATCAACCCAGATTCCTTGTTCATTTTTTTTTTTAGGTCCTTATCATCGTCCGCAGCCACCCCTTCAGTACGACGACGTCTTTATTAATACTACTGTATTCTCACTAACGCCAGACGATTTTATTCAGCAAAGAGAGAGAGAGAGAGAGAGAGAGAGAGAGAGAGAGAGAGAGAGAATGAGTGGGGAGGGTTAATATCGAGGTAGGTATCATTAGCATCTTTGATATCAACACGAGAATTAATATCGTTATTATCACTATCGCTGTCTTCATTATCTCCTATACTGTCATCACCATCATCACCACCACAGTCAGCACTATCATCATCATCCTCATCATCATCATCATCATCATCATCATCATCACCCTTAACTCATGATCATCATCATCTTTGACAACATCCACAAAAACTGCAGTAGGCCCTATGTGAGATCTGTAAAAAATAATGATAGGCATATACGTCTAGTCTTCCCTCTCTCTCTCTCTCTCTCTCTCTCTCAGTGCTCCTTTCCGACTGCTCTACTGTATATCAAAAAGTTATCTAAGGCTGGTTTAAGACTTACTGTTATTTTCTCGACCCGTAGTTCGCCCAAGTTAGGATTTCAGGGAGTTAAAGTTATTATTCATTTCTCTCTTCTCCTGTCTTCTAGCTGTCTTTTCTACTTCTTCCTAAAGCTTCCACGGTGAACAACCTCTTCATCTATCTACCCATCAGTTTATATCTATCTAGCTATCTATCTGTCGCCAGACTCCTAGTTCCCTTCTTCACCCAGGATGATAAAAGTGCTTAAGACTTCAATAATCCCCTTCAGTTCTTCTCTTCTGGCAGTCCAAGTCGCCTTACCTCATGCACTCTTCTGCTTTACTCTTTCATCTCGTTCTCGGTCTCTCTCTCCCCCTCGTCCTTCCAATCCCCTATGCTGTTTGGCTTGCTTTCCTTTTCCTGTTTGTGGAATCTATCTACCTTATTTACAATGCTGAGGAAATGATTGATGATGATGATGATGATGATGATGATGATGAGGAGGAGGAGGAGGAGGAGGAGGAGGAGGAGGAGGACGAGGACGAGGACAATGACGATGACGACAATGACGATGACGATGACGATGATGATGATGATGAAGACGATGATGACGTTTTACTGTCCATGTAAATGTAATAAACAAGAAGTACAGCCAAAGAAAATATTTAACACTTTCAGTAACCACCAACTAAATTAGCAAATCGTTACGTAATTTTATTCAGTCGGTTCAGTTGATAGCATTGTCTCTTAAAGGTCTGAACGAACTCGACAAATCCTTTCACTAACCACCAACCACACAGATAGGTTAAACATGGAGAGCAGTGGACGATTTAGATTTCTCAGGCTGCTACATTTCCCTCTCACCTGAATAAAATCGTCTGGCGTTAACTGGAATAAAATACACAAGAGGCCAACGAGGAAATGTTAATGGTGACAGTATTAATTCTCTCTAGTTAGTACATTTCCCTCTTAGTTAATTAAAACTGACATCATTAGGAAAAGAATCCTAGAGATGGTTCGACAGTGAGAGAATTAATTCAGCTTAGGAGTGACCACAGACACTCGGAAGGTTAAAACTGCTGAAAGAAACTGCGAACCTACGACCAGAAAAATTCCATCTGCTTCATTAAACAGCCTCAAGTACCAATAACCAGACAGTAAACACACCCCTCCTGACAAGCCGAGAAAACTACAAGCGCAAATTAAAGTCTGACGCGAACTGGAGCAGGGAGGACATACCAGGGCAGGGCAGGGTCAAGCAGGTTTGTGGGAGGACAGGGCAGGGCAGGGCAAGGCAGGTTTAAGGCAGGACATGTTTGGGGGAGGGCACGGCAGGTCGAGTTTTGAGCTTAACGTGGGGGAGAGCAGCCAGAGATAGCGGGTCAAAGACAGGGTTGGATGGGCAGGGCTGAGAAAGAGAGGCAAAGAGAAGAAAGGCAGGGTAGCGTAGGGTAGGGTAGGGTAGGGTGGGGTCTTGTAGTTTAGTCAGGCAGGGAGGGCTAAGGCGGTGGAATGTAGGGTAGAGCAGGGTTATGTAGGGATGAATAAGGTGGCATAAGGTACGATACAGTAATGTCATGTGGGTTACTTAGACAGGGTAGTGATAAACGGTGCAAGATAGGGTAGAGAGGGAAGGGTAGGGTCATGCAGTATTTCGCGTGACAAGGGAAGCGTGGCAAGGTAGAAAGTGACAGGGGAAGGCATGGTAGGGTAGAATAGGATAATGTCATGAAGGATCTAGGACATGTAAGTCTTAATCCGTCAAAATTAACCTCTCCAGCATGATGTCTCGTATTCTTCATGTTCGATCCCATGCCAGACGATTCTATTCAGCTCTTAGCGAAGGGGTTAAGAAGAGGATGGCGATGGCAGGGAAGGACATGATTATGATAGGACCAGTCAAGGCGAAAGATGTGATAGCAAAAGAGGCATAACAGGAACGGAAGGAGTCGGGCAAGGTAGAACACGGGAAAGGCAGGGTAGGCAAGGCAAGGGAAGGGCAGAGCAGGGCAGGAGAATGCAGGTCAGGACAAGACAGGAGTACACAAGACAAGACAAGGTAAGGCAATAAGGCAAGGCAAGGCAACACAGGACAGAGCATGGCAGGCAAAATAAAGTATGGCAACGGAGGGCAAAACAAGGCATGGCAAGGCAGACCGAGAAGGGCAAGGCAAGACAAGGCAAGGCAGGGCAGGGCATAACGCATTAAGGAAGGGCATGAAATAGCACAGTAAGGCAAGGCAATGTATGGCAAAGAAAGGCAAGGTAAGGTATAGCAAAACAGGGCAGGTTGGGGTGGGGCGGGGCAAGGCGGGGGCAGGTAAAGGCACTGGGCGGCATCAGGTATCAGCACACCGGGCAGCGCTGACAGGTAATTGTCTGACCCTACCTAAATCTGGCACAAGCAGAGGTTAGTGTCAGTCAAGGACCTTGTTGTTTGGGACCGACGGGGGGCCAAGAGAGGGAATGGGGGATGGGAATAGAGAGGGGGGGGTGAAGGAGATAGGGAGGGGAAAGGAGGGTGACGAAGGTAAGAGTGAATGGATACAGATGACAGAGGCAGGGAGTGAGGGAAGCAAGCGGGGTGAGGGAGGGAGTAGGTGAAGGAGGCAGATGGTGAGAGGGAGTAAGGTATCAAGGGAGGTAAGGGGGTGAGGGAGGGAGGAATGAGATGAGTGAGAGCATAGGAGAGAGAAAGAAGGTGAGGGAGGGAGGATGGAGGTAAGGGAGGGAGGAAGGAGGTGAGGGAGGGAGGAGAGAGGTGAGGGAGGTAGGGAGGAGATGAGGGAGGGAGGACAGAGGTGAGGGACATGGGAAGGAGATGAGGAAGGAAGGAAGGAGGTGAGAGAGGGTAGAAAGAAAGGTGAGAGAACAAGATAATGTTTAGAAGTTTAAGTAGCAGAGAAAGAGGATATCAGGGAAAACAAAATAATGTTTAGAAGTTTAAGTAGCAGAGAAAGAGGATATCAGGGAGTGGGGGAGAGCTAGAGTGAGGGAAAGGTGTTTAACAGGAGCATGAGGCGTGAAAGAGGTATGGAAAGGTGACAGTGTAAATGTATGAGGGAGGAAGGGAAATATGAGGAATGAAAGACAAGAGGTAAGGGAGAGTGGGGGGGGGGGATGAGGGTGAGGATGAAGGGAGAAAATGGGGATGAGGGAAGCGAGAAGTGAGAAAGAGCCAGAGGGAGAGGGGGAAGAGTGAGGAGGGGATGTAGGAGTGAAGGGAGGGTGAGGTAGGGAGGTGGGGTTGAAGGGAGGATAAGGTAGGGAGGTGGGGGGAAGTGAGGGGGCAGGAGAGACAGCAGCAAGGACTGGAGGTGAAGAGATAAGAAACGAGAGCGCTGAGCACGGACCGCTTTAAATGGAAATGTAAGTATACACAGAATGAACACTATCCCAATTATAGAGAGAAAAACAAAAACAAAAGCACGCAAGCATAAAATAAAGGACCCTTAATCAATAAAGAAACAAGTGCACATGACAACACGAACAGTCCACATTAATTAACAAAACAAAAAATAAGCAAACAGAATTAGATACACACAAATCAAAACAAAACAAAAACAGGCCAGAAAAAATCCCACACGAAGGAAAATAAATGCAGACAAAATAAAGTCCTCAAATAAGATCTTTAGAATGGTGATCTTTTTCTTTTTTTTTTGTTCTTGCCTCTGGTCGATTATTTTATCTATGAATAACTCCCTAATAACGAAGAGCTTAATGAAGGCTATACTTAACCCCTCCAGTTCTTTAGTCTCTCCTAAGCTTATTAAAATCGTCTGGACACAGGAAGAATATGCCAAAAAATTGGCGTCATCCTCGTGAAAGGATTTACATGAAAGCTAAATCAATCACAAAATGAGCTTTAAAAAAAAATCTCCTTCACTGCAACGATTTATAATTTCATCCTGCCATCTCCAGACAATTTTATTCACCTAAGGAAAGATCTCCAGCCCTAAAGGGGTTAACGGAGGCTCTATGTAACCCCCCCAGTTCGAAAAATCTCTCCTAACCAGAGCAAAATCGTCTGGGATATGCAAGAATAAAGTATACATAAAATCCTAGTGAAAAGGTAAGGAAAAAAAAAAAAAGGTAAATACACGATAAAAATTCCTCACAAATTAACCCCTTTGATACGATGACGTCTTATTTATTGTTGTTTATTCTTATTTATTTTTGTTTATTCTTGCCAATTTTTATTATTTATCTTTTTTTATTTCTGCTAACTCTTATTCATTCCTATTCATTCTTGTTTATTCTTGCTAACTCTTATTTACTCTTATATATTCTTGCTAACTCATTATTCTTGTTAACTTTATTATTACTAACTTATTTATTCTTATTCAGTCTTGTTTATTCTGGCTAACTCTTATTCATTCTTATTTATTCTTGCTAACTTACTTATTCGTGTTACTTCTAGACAATTTACTTCAACTTTGGAAACATCACCTGCCATGAAAGCTGTATCTAACCACAGGAATAAAAAAAAAAAAGTAATAATAATAAATAAATAAAATCGTCTGGAGACAGCATGAACAAAACTTCCCAAAATCTCATCGTGGTACAATGGTACAGAACAACAAAAACAAAAACAAAAGCAATAATAATTTCCAGTTCGGGGTTCACCATCAGTCTGTCAAATCACACACACACACACACACACACACACACACACACACACACACACACACACACACACACACACACACACACACACACACACACACACACACACCTAGAATACCTCTGTGAAATCTAGGACGAACATAGACAAGGTAAATCAATCATGGTTGACACGCATAATGAGACTGGTCAGGGCAGAGCTAAATATACTCCTCTGGTACGAGTGAACCCTCTGGCCGAATAAATTTGTCTGGATGTAATTAAAATAGTTAAAATGTACACCGAATATTATATCTATCTATCTGTCTGTCTTTCTATATCTATCTATATATAAACACATACAGATATATAGACAGATAGATAGCAGAGGGAGAGATATAAACGAGTGTGTGTGTGTGTGTGTGTGTGTGTGTGTGTGTGTGTGTGTGTGTGTGTGTGTGTGTGTGTGTGTGTGTAAAAGATTACTTAACCCGTACCCAACTATGGACGTGGGCCTGACACTGTTTAATCATAGGGAAGATTATTAAGGTCTCTGTTGCCTATATTAAAACAATCCAAATGCAGCGACCGAGGCAGTTCTAAATCCACAGCTAATTTGATCTTTCATTACACTAAGTCTCCCTCTAGTGGAAAAAAAAAAAAAAAAGTCTTGAAGGAAGTACAAAACTGAATAAAATAGTCTCAATAAAAACGAAAAAAAATATCATGGAAATTGAAGATGTTATTTCATCTCGAGGTCCAAATCAAGAGGCAGGAGATGACATCAAGGAAAAAAAAAGCTTGGGGTCATATTCTTGTCTATTATGAAAGGTCCCTAACACCTTTTCCTTACCGATTTGTTTTTCGACACGGTTAGTTAATATACTGTAATTCTGTACATTGATCGTGAAGGGTATGGCGATATTAGAATTATGTACGTAACAAAGCCGAGAGTACCGTGTAAAAAGTAAAATAAACCGCTTAGGAATAGGTGTTTATGGACTTATTCAACCGACGACAATACGAGTTTTAATCACACCCATCAATTTCTCACTATTAAAATTATCGCAATTAGCAGACACAGGGAAACAATTGATAGGATAGTAACCTGGATGAAAAATATAAACCAAGAGAATTACTATCACATTAGCTATTGTAAACGAATCGGACGCCATATATAGCTAAATCTTAGAGCAGAGATTAATGAACCAGATTCTTGTACATCATCATCATCATCAAAAATACTTGTCTTCATCATCATCATCATAAAAACTACTTCAGT
>NC_136977.1:46565228-46737728 GCF_032717465.1 Coenobita brevimanus | reverse complement strand
TGTGCGTGTGTGTGAAGGTCACAGCCTTACCCTTAGATCGGAATATATGAGCTCTCAGCTCCCTTCCTGGAGGGTAAAACTGACGATCACGACCATCAAGTGTTCCTGACCGACCCGGTGAATTACTCTCTCTCTCTCTCTCTCTCCACCGCCTTGTCCAATCACTGCATTACATTACCTCACATCGTATTGTATAGCCATTTTCTCTCCCCCCTCCCTCTCTCCCTTCCTCATCCTCTCCCCCTCCCTCTCCCCCTTCCCCACTACCTTGTCCAATCACACCATTACAACCCCTAACGCCCCTCCTCCCCCATTTCCACCCCCTTGCCCCCCATTTCAACCTCCCTTCGCCCCCCCCCCTTCTCGTAACTCTGGAAAAAAAGCTTTAACATATAATGAGCACAGTGTTGCTCTCACGTTGATGTGGTGCAACATGGTATTCTGAGAGAGAGAGAGAGAGAGAGAGAGAGAGAGAGAGAGAGAGAGAGAGAGAGAGAGAGAGAGAGAGAGAGAAAGTTTAAAAAGGCAGTATTATGGGTTTTTCAGCACAGCAGGCCCTAGTGGAGAGCATGGAGTGTGGGTGCCTGGTATTGCGCTTGGCAATGCACTGCCTTGTTTCCTTACTCATCAAAGGGGAGCTTATTTTCACCTTAGGCACGCACACGGTCACGCACACACTCACGCACACGCTCGCCCATATTCACTCACTTCTACACACACACACACACACACACACACATACTCGACGCTTATGCACACACTGAAGCACACGTATACCCACCAACATTCTCACCCCTTGCCTCTCTTCCTCATTGTACACTCACTTTCGCCCCATACCTCTCTCTCTCTCTCTCTCTCTCTCTCTCTCTCTCTCTCTCTCTCTCTCTCTCTCCGGTAGACCGATAATGGATTCAATAGACTCAAACAACGACTTGTAATTAAGGAACAGGATCAAACTCGATAAGTGGCCAAAGTCGTGTACCACAACTTTTTTTTTTTTTTAATTGGCTTAAAATTTGATATGGATGATGGATTTTGCTTCAAGAAATCAGGCTTAATATTGAAACGGAAAATGTATTAAAGTGGATGCTCACCTTATAAAGCCCCATGAGTCAGAGGTCAAAGAATTCACAATGGGCTATTTAGATGGTTCCAAACAAGGTAACTAATCTTCATGGTTAAAAATTTTAATTATTATCCGAGAAAGTGAGTCCCTCATATCATGAAAATATTCGACCTGAGAATAAAAACAAAGGAAGTAACAAAAAAAATAATGTTAATGAAAAAGAAACTGCTCAGGTCACAATGTACAGAGCCTGATTCGAGTGCCAAAAGTGGGCCCTCTTTGTAAAGGATCCATTCATTTTCATTTTTAATAATATCTTTCTCACCCAGAACAGCTGTTTAGTATGTTTACACTGAGTGAATTTGGAAGAGGAACGAGAAAGGATTATTCGAAAATTTTCCTAGATAAACAACCTAGACATATGGCACAGGTTTAAAAGAAAATGAATATGCTCAGTTGTCAGATGGTACTTATAGGGAAACTGCATTCACGGAGCTATGTAACAATTTCCAAGGAAATTTTATGACAATTAAAATATACTTCACGACAGACACTTCAAAGTACACCGGTGAAATTGGCTATAAAAATATTGGAAAACATTTACAGTCAAATGAAGCAAAACACTTTTCTCCAGTAGTGTTGTAAACAAGTAGAAAAAAAATCTTTACGACTTGGTAGCCTGGGACGCAACATTAACCCTCAATAAGCGTTTGGACAAATACAGCCATGCACAAAATTCCACTAACTACTTTACGCCGTCATACATCCTACTTAGGGCATGTCCGCCACTTTCTGTTACTGAGGCATCGTACAAATAGGATCATCTATGGGCAGAGACACATCCCAGGCTTCTCTCGGCCTAAAAATAACAGCCAGCAGACGAAAGTGAGAGGGAAGGGAGGTAAAACATTAGGAATACTTTTGTCCCAGCCAGTACCAGGCTACAGCTCCCAAGTTAAGCATCTTGTTTTTCCTCCCTGGCGATCACGATAGACACCAGCCCAACCCAGCATCGTGAGGTAGTTAACGTTGCTTCAACTGCTGATTAAAAGTGGGGTAGAATATAATTATTTTCCGATCATCTTTTCCTTCGTGTCATTGCTGGTAGAGGTCTCCGGTCAGAGGTGAGGTGTGCAGGTTCAAATTAAGAGGTGGACGTGAGTTTTCCTACCACCTAATCATTCCAAGGGACGTAAGATGGCTTCCTATGGTTATACCGATCTTCACAACATCAAACCAAGAGACCTCCCACGCCCCCTAGACCCTCCGTAACCCCCAGTGGCGTGATAAAATTTTCGCTGTTATCTCATCATTTTCTTATTCTATAGATTTTCAGATAAGGGAGGAATCTTGGTTGACTATCCGTTTCTTGGGCTCCTAAAAAAAAAAAAAAAAAAAAAGTACCAAAGGCAAGATTTATAGTCTAGGATTGAGAGAGAGAGAGAGAGAGAGAGAGAGAGAGAGAGAGAGAGAGAGAGAGAGAGAGAGAGAGAGAGAGAGAGAGAGAGACTAACTTATTTCAGACCACTATAACCCCTCCATACAAAGCCACGTTAGAAAAGTGTGCGAGGGAAATTAGAGAAAAAGAAAAATTACAGAGAGAGTGAAAAAAAATAATAAGGAGGGTAAGAGAAGGAAATACTGATTCTGAGAGACAAATTAGAGAGAGCAACGAAGTAGCGAAAATGAAATGTTAAGGAGAATATGACAGAGGTTAATTAAAGACAGCATGTGAGAAAATGAGAGGGAAAACAATAGACAATGCAGAGATAATAAGAGTAAAGAGAGAAATTTAAAGAAAGTGTGGTAAAGTAAGAGAGGGTGAGGAGATGGGAGAAAGGAAGTGAGAGGAGATGAACAGACTGATGCTGCGTGCCCGCCGTAAGAGGGGAGGCAGGCAAGGAGAGGGCTGAGAGGAAACGGCCATTTGTAGTGGTAATTATAAAGAGAGAGTGATCCAACATTTCGGCCAAGAGTGACTGAAGGAGGTCAGTGAGGAAAAGCGGACACAATAAGACGAAAATTAATGTCTCCAGCCTGTTTAGAAGGGCTTTATGCAGTGCTCTCTCTCTCTCTCTCTCTCTCTCTCACGTGACCTGCTCTTCTCCCTTCCACGCCCCGCTCCCTCAGAGACTTAAAGCCAGACCAATAGAACGAGTTATGCATGTTTCGCCATTCCTTACCATCGGACTCTTAGATATTCGAATGTGTGTGTGTGTGTGTGTGTGTGTGTGTGTGTGTGTGTGTGTGTGTGTGTGTGTGTGTGTGTGTGTGTGTGTGTGTGGATAAGTGGTGGACGGATAGATAATTGGGTGGATGGATGGAGAGAGGGATGGATAAAGGTATACAAAATGAATGGGTATATTGATGGAATAGTCGGTTGGATGGATGGTTTAAACTTTGTACGGCTGCTTGACTGTCTGCGCATTATCTTCTACTACCTGGCTGGCTGATTGACTGAATGGATGGTTGGATGGATGGATGGATAGATAAATAAGCTGGTTACGTGGATGATATATTTTGGAAAGAAGACAGTCTGGCTGGATGTTTCAATGGCTGGATGGTTGGTAGTTGGGTTCCTATATAAAGGGTTGGATGAGAGACTGGTAATGGTTGGTCTGATGGCTGTGTGGTTGGGTGACTGGTTGAGTACTTGAATGAGTGGTTGACAGTCTGTATGGTTGAATGGTAGTATGATCGGCTGGCTGGTTGAATGGTTGGATGAGGGGTTCGATAATCGTGGAGTTGGACAGGTTAATGGCTGGTTGGTTACTTTATTTGATCGACTGGCAATGAAGCTTACTCATATTGTATTTAGCCAGTTCAATGAACGGTCAGTGGAAGGTAGTTTAATATGGTAGAATGATAGCTTGGTTGAATAGCTGGCTGAATGGTTGGATGAGCGGGCTAGTAGGTTATGTGGTTAGACGGCAGGATGAATGGTAAGTAACAGTTTATTTAGTGGATGGTCGGTTGAATGGTAGGCTGAGAGGAGAGTAAGAGATCTGACTTCATGGTTGTGTGTTTGCCTGCCTGGTTGAATGGTTTTTGACTCCGCTGTTAAATAGGAAAGTAGTTTTTTTTTTTTTTTTTTTTTTTATGTGTCCGACTCTGGGCAAAGGCTTCAGGGCCTGTTTCTCGGGGGCAGTGGCCTATCCCAAGGCCCAGCAGTCCTCCTACACCTCCACATGTCACCACTTCGGCGCTAACACCCACCGTCCATACTGAATTCATGCAAGGGCTGTCTCTTACAGGACTGGTGTACTGGTATTAGCGGGGGTATTTTTACGACATGTCGGCGGGTCATCTGGTAGATCAGGGAAGTCTACTTTCTATGAAATTCAAATCCTTAAACTGTTCCCTGCCCCAGCTGGGATTCGAACCTTGGTCAACTAGGACTGCAGGCCGTGTCTCTACCGATTTAGCCACCGCCTTCCCAAGGCTATCTGGTGTCCTGGAAGGTAGTGGTTCTGTCTCCTTTGTGGTGCAAGCGGGTGGCCACAGACAGCGTGATAAAGAGCGCCAGCAATCAATTATCCATCTGCCTGTGTGAGACCAGGAAAGGGAGGCCTCGGGTTCGTGAGGGCTGTTTGCTTGTGGTCCGGGTACTCGTCGGTCCAAGAAGTTCTCTCTCTCTCTCTCTCTCTCTCTCTCTCTTCTATAATATTTTCACAGCATATATATTTTCGATTTTTAAAGGTGTATTAAGCAGAATCAGTAGCAGTGGAAGAGGCGTTTGACACTCTCCTAAGTTAATAAGAATCCGACTCTGTAAGCATGCAGTGGGAGTGTGTGTGTGTGTGTGTGTGTGTGTGTGTGTGTGTGTGTTTTATCTAGCGTAAGATAAAGCAAAATAATTAATGAGCCTGGAAAGTTATTATTTTGCATAGGAGAAAGGAAAATTATTAGCAGATCAGGAAACGGGGAGAGAATTTTATACAGCTCGAAGCAGAACTAATGTGTGTGTGTGTGTGTGTGTGTGTGTGTGTGTGTGTGTGTGTGTGTGTGTGTGTGTGTGTGAGAGAGAGAGAGAGAGAGAGAGAGAGAGAGAGAGAATAATCTGCAGTCTAGTACCAAAGAAATGTACTACAGAACCAAAATGAACTCACGCTCCCAAAATTCTCTCTAAACTCTCCTCCCATTAGCCAGAAAAATTACCCCTAAATCTCATCATCACACTGAAGGGGATAAGACACAGAAAATATCGAGGAAAAAAAAAAGCAAGGAGAGAGAGAAAAAAAAAAACACACACACACTACAACATTAAGGCTTTCGATTCTGATGAGCAAATCGCCTGGAAAAAGAAAGTTAATTTGAAGGGGAAAATATAAGGCCAAAAAAAATTTAATATAGAAGTTTTTATGACGTTTACTATGCCAGCTGCCTTACGCTCCTTAGAAATATTATTATGTGATATGAGAAAATACACTTAGTCACTAGGCTACTCAGCTTTAGCCAAATAAATAAATAAATAATATAAAACTACTACTACTACTACTACTACTACTTCTACTACTACTACTACTACTACTACTACTACTATTACTACTACTACTACTACTACTACTATTATTATTATTATTATTATTATTATTATTATTAATGTGAGATAACCCCCTGATACAAAAAAAAGCAGTGATAATAAGCCAGTAATAATGATAACAGGCTATTTCTCCTGAAGCACCTGATCATTACTGTATGCAAATTTCAACCATCTAGATTATGAAGTGCCTGAGAGTGTACTTTGAGAGGCAGTAAAGTGGGTCTAAAGAAAACAAAGGCAATGACCAACACATATAATAGAGAGAAACCACAGCTTTTTCTTGTGGGCAATTTTGATATCAGAGAGAGAAAAAAAAATGGTTCGATCTTGTATGTACGTGTCAATTATGTATAGAAAAAAAAATGAGACCAATCCGGATCCGAATAATAGGGAAAACGTGGAGAAGATGCTGACTCACTATATATACACCGTGTTCACCTTTCAGTTCCTGGATCGAATGGTAACTTTGATGTAATAGGTAGAATTAAACGATCACTCAAATGGAGCAAAACACGAAGTACAAGTATTTTTTTATATTCCTCTTCTTTGTGTGTATTTATCTATGCCTATCTATCTATATCTATCTATCTATATAAATTTTGCTGGTGCGTTGTTTATTTGAGATGCGGCAAGTAAGTGGGGAGAGGCAGCTACTGTATCATGAAGGTGGTGGTGTGGTTGATGTGTGTGGTGAGGTAAACACACACACACACACACACACACACACACACACACATTCGAATAACCAAAAGCCCCAGGGTAAGGAAGGGCGGAATATGCATAACTCGTTCTCTTGGTCTGACTTTAAGTCTCTGAGGGAGCGGGGCGTGGCAGGGAGAAGAGCAGGTCACGAGAGAGAGAGAGAGAGAGAGAGAGAGAGAGAGAGAGAGAGAGAGAGAGTGAGAGAAGACGGGGGTGATGCTGGAAGGAGGAGAGGGGAGAGGACAGAGAGAGTGGGAAAGGGAGGAGAAAGAGAAATTTGTTGGGAAAGGAAAGGAATGGAGGAAGGAATGGGGGGAGAGGGTAGGAGTGGCAGAGGGGAGGGTGAGAAAGGGTGAGGAAAGGTTAAGGAAGGGAAGGAAAGGAGGGAGGAGAGGAAGGGAGGAAGGAAAAGGTGTTACACTGAGCCGGAGTATTCGTGCACAACACAGCAGGGAAGGAAGGCGTACATGAAGCTCAGACACGCTGATGAACATGCACACAAACACACACACACGCACACGAATAAATACGAGCACATATCCACTTGCACAATTCTCCTACATTTATGCATACACTCACGCACATTACTTACCATGGTATGCTGTAAGACACACACACACACACACACACACACACACACACACACACACACACACACACACACATACATCACTTCTTACTCTTTTAGCAAGCAAGTTAATGCTACAAATTTCGGCCACATTTTACCAAACTGACGATTTCACTCAGCGCTGACGATTGTATTTTCATCCTCTATAGTTGTAAGTATAAAATATGAGTACCCATGTCTTAGTATACGACTTTTTTTTCTTCATTTTGGAATCTGGAAGTGAACAAATCAACCTGGAGTAGGAAAAACCTCTCTGCAAACAAAATTTAACCTATGAGGGTAATTAAGGGAAAATTTACTCAGCTATTATCGCCCTGGCCAGATCTCAGGCTTCATACTGACCTTCACCTCTGACTTAATATATTCTTGGATTCTGAACATTCATTATTCTATTTACGGTATTTCCGATTGTTTTAATATTAATCAGCTTAAAAACAAGTACGGTATGCAATTGTTACCGTATACTATGAGGAATTTTACGGTTGTCAGTAAAAATTGTGGGTATCTTATGGTACCGGCCCCTCAAAAAAAAAAAAATAAAAAATATGCAAAATAAATTATAAACGTGATTAATAATGATGAAGAAATTATCGTACTCCGTGACAAGTTGGATTTGTATTCGTAATTATAGAGGAATTGCAGTTTATTATCGCGGCTACTTCTCCCTCTCTCTCTCACACACACACACACACACACACACACACACACACACACACACACGAGTACTGTGGTAATAGAAATGATGCAAATACTGCCATCCTTAGTATTGCCTTTCACCAATATCTACTTTTTAACTTTCTAATTTGTGTATTGCAATCCCAGGCCTGCAACAAGGTGCAGTGCAGGTCTCCCACTCTCACTCTGACCTTAGCTATTGACTTCTGTGCTTCTGTATTCCGTATTATTATTATCATCCTCTAAATCACAAACTAGTCAGAAATTAGGCCTATTTAGGTTACCATTTTAAATTTACTTTAGGCTCGGGGAAAAGGTCAGAAGGACTATGATAATGTACTGAAAGGAATGGCAGCGTTGTGTTAAAAAAAAATCAAATAATATAGTACTTCTGCAGGATTAATGCACTGTACAATACTCGTTATAGTCTCTAGTAATGAACAGGTATTACAATATTATCAAAACATTAAAATTAAAACACTCCTCTATACAATACTTACGGTATGTATTTTCAGAGTATTAGTACAATAACTAAACGATGGAACTACATCTATATTTTCCCACTTCTGGGTATTGCAAGGCCAGATCTGCAACAAGAACCAGTGCAAAGCTCCCACTTCCACCCTGACCTTCACCCCTGACATACAACCCTGAAAATGAATGGGAACACCCGGATTTGTGGCGTAATACGGTCACGATAATAAGGGGGTTTGAGTTATACATACCTTGTTTTGTTATTAGGATCTTGCTATCTCCAGACGATCTTATTTCAGCTTACAAGAGAGAGAGAGAGAGAGAGAGAGAGAGAGATTCCAAGATCACAGACTTCTTTATCATATTTCCGTCTTATCGTAAATACTTCGCTTTGTACCGCTGCTTCTCCATATTCTAGTTTTGTACACCATTTTATTATGCTTTTGAGGGGAAAAAAATATCCTACACTGCTCCCTGGTCAATCTCTCTGCCTTAAATATACTGTAAAGTGCCTGTGAATTAACCGAGGCAACAGAACTAGAATAAAAAAATAATAATAAAACAATAATTACTGACCTACAATGCATCAAGTTGAAGGTAAGATGGTTTTGTTGCGGTCATTTCAGTGAATGCTTGTGGGATACAGTTTATTTTTCTTTCATTTATGCCTCTTCGAAAAACTTAGAAGAGCTCCATCCTAAAGAGCTGGAAGCTTCTCCATTCTTCCGATATGTGTCGTTCCAATAGGAGAATAATTGTGATCAGCCTGTGTATGCCACGCGATCACTTCCACAGCCGACACTCACCAGGTGTAAACAAACGCATCTGATGACAAGATAACTTTTTTTTTTTTTTTTTTTTTTTACAGTGCGCGATATTATATCCTTCCATTTGGATCAAGAAATAAAAATAATATTAATAATAAATTGGAGCATCGTGCACTGTACAAAAGAATAGTAATCAGGGTTATGTAAGTTAATATATTTTACTTAAACTCAACCAGTTGCTCCAATTGCCTGAGGATTCCCGTTTTCTGTTAAGCCTCTGACTTCTAACATGACAGAAAATGAACCTCGAGAAAACAATAATCATATAAAATTTAGATCAAAATAGGAATGGATCATTATTACTGTACGTTAAGAGGGCAATAGTCTTTTTCACACACACATACTGTACATAATTAGACTAGTACGTGAAGGAAAGACTGCCGAGTGTACTGCATCGTTGTTCATCCTTCAACCTCCCTTTCGTCTTCATGTCCCTCATTACTGCATTATCCTCAAATTCAACCATCATTTTCCCTCGTCAGTCCCTGTGCTTTCCAATGACGTGTTAAATATCTATTACTCTCACAACCACTTGATTTTATTCAATTTTGGGGGGAGTGTTTTCGAACTGGAGTTTGATATTAGCCTTCAGTAGCTCATCATACCTAGAGAACTGTCTTAAAATCGTCGGAGGGGGTAGCGGTGAAGAAATTTACCTCTTCATCTTAACTATTACCCCTTGATATCTTTTTGTATACTACCGATGTTGTTAATACGAAGACATAACATTTAAGACATGAAGATACAGTATGAAAAATGCATATCGTCAAGGAAGCAATGTTTCCCTTAATATCTCTCCTTACCTGCTCTACGAATTTTCTTTTTTTCATCCTTTCTTCACTTTTTGCTGTCTCTTCTATTCTCTGTTACCACTCCTTTCTTTATCCACTACTTTGTTTTTACCTCTGATCTAAACTTGAGTCTTTCCCTTTCATTTGAACTTCCTCGTCAACTGGTGTGTCTTTCCCTTTCACTTATCAGCTCCTCATTGCCTTTCTCTCTCTCCCCTCCTCCCTACACTTCTGTTTTTATCTCTCCTCCTTCCTCCCTGTAAGTATGTCCCCTCCTTCCTTCCATCCTCCACCCCTTCTCTTCTCTCCCTTCCATCTCCAACCCAACTTCCTCTTTCCCTCGCACCTCTCACCCCTACCCACCAAGCCTATCCCACACCTTCTCTCCCCATCTCAGCTCCTACCCCATCCCTCCTCCCACCCCATTTTTCACCCCCTATCGCTCACTTCCCTCACCCCACCTTAGTCCCACCCCACACCTCATCACCTATCACCTCTCTCATCACCTACCACCTCTCTCATCACCTCCCCTCCTCCCACCCCTCCCTCCCCTTATCATTTTCTCTCACCTCACACCCCTTGCCTCACACCACCATCCCTTACCCCCCCCTCACCCCTTTTTCACCCCCCCACCCCTCGTTTAAGACTGGTTGGGTTACGGGATAGCTGGGGTTCATTAAAATAGTAAGGCACGGGCTCCAGGCTACATAAAACAAATAGACTGGTTTACTGGTGTATGTGTGTGTGTGTGTGTGTGTGTGTGTGTGTGTGTGTGTGAGAGAGAGAGAGAGAGAGAGAGAGAGAGAGAGAGAGAGAGAGAGAGAATAAGTTGCGAGGAAGATAGATAATAATTATGATCATGTAATATAGATAAACTGAGGCTGTCATTTCTCAAGGCAAAAAAAAAAAAAAAAGTTCTTTTACTTATCCCCTTCACTTCCATGGCGTCTTCACATTCTCCATATACTTGCTACCACCAATCGATTTTATTCATCCGATAGTAAGCCATAGGAGCCTGGAAGTGTGAAATTACTTATATTTTCCTTTTGTGTTGGCTGGGTGTCCGACTGTAACCTCTTGTCCTTTACTCAGGGAGATAAAACAGGGAATCTTTGAGCTAATGATGTTCTCCCTCTCCCAGCTAACTCCAGACGATTTTATTCATCCGAGAGTGAGTCATAGGAGCCTGAGAGAGCAAAATAAGCAACGTGGTCCTTTCGTACAGACTGACTCACGTAATATAACCTCCTCTCCATTTTTTACTTGGACGAATCAGGGAATATTCGACCTAACCCACTGATTCGGGTCTCATCTTTTTTCATATTACTCTTGTCCCCTCTTGACGATTTTATTCAGCTTGGGGGAGACTTCTTGAGCTGAAGGGGTTAGTTTTCACCTGTAATTAGTCCTTTATTACCTGAGGACCCTCCTGAACAAAATCACCTGTCTCCCTTTCGTGTAGGCTGAGTCACCCTGGATAACCTCTTGCTTTACTTAGGGAGATAAAATAGGGAGTATTTGGCCTAATGATTCTGCCCTCCCCCCGCCCTTACCACTGCTAGATAACCAAATTGCCGAAAACCACCCAATCGAAACTCACAGCTTCAAGTGGCTAAAAATACGAAATCTTACAATCATCGTCAAAACCATTATCATCATCAGTCTCATTACTTTAATCATCATCATTATTGTTATCACTATCATTGCTGTCATTATCATCATCAGCATTATCGCCATCATAGGTCAAATCATCATCATCGTCATCATCGTCATCATCATCATCACCCTACTTTCGTTGACTATGTGCTTCTCCTACATAACCAACACATTTAGATCCCTTGTCAGTTTCTTAACCTCACCAATTTCCCCATCTCGTTTGTTTATTTTTTTTTTCACCCTGATTTATCACATCCATCCACATCCACCTCGACCCTCCACTTTTCCCTCTACTTTCAGAGTCATCTACGCAGAGCTGTTTCTCTATGCAACCACACCTATTCCTCAACAGTAGATTTTTACCTATTATTAAAGAAGACATGGATGATGATGATGATGATGATGATGATGATGACAATAATAATAATAATCTATCTATCTATCTATTGCCAGACGCCTCAATCCCGTTTGGGGTGGCCACAAACAAATCGCCTCCAAGTCGCCCTGTCCCCCGCCATTTCACTCCCCTGCTCCCAACTCACACCCCCTTCTCTCATATACCTCTCCACCCCATCTCTCCATCTCATCCTCGGCCTCCCCCTCCCTCTTTCCCCCTCCACTTCACTCACATACACTCTCTTCGTCAGTCTTTCACCCTCCATCCTCTCCACATGGCCAAACCACCTCAGTGTGTTCCTCATAACGCCTCATAACGCTTCCTATCACATCCACATCAACACCACAACGCTCCTTTATATCCTCATTCGTCAGCCTGTCTCTCCATGTGACTCCACAGGCTCCTCTTAAATAACTCATTTCCACGGCTCTCACTCTTGACTTGTGTCCTTCCAACAACGTCCAAGCTTCACTTCCGTACGTTAGAGTTGGTATCACAATACTGTCATGTAGTAACTTTTTCACTTCCATGCTCACTTCCCTGTTTCTTATCACTGCTTTCAAAGAACCAGCAACCTTTCTTCCCTGCTGTACCCTTTCAAGCACTTCACCCTCCAAACCTCCATCCTTACTCATCACACTACCCAAGTACTTAAACGTACTCACATTTTCCAATTCCTCACCATCCAACCTCGCTGTACATTCACTGACTTCACCTCTCTCAAAGACCATCACTTTACTCTTCCCTACATTCACCTTTAGATTCCGTTTCCTACACACTCTCTCAAACTCATCCACCAAGCATTGCAGCTCTCCTTCGTCTTCACTCAACAACACGGTATCATCTGCAAACAACAGTACAGGGAGTTTCCAAACACTATCCTCTCTCACCAGGGCCACTCCAACATCCACTACCCTACCTTGTACCTCTTTTATTACCCCATCCATGTACAGATTGAACAACCATAGAGACATGACATATCCCTGTTTCAACCCAACTTTCAAAGAGAAAAATTCACTTAGTTCACCATCCACACGCACTGCAGCCTTCGCACCATCGTACATACTCTTCACAGCATTCAACAACTTCCCATCTATTCCATATATTCTTAACACTTTCCACAATCCTAGTCTATCCACCCTGTCATATGCTTTCTCCAAATCCATGAAAGCCGCATACAACTTCTTTCCCTTCTCCAGAAACTTTTCCACTAAAGATCTGAGAATGAATATCTGATCTACACAACCTCTTCCCTTCCTAAAGCCTCCCTGTTCTTCTCCAACTAATTTCTCTGTTCTTTCTCTAACTCTGTCAATAAGTATCCTACCATACACTTTTCCTATTATACTAAGAAGACAAATGCCCCTATGATTACCACACACTTCTTTTTCCCCTTTTCCTTTGTACAAGGGAATAATTATACCTGACTTCCAATCCTCCGGGACTCTACCTTCCTCCCAGGCCAATCTGCACATCTTCGACATCCATTCTACTACTATCTCTCCCCCATGCTTCAGCATTTCACCACACACTCCATCAATTCCTGGGGCTTTCCCTGATTTAACTTTCTTCATTGCTTCCACAACTTCTATCCTACTGATTTCTTCGTGTCTTCTCACCTCCCTCCTTCTCCCAATCATTCCCCAGCCACTTATACTTGCATTACTTCCATCCTCCACGTTCAACAATTCCTTAAAGTGTTCTCTCCATCTGCTCACTTTTTCTCCCTTCTTCACTAGTAATCTACCATTTTTATCTTTCACTCCCCTGCTAACTTCACTTCCACCCTGTCTTACTCTTTTCACCTCTTTCCAGAACATTTTCTTACAGTCCCTCCACTTTACACTCAAATTCCTTCCAAATTCCTCATCCACTCTCTTCTTACAC
This sequence comes from Coenobita brevimanus, assembly GCF_032717465.1. Classification (NCBI taxonomy): domain Eukaryota; kingdom Metazoa; phylum Arthropoda; class Malacostraca; order Decapoda; family Coenobitidae; genus Coenobita; species Coenobita brevimanus. The sequence continues at coordinate 46,724,082 of NC_136977.1, read as the reverse complement.
TCTCTTCCTAATCTTTTCACCTCTCTCTTCCTTTCTACATATAACTCTCTCTTCCGCCTCTCAACTTCTTCCACATCCCTATTTCTCATCCATTCATTGTATGCTTTCTTCTTTTGTGCCACAGCCCGTTTCACCTCTTCAGTCCACCACGCTGTTCCTTGCACCCCCATCCATCTTCTCTTCCTTCCACACACCACATCACATGCTGCACATATTTCTTCTGTAAATATTCTACACACACCTTCCACCTCCCCCATCTGCTCCAACTCATATTTGCCCAATCGTTCCTCCACTTCTCTCTTATACTCTGCCTTTTTCTCATCCTCTTGTAACCTTTCCACTCTCCTTGCAACTACTCCTTCCTCTCGTCTTTCCCTTCTTCTATTCCTCCATCTTACTTGAACTTTAACTCTGGCCACCACAAAGTAGTGGTCAGAAAGTCCACTCCCCCAACCTCTATAAACTCTTGCATCCAATATACATCTTCGCATCCTTTCATCCACACACACATAATCAATCATTGCCTTCCTTTCACTCAATTCACCACCCACCCTTCTCATCACTCGCCATGTATACCTGTGGATCATTTTATGCCTGAAGAGGGTACTGGCTATCACCAACCCCCTCCCAGCACAAATGTCCACTAACGCACTCCCATTCTCATCTATCTCAGCAGGCACACCCCACTCACCAACTATTCCATCTACCTTCACATTCCCAACTTTACCATTCATATCACCAATCAAAAACACTCTATCATTCCTTCCAAACTTTTCCATGCACACTTCTACATTTGTCCAGAACTCTTCTCTCACTCTTCTAGCACGATCTTGCGTTGGCGCATACACACACACAATCGCCCACATTTGTATTCCAACTTTCAACTTTACCCACACAATCCTTGATCCAACTGATCCATACTGTCTTATGCTCCTCTTCCATCTTTTACTCACAACTATTCATACTCCTTCCTTTGCCCTCTCATTCTCACCTACTCCTGCACATATACCCCATCCATACTCCCATTCTCCCACACTTTCTCCTCTCCATTTTGTTTCAGTTATTCCACATACATCCACTTTCGCATCCTCAAGCACCTGGACAATCTCTCTCTCTTTCACCTCATCATTTGCTCCCCTTACATTCCACGTTCCAATTGCAATGTCCTTTGTCCGGTCCTTGGTCGTCAACGTTTGGTCAGTCCTTGTCCGAGGCTTATGGTTTGTCTTTTTAGTTAGTTGTTTTCCGGGGAGGGGCACTAACCCTCCGCCAACCCTTTTAGTCGCCTTTTACGACAAGCAGGGATACTGGGGGAGTATTCTTGACAAACCCCCCTACCCCCAGGGGGTAAATAATAATAATAATAATAATAATAATAATAATAATAATAATAATAATAATATTATTATTATTATTATTAATATTAATAATAATAATATTAATATTAATAATAATAATAACAATAATAATAACATGATAGTAATAATAATAATGAAACGATAATAACAACAGTAAATAGCAGATAATGAATTCAACACACACACACACACACACACACACACACACACACACACACACACTCAAAAATCGCATTACATTACTACCAAATAAACATTCACCCATACACAGCACGTACCAAGCCCACAGACGAAACGAGAGCACTTAAGTCAAAAGCAGGTAAAGATCACAGGGTCAGGGACAGTATTCATAAACTCTTCTAAGCTTAAGTTGTGCATAAGACTGTTTGTAAATATGCTTAAGTCTTCATTCACACAACTACTAAACACTTCATAGTCAAATTAAAGTGAGTATTAAAATGACAAAATAAAAAAAAAAAGACAAAAATACGAAAAACAAAATGATCTATGGTGATACTTTGATCTATCGAAGACTTGTTTATCCAGGAAAATATATAAGATATTTTATAAACTCTTCCTCAGATCCCAGAAACTAAAAATGGTCATACATCCCAATGATTTCTGGCCCTGAAATTTACTACCCCCCTTACAGAGCCTAAGTCAAAAAAAGGTCATAGGCGAAGGTCTGAGGTCATGCTGGAGTTCTCATGGGACGATGTGTAAGTCACCGTAAATCAAGAGGAAGTGTTGCAAGAGGATGGGTTGCAAGAGGATGGGTTGCAAGAGGATGGGGTGCAAGAGAATGGGTTGCAAGAGGATGGGTTGCAAGAGGATGGGTTGCAAGAGGATGGGATGCAAAAAGATTGGGTGCAAGAGGATGGGTTGCAAGAGGAAGGGTTGCAAGAGGAAGGGTTGCAAGAAGATGGGATGCAAGAGGATGGGGTGCAAGAAGATGGGGCGCAAGAAGATGGGGCGCAAGAGGATGGGGTGCAAGAGGATGGGGTGCAAGAGGATGGGTTGCAAGAGGAAGAAATGCTTGTGGAAATACGCTAGGTTGTCCACTCTCTCTCTCTCTCTCTCTCTCTCTCTCTCTCTCTCAGCTTCCATCTGTAATGCATATATAGTACACCTCCTCGTCTATCTAACACCAATGCTCGATCTCTGTTGTCTTGCCACTTCCTCTCATCCCATCTCACACATTTTTTCCCCTCCCCCTCATGCCTGTATTTCTTTTATGTGTCCGACTTTAAGCATAGACTTGGTGGTCCATTCCCTAAGATCTAGAAACAGTCATACGTGTCACCCTCCTTCACATGTCACCACTTCGATGCAAATGCTTAGCGTCCATATTCAGTGCATACCAGGGCTGTCTCATTCAGGGCTGCTGTATTGGTATTAGTGGGGAGGTTTTTATGGATTTGTCGGTATATATTGCAGATCAGGAAAGTCTGCTTAATGATGCTGAAATAATTAAACTGATTCCTGCCCCAAACTGAGATAGAACTCATGTCCTCTCCGGCAGCAGACTACCTTTCCAATCGTGTGTGTGTGTGTGTGTGTGTGTGTGTGTGTGTGTGTATGTGCATTTTTGCCTGTATAGGATTCAGATGCACCGTGGCCACTAACAAGGATATGTGTACCTTGTTTGCGTATATGCATATTGTTACATAGCCTATGATTTCATCATCCTTTATGTAATTCTAACGTACAGTGTGCTGCCTGTTTGATCACGAGCGTGTTCTACCTCATTCCCCCCCTTCTACCTTCATAGTAGAGTAAGTCGTTCTTTCTGTTGTTCAGAGCGGGATTGTCAACTCTTTGTCCCCATGGCTTCATTTGCGCGTCCTTCTTACAAGTTGTATCAAGCTCTGCTGGCCCCTATATAATGAGCTCAGTCTCTACATTAATTGCCACTTAGATCTACTCCTCATTTTGTTCACATCTCTGTCCTACCCTGTACAGTTATTATTGTGAGTGCTCAGGAAGTCTCGAACCATCTAGCAGCTGTGTAATTTGAGTATAAGTGTTATTGCATTTTGTTCTTGTACTGTATAGCATAAGTTGTTAATTTGTAGACCTAGCGAGGTTTTTGTAATTCATGTAAGGTTCTTATTGTTAGCCATTGTTAATAATAGTTTGTATCTGTAATAATTTATCTTGCATTAACAGAGCATTACCCAGTGTATTTTCATTTTATCAGGGCTGACTTAGATAAATTTACTCTTGCTAATTTCGTGTTAATAGAGGCTATTGCAGTTAACCATATATTTAACCTGTTTTTGCCATTACATTATCCTTATGAGTCCTGAATGTTTTGTTGTTAGTTTGAGCATTAAACTTTAACTTGTAATTTTACCTAACTCTTTTGTTTTGAACCTGGAACTTTACGGGACAGTAGTGATTTTTAGTATTCTCACTTAAAGTGTACATTATCTTTCTCTGTTCCGTAACATAAATTTGGCGACCTCTTATCAGGATATTCAGGATATTATCATAAGGATATTGCTTGATATTTTGTGACTGTGATTTATTCATGATGTCTACTATTACTACAGTTGATGAAGCCAAAGATTTTTTGTCAAATGTGCAAACAGTGTGAGATGTAGAAAAGAGAACAAAGAATGAACTTAAGCTTGTTGCTCAACAATTGGGAATTGCTGTTCGCTCTCATCATTCTAAAGATCAAATTGTTAACATGATTAATGAAAGCTTGTTTAATATAACTCCTCCAAATGAGCAAATGCAGATTGAATTAGCTAAGTTACAGCTAGCCCTGCAGGAGGCTCGTGTTAAGGAGGCTGAATTTCAAGCACGTGCTAAGGAGGCTGAGTCTCAGGCTAAGGAGGCGCAGTCTCATACTAAGGAGGCTGAGTTTCAGGCTCGTGCTAAGGAGGCTGAGGCACAAGTTGAAATTGCTAGGATTCAGGCAGACCATGAGTATCGCATGAAACAAGGTGGAACTGGATCATCTAGCTCTGATGATTTTGATGTGGCTAAAAATGTTAAACTTGTCCCTCCTTTTAATGAATCTGATTTAACAAAGTATTTTCAGTTGTTTGAGAGGGTAGCTACAGGTTTTAATTGGCCTAAGGAGTATTGGCCAGTACTCCTTCAAACTGTTCTCACCGGTAAAGCTCAAGTAACTTATGCATCTTTGCCTCAGGATCAATCTGATAATTATGATGTAGTTAAGAGCTTGATTCTTAAGGCCTATGAGCTTGTTCTTGAAGCTTATAGAGTAAAATTTAGGACAACTTAAAAGCAAGATAAGAAATCCCATGTTGAGTATGCAAAAATCAAAGAAGATCTGTTAGAGCAGTGGTTAAAATCTAAGAATGTGAATTCTGATTTTGATAAATTTAAGCAGATGATTTTGCTAGAGGACTTCAAAAGGTGTGTTAATAATGATGTAAGCCTATATCTTGATGAGAAAAGAATAGATAATTTGTCTGATGCTGCAGTTTTAGCTGATGAATATGTTCTCACTCACAAGAGATATTCTAAAGAAAAAGGGAAAGCTGAGAGTAAGTACGTTGCCTCTACTCAGAGTACAGGTAACAGGAAAGAGAATAAAGATGATGTTTCTCAGGAAGTAAATGCCAGCTTCACCTCTAGATTTCAGAAAAGTAAATGTACTTATTGTAGTAAGCTTGGTCATACTACGGAGAAATGTTTCAGGAGACAGCGTGATGTGAACAAAAAGCAGTCTTTAAATATTCAGTCAATTGGTCTAGTGTCCACCCTTGAGAGTTCCCAGATTTCTTTAACTGAGTTAACTGAACCTGCTTTGAGGGGTAAATTAAATCCTCATGATGAAGCTCCTCTTTTGAGCAGTAACGTGGGTGACACTCTCAAGAGTTCATGTGCTAATTTCCTGTCTGATGGTTTTGTCAGTCCTCTGGACAGTAATGACAGGAAATCAGTTCAAATATATCGTGATACAGGTGCTTGCCAATCCCTTATGCTGACCAGTGTTCTAGGCTCTAATGTTAATTCCTCTGATGAAACTGTAATCTTACAAGGTGTAGGGAATAATTACTTCTCTGTCCCTCTGTGCAGAGTGAATTTAGAGTCTGGTTTTGTTAATGGTTCCGTTATGGTTGGGTTGGTTGAGACACTCCCAATGTCAGGTGTAACTTTCTTACTTGGAAATGATATTGGTGGAGGTCAGGTGTGTCCAGCTCCTTAGTTGTCTGGTGAGCCAGTGGCTGCGACCCATGATTGTGATGTCCCTGATGTGTTCCCTGCATGTGCTGTCACTAGGGCTAAGTCTAAAGTTACTGGTGATTTAGAGGATAATGATGATGATGATGTTATCCTAGCTGACACTTTTCTTGCTAATTTGGACCACTCACCAGATGAGGCAGTACCCCGTAGTGTTGATAATTTGTCTCGTCAAGAGTTGGTTGAGTTGCAGGTTGCTGACCCTGAGTTGAAAGATCTAGCTAACTCTGCTTGCAGCGAGGAAGAGTCAGCTGGTGCTTCCACTTGTTATTATATAAAGTCAGGAGTACTTATCAGGAAGTGGAGACCCCCAACAGCATCAGCCGACTGTGAATGGGAGGTTGTACATCAAGTTGTCATCCCTCGTGTTTGTAGGCAGGATATCATTAGAGTGGCTCATGTTTCCAGTTTGGCAGGACACCTTGGAGTGAGGAAGACTGTGGCAAGCATTTTGAAACACTTCTACTGGCCAGGTATCTTCAGGGATGTTTCCTGGTATTGTAAGTCTTGTCACACCTGTCAAGTTGTGGGGAAGTGTAATCAGACCGAAAAGGTTGCACCTCTAGTTCCCATTCCTCCTTTTGAGGCGCCATTCACCCGTGTGTTGGTGGATATTGTGGGCCCTCTTCCTAAGACTTCTTCAGGATTTTCTTATGTGTTGACCCTGATTGATATGGCTACTCGTTATCCTGAATCCATTCCACTTAGAAATATCTCAGCAAAGAACGTGGTTAAGGAAATGCTAGGGTTCTTCACAAAGTTTGGTCTGCCCAAGGAGGTACAGTCAGACCGGGAAAGTAATTTCATGTCAAATGTTTTCAAGCAGTCTCTGAAAGAGTTGGGCATCACCCAGATCACGTCTTCAGCTTATCATCCCCAGACTCAAGGAGCGTTGGAGAGATATCATCAAACACTCAAATCGATGCTCAAGAAATACTGTTTGGAACATCAGAAAGCCTGGGATAAAGGTCTTCCATTCGTTGTATGTGCCGCAAGAGAATCTCCAAATGAATCACTGGGCTTCTCACCCTTTGAACTCTGTTTGGCCATGAAGTAAGAGGACCCCTTAAGCTACTCAAGGAATGCTGGCTGTCGGAGGAAGATGGCGTCAACCTGCTGGAGTATGTGATGAAGTTCAAGGAACGGCTGTCCACTGCTTTACAGCTGGCGAGAGAGAATTTAGGAGCTGCTCAGGAGAAGATGAAGACTTGGTATGATAAGAAGTCCAGGTTACGCCACTTTCAGCCAGGAGATCAGGTTTTGATTCTGCTACCAGTGCATGGGCAACCTCTTCAAGCCAAGTTTAGTGGTCCTTATTTCGTGGAGAAGAAACTCAGTGATGTCAACTATGTCATCGCCACACCAGATCGTAGAAAGAACAAGCAACTATGTCACATCAACATGCTAAAGTTATATCACAGGCGGGACGAAAATAACCCAGTCTGCACTGTAGCTGTTCCACCCGAGTCTGCAAGTGAAGTTCCTCCATGCAGCATGAGCCTGAGTGATAGTTTGGGGAAGAATCCTGATATCATGAATGATCTCCAGACTAAGCTTTCTCATCTACCTCCCGAGGAAAGGCAGGAGTTTTCGGCATTACTGCAGGAGTACCCGCAAGTATTCCGTGCCACTCCAGGAAGAACCACTGTGTTGATGCATGATGTCGATGTTGGAGACGCAAAGCCAATTAAACTGCCTCCTTATCGTGTGAACCCTGTGGAAGTTCCTCTCATCCAGAAGGAGCTTGGCTACATGTTGGACCACAAGATGATTGAGCCCTGTCAGAGCGAGTGGAGTTCTCCTGTCACTCTAGTCCCTAAGCCAGGTGGGTCACAGCGGCTTTGCATCGACTACAGACGTGTTAATCAGATAAACAAAACAGACACTTACCGTCTCCCTCGCGTGGAAGATTGCATAGACAAGATCGGAAAGGCTAGGTACATAAGTAAGTTTGATTTGTTAAAGGGATACTGGCAAGTACCTATGACTGAACGTGCTAGGGAGATCTCATGTTTTGTAACACTAGGAAAGACTTCTGCATGTTCTGTAATGCCATATGGTATGAAGAATGCACCAGCCACATTTCAGAAGCTCATGAGTGTTGTAACAGAGGGTTTGGCAGGGTGTGTTTTTTGTATTGGAGATGTATTGATCTTCAGTGGCGGCTGGAAAGATCACCTGTGCCATGTCAGTGAGTTTCTTGAGCGTTTGGTTCAGGCTAATCTTGTAGCTAATTTATCAAAGTGTGAGTTTGGTCAAGCTAAAGTTCAGTACCTTGGGTACGTAATTGGTGATGGACATGTTGCACTACCGGCAGCTAAGGTTCAGGTTATAAGTGATCTTCCCAGACCTAAAAGTAGGAAAGAGCTACAAAGATTTTTGGGAATGGTAGGTCATTACAGGAGATTTGTTCTTAACTTTCAATTCTTGTATCACCACTTACAGACCTACTGAAAAAGGGAGTTAAATTTGTCTGGACTGATAACTGTGAATCCTCTTTCAACAAACTTAAAGCTATCCTATTAAGTCAGCCAGTGCTCGCTACTCTAAATTTTGCTAAGCCTTTTAAGATGGCTGTTGACGCAAGTGATACAGGAGCTGGGGCTGTTTTGCTGCAAGAGGATGATCAGGGTATTGAACACCCTGTATCTTATTACAGTAAGAAGTTCACTCCACCTCAAAAGAACTACTCAACTATTGAGAAAGAGCTTTTGGCCTTGATTTTGGGTTTACAGCATTTTTCATTTTATTTGTGTTCTGGTTTTGACCCCATAGTCATTTATACCGATCATAACCCACTGAAATTCCTTAGTAAGTTTAAAGATAAAAATCAGAGATTGACAAGATGGAGTCTACTTCTTCAGGAGTATTCATTAGACATACAACATGTCAAGGGGAAAGAAAATGTTATTGCAGATTGCTTATCTAGACTTTAGACAGATTGTTTTAGAGTAATAAGAAATTTCCTTTGTAAATTTCTTTTTTCTTTGTGGGGAGGTGTTACATAGCCTATGATTTCATCATCCTTTGTGTAATTCTAACGTACAGTGTGCTGCCTGTTTGATCACGAGCGTGTTCTACCTCACTCCCCCCCTTCTACCGTTATAGTAGAGTAAGTCGTTCTTTCTGTTGTTCAGAGCGGGATTGTCAACTCTTTGTCCCCATGGCTTCATTTGCGCGTCCTTCTTACAAGTTGTATCAAGCTCTTCCGGCCCCTATATACTGAGCTCAGTCTCTACATTATTTGCCACTTAGATCTACTCCTCATTTTGTTCACATCTCTGTCCTCCCCTGTACAGTTATTATTGTGAGTGCTCAGGAAGTCTCCAACCATCTAGCAGCTGTGTAAGTTGAGTATAAGTGTTATTGCATTTTGTTCTTGTACTGTATAGCATAAGTTGTTAATTTGTAGGCCTAGTGAGGTTTTTGTAATTCATGTAAGGTTCTTATTGTTAGCCATTGTTCATAATAGTTTGTATCTGTAATAATTGATCTTGCATTAACTGAGCATTACCCAGTGTATTTTCATTTTATCAGGGCTGACTTAGATAAATTTACTCTTGCTAATTTCGTGTTAATAGAGGCTATTGCAGTTAACCATATATTTAACCTGTTTTTGCCATTACATTATCCTTATGAGTCCTGAATGTTTTGTTGTTAGTTTGAGCATTAAACTTTAACTTGTAATTTTACCTAACTCTTTTGTTTTGAACCTGGAACTTTACGGGACAGTAGTGATTTTTAGTATTCTCACTTAAAGTGTACATTATCTTTCTCTGTTCCGTAACAATATTTATAAACATGAATCTCTCTCTGCCTTTCTTCAGCCTTGATATTCAGCCAACACTCCCATACTTCACCAATGTCATTAACCTTTCCACTGCCACTGCCCTTCACTGCCACTGCCCTCCTCCAAGCTGAATAACCATATAACGGTCGTATGTACAAAAGACTAATTCTACTCACTCCAGATGTAGTGCTTTTTACCTGTCCCCATCCCGGAGGGGCTCGGGGACGGGAATTGTTTTCACTCGGTTTGTCTGTTTGTTTGTTTCTCTGTTTGTTAACAACTTTACGCGAGAACTACAGATGCGATTTTTACTAAAATTACAGGGATGATGGGTTATGATCCTCTGATCACCTGATTAAATTTTGGGCCAAACTGGGGCCAAGGCCCAGGCGGTAGTCCCAAAAAATATAACACAACGGAGACGGATAAAAATCGTTTTTTCGAAATAACTCCTTTCAATTTCGTCATATGGACGTGAAACCAAAACCTAAAGGTGCATCTGTCAAATCTTCATTCCATGACATGCCTCATTACATCAAGGGGGTCGCTCACCAGTTAGCCGTAGGGGGGGCAATGTCAGGTGGGTCGGACCTAAAATTTCGAATGGGCATAAAATCGTTAATTTTCACCCGATTTACTCCATATTTGATATTTGGTATTTTGACTAGATACCCTGTTGTGTTTATATGTCAGCACTAGAGGTAGCACATTTTATCCTTGCTACCTCTAGATAATTTTATTAATTTCATGGTAGGCTTCTCGTGTCAGTAGGGGTTCAATGGAGTTTGTTTCTGGGCCCTTCACTATTCGTTCTCTCTCTCTCTCTCTCTCTCTCTCTGTTCGTGTGTTGATAGCGAGAACAGACCATAAAATACCACAAACATGTGTCTCTGTAATGCTGAATAAAAATGTCAGTCGGTACCAATGATATATAATCAAAATAACGTCATTATATTGCTAAGGACATCGGCAATTCCTAATGACCTCTTCACTGACTTTTACAAACCAGAATAAAACAGTTTGGACGTAGCGAGAATAATATTGAAAAAAAAAAAAATGTCATCGCGTTAAAAGGTAACTCTCAAACCTCTTCACCACGAGGGCTCTTTAAGAAAATCGCCTGTAGGTAATTAGAATATTTTGAAGAAAAAGATGCTACCGTACTGCTAAATATAATGGATATAGCTTCTTCTATATTAAAACCCTCTAATTTAGCTGAAACCCCAATAATCCGGAGACGTATTTTGTTTATTATCTTTCTTCCATCGGACGATTTTATTCAGCCCTGGGGAGGAGTTTCGGTCAAGGCATTATCGAAAGCTATGTTTAACCTTTCCAGTTTTAAAAAAATCTACTGAGTTAATAAAATCGTCTGCACGTATCCTGTATGATCCTGTATGAGTTTATGGAACATGGCATCAGTCTGCTGGGAATAATGTTCAGTGCTTTAACTCCTTCATCACGAGGGTTTTCTCCAAGGCTTTATATAATTGTCTTGTGGTAGGAAAAAACATGAATGTCATTGTACTGCTGGGTTAAAATGGTGTGGCGTTGAAAAAGAAGCCGGCGAACAAAATAAATGCTTCCACATTAAGAGTTACACGTGACTGGCAGCATCCATTACCCAAGCTTGTTGCTCCCGCCAGTCTGACCGCAAGCAGTGCCTCGCCTCGCTCACAGGTAACCATGGAAAATGTCACTAATACGGACACAAATCATCGACAGACTCTACTCATTTGCAAAAGTCCTCATCTCCTCCAGAATAGCGTTCGATATCTTGAGTTTGTTTCCTAAATTTCATCGTTTATCATCCACCATCCACTCTTGGGCTGCCGCATCAAGAATATAGACACCTTGCACTAAAATATTCATACCAGACTCTAAAGGCGAGAGTGACCAGTTACAGCACAGTGAGTGGCATCAGGTGAGCCATGAACCTTAGCATCACTTGTGGGAGATCTTATGGCCGTACTGACCACATCTGAAGCCTGAGCCTTAACTCTCTAAACTGCCAGACTTTCATTTACTTATTTTGAAGGGTAACAACGTTTTGTATGAAATGTGGCTTGTATACCATATGGCTCGTCATTCGTTGTGGAATAACATATATGGAGTGATGGCTGGATTCTTCCTCACCCCTTCACATACCCAAACATTTCCATTTATGTGAGCACCAATTAAAATATATACTTTTACCAGAATACACTGCAGATTATTTTAAAGATAACTCTAGCTCAATTTCTACCGATAAAGTGATTCCACGAACGCCAGTAAAAGCCACACTTGATCTCCATACTTTACTAATTCAGGATACCTTCACGATTAAGTCCTTGTGCCCGAGAATGCAGTTTTGTTTTTGTTTTTTTCTGCTAATGTAAGGCAGTTTTAATCTGCTCTTGAGATTATCCGTACAGAGCGTCGTTTAAAGCTTGAGTCAATTAACACAAGAAGCACAACGAACTATTCAGCACTTAAAACACACAAAATCATCATCACCATCATTATCACCATATCATCATCATCATCATCAACTTCACCACCACCACCATCATCATCATCAACTTCATCATCACCACCATCATCATCATCAACACCATCATCAACACCATCATCATCATCATCAACTTCACCACCACCATCATCATCATCCAAACCCGACTTCCGACTAAAACCTAGGTGTGAGTGGTACTGGAAAAAAAAAAAAAAAAAAAAAGGTTATTTACCCATTATCGCACCCGGGTATTAGCAGACCCACTATCAGTCCAATACCTCCAGTAATTTCTTAATCCATACGGTCCATAATAATTCTCAATAATCCAAATACATTAAGTCCTTCACCATTATCAAAAGTTTCAATTCATCATTAACATCAGATCAATTCAAAAACACCACAGTCAATCCAGCAGCTTAGTATATTCCTCTGTTTCACTAACCTTAATGATCAAAACAACAATCTTTAGCAGTTATCTTTAATAATACCTTTAGACCCACAGTATTATTAAAACAACCCAAAACCATCCCATCCAACTCAGAATCACCACACATATTCATCCATTCTCATCATCCAAAATAATTCTTAATAACACAAATGCCTCCAATCTCTCGCCATTTAACAGAACTTTCAATTCCTCATTGTTATCAAAAGAACTAATAAATCACGCCATCAAGTTCAATGGCCCTCAAAAAAATATTTCTCACATTCCCGCAGTCAATACTGCTTCTTGATAACTCATAAACTCTCAGTCCCTTATCATTATCAAATCTTCCGAGTCTCTCAGTTATTAACTCAAAGCCAGTCCACCCATTATAAAAGCTCCAACCATTTACCCCCTCCCATGATTTATAATTATTCTTATTAACACAAATACTTTCAGTCCCTCTCCCACCACAACTTTCAATCTTACAGTATTATTAAAGTAATTCAAAACCACGCCATCAAATCCAGCAGCCTTAATTATTTTTCCTCCTACAGTTCGTTACAGTTCTTCGTAATCCCAAAATCTTAAATTTCTCAGCAGTATCAAAATATTCAAACCTTCAATATCATAAATAAATAAATAAATGAAAGTCACGTCACCCAGCCCAGTAGCACCCACATGCGTTTCTCCAGTCCCACGGCACGGCTATCAGTAATCCTTAACATTAAAAATACTTTGAATTCCTCAGTATTTTCAAAAACTTTCACATCCTGACTATTATCAAAACATTCAGAAATCAAGCCACCCACATCAGTAACTCAAAATCACACCACCCACACCAGTAACTCAAAATCACGCCATCCACACCAGTAACTCAAAATCAAACTACCCACATCAGTAACCCAAAATCACGCCACCCACACCAGTAGCACCCCACAAGCAATTCTCTATTCCCACGGTCCACCACCCTCCAGTTCCCAGCAGTGGACGAGCAACAATCTCTCCACCCTGTCAGATCTGGAGTAAAAGTGGAGGAGGCGGTATGCTGGTTTTTATGACGTCCTATTTTGTGTGTGTGCAGCGGTGAAGCATCTGCAATTCTGATCACTCCTGCTTGACTCATGGGAACTGACTCCGGACTTGGGGTGTGGGTGGGAGTGTACTGTAGGTGTATGAGGGTGGGTCTGTGGGTGTGAGTGGATGACGGTGTGGGTGTAAGAGTATGAATATGGATGCGAGTGTGGATCTGAAAATGATTATATGCTGGGAAGGTACTAGTGTGTGTGTGTGTGTGTGTGTGTGTGTGTGTGTGTGTGTGTGTGTGTGTGTGTGTGTGTGTGTGTGTGTGTGTTTGTGTGAGTGTGTGTGTGTGTGTGTGTGTGTGTGTGTGTGTGTGTGTGTGTGTATGTGTGTGCGTGTGTGTGTGCGCGCGCGCACTCAGATATGCGTATACAATGTTGGTATCTGTTTTTACTGCCATCCCTATGTCTGTAGTAATTTGCACACCCGTCAGTTGCATGCAGGTTCACATCGGCATCAACATGTTCATCAATATTAACATCATCATCATCATCTCATTATTATCATAGTCGTCGTCGTCACTCCTTATTTTTTTCACCATTATCATCACCATTATTATCATCATCTCCAACCTCATCACCATCACCATTACCTTTACCACCGACATCATCATCATCATTATCATCACCGTCACCTCTGCTTCCCACCGTAATAAAAAAGTTAGTTTATGCCACAACACAAGGAAAAACCACAGCAGCATTACGCCAATCATTATAAACTCTGTTGAAATGGTCCCTACAACAATTCTCTCATCAATTTTACTTTTCATATCGGCTAAAATCAGAGGACGTCAAATAAACACTATAGTTAATTTGTTCCTATACTCTGTTTTGAACCCATCCGTTTCTGACTGCTCACCTGTAAAAAAAAAAAAAAAAAAAAAAGTAAGGAAAAAAGAGGTGCAGTCTCATATAAGGTGTTCGTACCTGATCGTCTACTTTTATTAGTTCCTCTTGTAGCCCACCCCACTTTCTCTTTCCCTTTCTCACTCTCTCTTTTTCTCTCTTTGTCTTGCTTTCACACCTTCTCCTTTCAAGGATTTAGTTCAGTCTCTCCTGCTTTCTTAATGTTTCTGCTTCTTGATCTCTATCTTCTTTTTCTCTCTATTCAGATTTTCTTCATTCTCTACTTTCGTTACTCTTTCATTTTCTTTTCCTATATTAACTTCCACTTCATTCATTTACTGCTCTTTCTTCCTTCGTTTTCTCCACTTGCATCTCATTTTGCCTTCCTTTTTGTCCGTTGTCTCATTGTTTTCATCTCTGTTTTCAGACTCACTCTCTCCACTTTCCTTCTTCCTGTACTCTCTCTCTCTCTCTCTCTCTCTCTCTCTCTCTCTCTCTCCTCTAACGTTAGTTTTATTCACCTCTAAAGTGTCAAAATCAACCAGCGATCTAATCATTCAGAGGACAGGTACTCATGTCTTTTGCTTTGACTACTGCCAGACGATTTTATACAGATTAGAAGTAACGTCTCGAAAGCCCCCCTATCACACCTACAGCTGGGAGGGAGGGGTTGATGGGTAGGGAGAAAGGGAGGGGTTGAAAGTTACGGAGGAGGGAGGGAGAAGGAGGGAGGAAATTCAAAGGAAGACGAGTTTATTTCCAACTGGACGTGTGCCGTATACGGGTGGTGGAGGTGTACATCCACGTCCGCCTCGATGATGGCTCGTGCTTGCTGATACTATGTATTACTGAGAGACTGGGTTCTTGTTCTCTCTCTCTCTCTCTCTCTCTCTCTCTCTCTCTCATTTCTCCTAGCATCAAAGTCTAGTGTTGAATCCAATTTACAACTTAGCATTCAAGACAGAGATGTGAGAATTTTAGGCCAAGACAAAGCAGACAATAACAGTGACCAACAGGAGATGGCAATTTTAGATCAAGATTAAATAGACAGAGTATAGTGACCGTAAGACAAATACATCTCATAATTTCCAAGAGACTTTCTATGACCTAAGCTGAGAATTGGAGCATCAAACATTCTGCAGCCAAGATAAAACGAAAAGACTATAGGTCCCGGAAAGTGTCCCTCCTAAACACAGACAAGATGAAGTGAACAGCGTATAGTGACGGCAATAGGTGTACCTCTCATATCTAATATGGCTCTCAGTATACCCCCCTCCACCGGAGCTGTGTATTAGGGCATCAAGTATTCCATCCCCACATACCCACCTAAGGAGCGAGTGTTGTACGTCAGGTGTGTGTGTGTGTGTGTGTGTGTGTGTGTGTGTGTGTGTGTGTGTGTGTGTGTGTGTTTTGTGGCAGGGGTTGAATCGCCCCCTTGGAGAGAAAAAGTTGTGTCTCACAAATTGGAATAATTACTGGAGATTCTTCAGTTCTTAAGGGTAAGGGAAGCCACTCGCAAGTCGAATAAAATCGCCTAGCTGTAATCAGAATAAAAAAGAAAACAGGAAGAAACTTGTCATCCAGTGAAATAAATCGAGATAAGTTCCAACCCACTGTGGTGGTTAAGAATTTCCATCTGTTTAATAAAGGTGAATTTCGGAAACAAGAGTAAAATACCCGAGTAAGTATCTGCTCTCTGAAAGGCTAAGAGAGTTGAAAATTACAGAGTGTATATTTCAACCATCACTTTATTATATTTGATCAAGATGCCAGGAAGAGACCGGCGGGAAAATGAATCACTTGGTTGGTTGTCATGCTTACCGTTGTCGTGCAAATGTTCACCTTAATATTTTATATCAAAGCTGCAGGTATTTGCAAGAACTTTGATAGGAGTGGTAGTCCAGAAAAGTGTATATCTTTCTACTTGCTAATATCCGCGTAATAAAAATTAAACTCTTACTTACATGACCTCTTACTTAAATGACCTCTTATTTACATGACCTCTTACTTAAATGACCTCTGATATGGTAAGTGGCCGATAAGAATAAAACACCATATTAGAGATGTAGTTAACAGCGACATAATGTGCATCAATTTATGTAAGAGCGACACAGTTTCCATCAATTAACTGCAATACCGACGTAGAAGGACCTGCTTCCCGTAATAGTGACATTTATGTAATAACGTAATGGTCACACAATTTCCATACATTAACTGTAACAATGACAAATGCTTCAATCAGCCTTATTAGCGACATAGTTTGCATCTATTAACTGTCACGCCAACATAATTTTCATCTTATTAGCAGTATACTTGATTAATGACGATGACGGAGGAACCCCAACAGGCCAGTGTGAAGAGTATATTGGGGGGGGGGGGATAAAATTTCGTCTTCTGTTTCTCGCTAATATTTCACCTCCTCTCTTTCTCACTGTCCTCTCCTGCTGAACCTTCCTAAACAGAGAAAGGTTTGGTATATTTTTCTAAATTTCTCTGTCTAATATTTCACGTCTAATACATCACACTAATCTCTGTTGGAGAATATTCCAAGGCTGGGAGATCTCTCAGTATGCTCCTCTGCCGAATATTTCATTGTTTTTATTTCTCGCCACCCTCTGCTAGCGAATATTCCTTGGCTGACAGAGGTATGTTTCTCTGCCCATAGATGATATTCGTGGGACGCGCCTGGGAAGAAAGGGACGAATATCCCTGAAATATGAGGTAGATGCAGTGCAAGAGCAGACCAACTTTCTTTCCCTCACTGTTCAATGTACTAGGGGGTTGAGTGGCAATCCCATCCACTCAATCACTTTTTTTCCATTACATTCAACTTCGGGGCAGACGTAGCGGAAGCATTGCCGACGGCAGCACCATTAGCGGTTTTTTTTTTCTGACATGTTTTCGTTACCGCCAGACGATTCAGCTCAGGGAGACGCTTTTTAGAGTTACTGAAAGATGCGTCTGACCATTCCTGCTCGATGCGTCTTTCCTAGGCTGAAAGAAATCGTCTGCTGTTATAGAGAATGAAACGTGTCGCAGAGTAAAGCATTGAAACTCCTAAATCCGGTGTCGGTGCTTTATTGATTTATTCTTACTTCTCTGGGACGATTTTATTCAGCTTGGGGGAGACCTCTTGTAGTGAGGGGGTTAATGAAATCTATATCTAACCCCTCCAGTTCAAAATTTCTCTAATAATTTGGATAAAATCGTCTACAAGTAGCAGGAATAAAATAATAATTACGTCAGAGGAGAATGGTGGCACATTCTCCGTCTCCTGTGCATTGGTGCATCTATGACCTGGATAAGATCTCATGACGCTAACGAATCAAATTCAAACTTCATAATTCTCGGCCTACGACATTAATGGGATACTTTCACCCTTCTCGCTTCCCTGGATTCCTCTTGTCTCAATTAGTTCAATGACGTCAGCTAAAACAGAATTCAAAGTTAGTTTTTCACACACATAGGTTATCAAACTCTACAGAAGTAAATGAATAAATACAAAAATCGAAACGAACATGAATAAGAACTTCAGGGGGTTGTATTCCCCTGGGCTTAGATTCCTTATGGCATCTCGTCCTTAGCCATTTATTTTAGCATGTCACACTTTAAAAAATCCTTACATGTAATTCATATCAACTTAATTTCAAGTGTCCTTCTGGGGGGCACATAGAGGATTCCTTAGCAGCTTTCTCATAAGCGACTTTGCATGTTACACTTTATATTCATTGTACGACTTACTCTGCATGTTACACTTTATATTCATATGTATGTTTGTTTTCTATTTCAAAAACACACTTTCTAGGCCTTGGGAACTCCTGGCACCTCTTTCAATATCGATTTCTTTCGCATGTCACACTTAAATAGCTTCATGTATGTTATCTGTCTTTTAAATGGCGACCTAATCTGCATAAACAAGCTACAAATAATTCCACTTTTAATGATTTGGTGGCCGCCAGAGGTCACAGTAAATTATAAAACAGCTGTGTGGGCGGAAGATGTGACCTCGTTTTCACAGATCCTACCGTCGTACACTGGGGAGGCTTCACTATCTTCCATACCATTTTCTTTTTTCTTTAAATGAATATGACACTCTAATATATACAGTGTTGATGTTATAAAGATAGCAGCAACACATAAATATTATCTTTGGGAGATACCTTGCACCTTTTGTTACCTGATGGTTTCTGTATGTGGCTTAGTAAATCATACAAAAGTTTGTAATTAAAGAGATAAATAACACACAAAACAGTGTCAAACAAGGAGGCTTCTCTCTCTCTCTCTCTCTCTCTCTCTCTCTCTCTTTCCTTACAGCTAATTTCTCCATCTGACGCTTTAAAGTACGTTAATTCGGTCCACATAAATAATAAGCAACATCCAGGGAAATATATCACTGTAACTTCTATAATAAATCGCTGAGGATGCGGTGTTAAGAAGCCTGCTAATCCCTTGTACATACGTACCTATGCCTATTTTATTTTATTTATTTATTTATTTATTTATCCATGTGTATTCATAAGTAAAGCCCAATTAGAGAAAGCAACATGATTATAAATTTCTCAGCGACTTAGGGTACAGCAGGTTTTGACTCATGTTATTCTGGATTAACACGCAAAAAATGAATTCAAACTGTGAGTCGATAATAAAACATGTAATAAATATAAAATAAAGCAGAATAAATTGGTGTTTGTAATAATAATAAAAAATAAATCAGTGTGGAAAAACTGTTAGGGTGTTTTCTAAGTCGAACAAAATGCGACCCTCTGATGTTAACTTTCTATTTTTTTGTCTTCCCTTTCTTCCTTTTTTTTTTTTTTTTCGGGGGGGGGAGGGGAGAAGGGAGGTAAGATTATATTCCCATCCATCTTACACCACAATGATTGTATATTTCACTGTGACCTATTGCAGCTCCTGAATCATCGTTAATAACAACACTACATATAATCTTTATATGTAAACTACCCGATATATCAGTAACACAGAATATAAATAACATCCACACACAGAAGTCTCTCTCTCTCTCTCTCTCTCTCTCTCTCTCGTACTGGAATAGACAGATAAATTCAAGCCCCATTCCACCCCTTGGCACAATGACTGCACATTTCACTGTGATCCACGGCGGCTCCTGAACACTCATAAATAACCCGACCCAACGTAGAGAGAACCACCGGATCAGAAGCACCTCCCAGTGATATCATTTATTTAGAATATAGAAGGCGGGGGAAAGGGAAGGGGAGGAAGAGGGGAGAAGGGAAAAGAGGGGAAAGATAGGTGCATTCATAAAACTTTTCCTTCTTAAGATATGTATGAGATCGTTCGTATTTGTTTTGATCTTCACTCATGCAGCTGACAGATACTTCACAGCAAAATTTACTTGGGCAAAAGATGTTTAATATATTGCCTAATGCCTATACTGCAAATCATCATCATCATCATCATCATCATCATCTGGACCTCCTCTCCCACCCAAGGGCAGGGTGAGGGGTAGCAATGTCCAGACAGCACAAACTTGCCCAATCCAAATAGGCCACACTTCCATTTATTCATCATTCAAGCCTTCGGAATCCTGGCTCTACGGGATACGCCGAAAACATTCACCACATTCTGCAGCTTCACACAAACAAATTCGATTGAGTCAATCCGGACGCTGCCATGCTCACAAGGGGTGCCAAATTCCCTGATCATGCACTTCTCCTCACAACATTCATCCAGCCAGTTCGATCTCTTGTCAGTTCCCTAGCCTCACCGACTTCCAAACCTCTCTTCCTCAAACACTCATTCACCATATCTCTCCACCTTCTCCTTGGCCTACCTCGCCTCCTCTCTCCTTCAAATTAGCTCAGGTAAACCTTTTTCACCACTCTATTGTTATCCATTCTTTCCACATGACCATACCATCACAGGACACTCTCTTCGATTCTGGTGTCCACCGACTTCCTCACTCCACACCTTTCACGAATCACATTATTTCGTATCCTATCCACCCTCTGTACTCCACATACATTCCTCAGCAGTCCCATTTCCACTGCTCTTACTCTTGACTTTTCATTTTCATGCCACACCATAGTCTCACGCCCATATGTTAGAGTTGGCACTAACACTCCCTCATGTAAGCCTCGTGCAGCTGCAACACTCAAGCCTCTGTTTCTTATCAAGGCCTTCATTGCATCCTTACTTGTGTCACTCTACTTTCAACTTCTTTTGCACATTTTCCTCTCGTTTCTATCACTGTACCCAGGTATTTGAACTCTCTCACCAATTACAGTATCTCTCGATTCACTGTAACATCGGACTGGGAGTCACCTTCTCTCTCAGTAACCATAACTCTACTCTTTTCTACATTTACTCTCAAGGCACGACGCTCACAGACATCAGCAGAACTCTGCGCTAGCTTACGAAGTTCTTATCCTGTATCTGTAAGCAGAACTGCATCATCAGCATACAACAAATTTGAGATATTCCATCTATCACCATTCATTACCAACGCCATCCCTCTCTCCATTACTCGTGGTTTTACTTCTCTCATCATCCTATCCATACATATCCCATTGGAGCCCAGTGTCCAGAGTATTGGACAGAACTGGGATTTTTCAAGTCTTTATAAAGTAGGGAACCTCCAGGTAGGGACCTATGAGCTTCGCGACTATGAGCCGATAGGCGGAGGGCGGTACGCTTAGTGCCCTCGCAGTGCAATGCCTCGCCCAGCACCCCTGAGATCCAATGGGATATACTGAACAGCCATGGGGACATCACACAACCTTGTCCCACGCCCACACAGGTCGTGAACCATTCACTTACATGCCCATTAACCCTTACACATGCTTCGCTACCATCATAAAAACTCTTGACAGCACCCAGCAGCATACCATCTACACCATACATGCGCAAAACTTTCCACAATATCTCTCTGTCTACTTTGTCGTATGCTTTTTCCAGATCCATGAATGCCATAAACACTTTATGGTCCTTCTCACAAGCCTTCTCTGCTGTCTGTCTCACTGCAAACACTTGATCCACACATCCTCTGCCACTCCTAAAGCCACCCTGTTCATCACTCACAAGGACTTCTGATATCTCTCTTTCTTTCTCTATAATAATTATTCCATATATCTTCCCTACCACACTCAAATAATTTATGCCACGATAATTCTTGCACTCACTTCTCTCACCTATATTTTTTTACAGGGGTACAATCACAGCCTTTTTCCACTCTGCAGGCACAGTTTCACTCATCCATGCCGTCTTACATATCTCCAACAAGCACTTCATTCCACTCTCTCCACTACACTTAAGCATCTCTGCATACACCTCATCAGCCCCAGCTGCTTTCCCATTTTTCTGCCGTTTCACAGCGCTCTTCACCTGTGCGAGTGTCACGTCTCCCGGCACTGCATTCCTTCTCTGCACACCCCCAAAACCAGTCATGTTTACAGCCGCTCTGCTCTCTCTATTCCCATTCATCATGCTTTCAAAATATTCTTTCCATCTGGTCCTTGGTTCAACTCCATGTGTTAGTAGCCTACCACCATCATCCTTCACACTATCACATTTCTTTCGGCTTTCACTTCTACATTTCCGCACTTCTTTCCAGAATAACTTCCTATTTTCAGAGTTGTTCGCATTCATTTTCCTTCCCAGATCATCATTTACCTATTTCTTTTTCCTCCTCACTAGTCTCTTTACGTGCTTCTTGCGCTCGACATACTCAGTTCTTATTTCAACTGAACCCCTATCATGTAACCACTTTAGTAATAATAATAATAATAATAATAATAATAATAATAATAATAATAATTAATAATAATAATAATAATAATAATAATAATAATAATAATAATAATAATAATAATAGTAGTAAAAGTCTTTCGCCCAATACTGTAAATACCAAACACTCCACAACTAAGCTAGAGTAAATACTGAGGTAAAATTATGATGAAGGAAAAAAATACATGATAATATCTGCCTTAAAGAGAATAGTATGTCTTGAGAATTACTTAAGATCCTTTGTGAATACTTGTACAGGTGACCGTATCTCGGGCTGCGCATGCCATTGTATGGGTTTAAGATTGGGTGGGTCCTCTTCTTACGATCTGCCCCTCTCCCCCTTTCCCTCTCCGAATTCCTCCCCCCCCCCCGCCGTCATCCCATCTCCCATTTCACACACCTCTAGCCGTCTGGTCCAATCTCTCCCTCATCAATCAGCTTCCCCTCCCCAGCACATACATCTCTCACTTCCTATCTCCTTTCCTTCCTCCCTCTTTTCTGTTCCACCTCTTCACCTTTTCTCTGCTCTGCTCTCCTTTTTGCTCCATTCCTCCTATCCAATCTCTTCCACTCCCCAACACACACTGCTCCACTCTCCTCTCTGTCTACCTGACTCATTTCTACCCTCCCCTCCTTCACTTCCAACTCTTTACTCCACCATCATCCCACCTCATCAGATCTAACCTTCAGTACTTCTAATCAGCTTGACTTACACTAGTCCATTCTGTGAACTCTAATCCACGTTAAGCTGTTTCATGAGTAACTATGTGAACATAAGAGAGTGAATACCTTAGCTAAACCTTTTTTTTTAACTGCATAACTGTGTATTTAGCAAGTATTTTTAAGGCTTAA
Organism: Coenobita brevimanus; assembly: GCF_032717465.1. NCBI lineage: Eukaryota > Metazoa > Arthropoda > Malacostraca > Decapoda > Coenobitidae > Coenobita > Coenobita brevimanus. The sequence continues at coordinate 46,701,251 of NC_136977.1, read as the reverse complement.
TGTACCTAATCTTAAGCTTCATTAGTACACTTTAAGCCCAAGCGAATATGCATGAAATATAAGTAGGGTATCCAAATCTTAAATGCAGCATCACAAACTTCAAGTAGGCCGCTTTAAGTAACTTCAAATAGTCGGCTTTATGTACTTTCAAACAAGCTTCTTTAAGTCTGAACCAGCTCTAATCTGACCTGCATCACGGCACCCGAGTTACAGCATCAGGAATGGAAGCTGAAGAATGTTCCATCGGGATCAAACCACTTTTTTTTTCTTCTCCTCCCTCCCTTTTATTTTGCAACTCGACACCAAAAGCCATAAGCTCTGCGAGGGTCTGGCCTCTTTCACCTGCTATTGCCACCAGACTCTTGACCTTTAGTGTGCGTGGGTGAGAGAGAAGGATGTCGTTACACAAGCCCTCCCAAATGCTGACCCGGGAGACGTGAAATACGAGTCTGAAGGTTCGACAGTTGAACTGACGGGGATGAGTTACAATTGCACTTTTTCAACTTTGCCTTATAGTGCCATCTCTCTATCTGAACTGCCGATCTGTAACAGGAAATTAGCACTGGAATACCGTGTCAGTCATTAACAAGTGTTGTGGAGAGGATGTAGAGCCACAGCATTGTCTTATTCTGCCAATGAGCTGCGGAAATAAGCTGCAAAGTGACGAAATTCTCCGCCAAGTTACGATGAACGAACTTTAGTTAGTGCCACGGGAGGAGAGACAATGAGGGACGTATGAGAGTCAAACATGTAGGTACGGTACAAAAGTGGTCCAGGTACGTACGAGAGATGACACAACAGCTGTGAGATATGAGTCTCGGCTGACCTGATGGGGACTAGTCAGTAGGTACGAGCAAGAGCTGAAGAATTCCCTAGATCCTGAGTGAGAGAGTACGAGAGATGAAATGGGATTTGTGTGATACGATACAGCACGTACGAAAAGGTTGGGGAGGAACCATTTTAAGTGTGAGAAGTGACTTAAAGGGGAAGAGTTGGTAGGACGAGAGATGAACTTGTGTGGATGATTCCTAAAGTTTGGGGACAAATATTTAATGTGCGAATGATAATTAAAGAGGAGGAAATGGTAAGTGCGGGCAAGATATAAAGAAGTCAATAGAAATCTTGGAGGAGAGGGTGATCGATGAACTTGGCGCCTTGTGGGACGATTCATTATGTCCGGAAAAGTTGAGGACGAATTTTATGTGTGTAAGTGGCATGATAGATGCAAATTATGAGAGACGAGTAAGATTTGATAATTGTAATACAGTATATCTCTGCGAGATAAACTGGGGTAAGTGTGGAAAGATTCATTAGGTACAAAAAGATTTAGGGACGAATAATCTAGGTGTTAGAAGTGACCTGATGCGAAGGAGTTTGTAAGCGCGAACTAGATCTAAGAATTCTATAATCACAACGGGTCATACTCGGGTGGGAAGAGGAGGAGGATTTGTATCCTCTCTTCCTGACAAGTTTATTTTAGCATGTGACACACTGATATTCTCGTCTATGACAAAAAATGCTAACTACCTATATGTTGATGCAAAGAGTGATACAAGTAACAAATGAGAAAATTAGGCCTTATGAGTTTAAAAAGAAAACATTGCAGAGGAAGAATCACTGGCGAACCTCCTAAGATGTTGAGAATCTGGTGCTGACATCACCCTGATCTGCCCTGAACTGACCTCTTATCTTTATCCCCACACAGCTTTCACGACCAGGGGAAACTGATGTCACATTCTCCTCCCCGCTGCTGTTGTGGCCATGATGAATAATGGCTGATGTTGATAAAAAACCACAATGACGTCAGCTGAAAAGGCAGGACTATTAGGAGGATGAAGTTGGGCAAGCTTCATACATTTTTCTCGACAAAAATAAAGCACTGTAATCTTATGACTTCACACAGCTCTCCAGCAACTCTTCCTCACCTGTTTATTATTTCATATAATGAGTTTATAATAGACGAGTTTCAGGTCAAAATTTTTTTGAAGTTAGATACTTGTATGGGTAAAAAATACGCAGAAAATAAATATGTCAACCATTATTTCCCCCAAAAATGTGCGGAAACATGAAAAAATAATAGATAAAGTAGCCGAAAAATCACGTGACTCTTAAACGCCCTGTGATTGGTCGTGACGTCACTACTCACACTGAAGCAGCATAGTCTGCTCTGTTTACGATTAGCCAGCAAACATTGTGCTTATTTCTGACCTCCAAGAATCTCCAGTGACAAGAGAAATAATTGCTAATGTTTTGTCCCAATGTGTAAGTGCACTGACAAAGCACAGTAGGGAAATTATTCCTCTGTACACTAGTCAATAACAATAAATGTAAGCAGTGGTGGCTGGCTGCTCGTCGGAAGTTCCCAGTGCTGGAATGAAGTCTTTACTGTTGTGAAAATATTATATTCTTCACCATATAGGCTCATACACACCTAATTATCTGAAATTCGGTCAAAAAACTATGCTTAATTTAACTATTAATGGAATATTAGGAGTCAGAGCGAAAATTTGCTAAGGTTAGCGGATATTTCTACTTTAGATCGCCAACATGCCTTGACAGACTTCTATTTTGCACAGATGCTGATTTAAAGTGCAAAGAAGTGCATTTGTATGTTAAATTAATATTTATACAAAGCAGAAGTCTGCCAAGGCAAGCTGTTCAGCTAAAGGAGAAACACTTCCCCTAATTTTAGCGCGTTTTCACTGTGAATCCGGATTTTTTAAAAGGTAAATCTAAATACAAAAATTTGACCAGATTTCGGATAATTAGGTGAGTATGAACCTCTATGGTGATAAAATCTACAACACTTACCAATTAAAGTGCCAGTTCGGTGTTGATTCGGTAAATGACCGCCGATTCGGTATTTCGTCACACTCCCATGAAGTATTGTAGTTCAGTCACTGAAACTGTTTTTTTTTTTTTTTTTTCAGAAAACTAATAATGAAGAGGTCAGATATTAAATATGAGCATAATACCATCGTAAACTCATACAACTGATACTGTACGGCTTACATTTAACAGTTTCCACCTCATGAGGTACGAGCACCGCTCGGGAATGGTGTAGCTGTAAGCTACATCTGATCGATTTCACCACAATTTACTTACCTAAAAGGTACCATCCATTTACACCATGAAAAGTAATCCTTCACAGCATACCTGAAGGGAGTAGTTTGGATCTATGGTGGCCATGTACTGTAGGTACAACTATTATCTCTGTTACTGGTAAAGTATTGTGTGATGGATTGGAGCGTCGTCTGCAGTGTGAATGCTGACGCTATCACCAACATGGCGGCTCCTTCCCTCCAGCAGCAAAAAATTAAAGTTATCACGTCTTGTTCAGTGCAAATGATAAATTAAATTAAAAGATACATATACCGTAAGTTTTCAAGTACATGGCAGAGTGCACTGGCCATGCTTACCCGGAACCGGCAACACGTATTATTCAGTCTGGGTGAGATGTTTCAACTGAACAGTTTCGGCAAAGACTGCATTAATCCCCTTATTACAAGAGGTGTTCCTCAGTTGCATCAAATCTGTTCTGCGAGAAGGAAATTAAAGATGAAGATGCTGCTGCTGCAGCTGATGATGATGGTGATGATGATGAGAAGGAAGAAGAAGAAGAAGAAGAAGAAGAAGAAGAAGAACAACAACAACAACAACAACAACAAGAAAGTTATCGTGTTGAAGGAGAAAATCTAACTTGGCCTGACCGATAGTCCTTCATTGATAAGAGTAGGATATCAGTGTTAATGCATAATTTTGATAAGGTTCATAATTTACTGTTGGGTTTACTTTTCAGACTTATATAATACACTCGATATGAATGGGCACCCGATTCTTACAGATAAGAAAAAGTGTGCATGTTAATGTGCAGTGAAAATGAGATTCTTAAGTAGTTCATAGGTATACATAATTCTATACTGTTCAGGAAATTTGGTGTGTGTGTGTGTGTGTGTGTGTGTGTGTGTGTGTGTGTGTGTGTGTGTGTGTGTGTGTGTAATAAAATGACCCCTAACCAGTATACTTTCACCATTCTTAATGAAACGTGACATGATCGGGTACTCAGTCCTGTACGGTCAGTGAAGGAGTGTGAGTCTTATGGCATACGAGGCTTCTTAACACCTCTTCCTGCGCAGGTTATTTTGCATGATACTCCTTAACATCCTCTTGCGAATGTATATAACACTTTAATATCGACATAGTTCTCATCAATAACACACACGAGCAAACTAAAGTGCAACGAACAGAATATAAATCTACGGTGTTACGAAAAGACAAATACACTTTGAATCGCCAACGACCCATATCACCGAGGAAAAAAAAAACACACTTACAATAGCCAACGACCCATATCACCGAGGAAGAAACCGTAACATCAGCTAGCCACCACCTGGACCCCTGCACAGCACATTCCAGCGTGATCATCCCTCCTAATAAATATACGATGATGGTCCTGGCATTTATCTGTGAACAAAAACAGAGAATCCATTAGGTTACTCCGGCAGGTAACGCTGGCCGGGGTGTGCCTAAGGTTACCCCCACCTGAGATTTGTGTGATGACGATTTATACTCTTTTCGGGTCTGCTACAAGGAGGGGAAATATTCTTTGGGTATACGATCCTCTCTACCACCTCTTCCTTACCTGTGTTTTTCTGCATATGGGTCGTGTGTATTATCTATAATTCATTCCATCACCTGGGTAGGAATAAATGATGACAGTAAGGTGTACAGCGGTAGCCCATGACGTAACCTTCGGATTTTCAACATAATGTATAAAATATCAAGATCACAGTGAATGATGAATTTTGAGCCTGAGCTGTATAGTCGACAAACGAGTATATTCAGTGCAGGAATAGCCCCACGTAGAGAAAGAGGAAGAAGCGGTCTCACATAAGGATGGATACCTCGTACTGAATTGGGATATGGAGTTCTATGTAAGTAAATGGTTATGTAAGAAATGCTAGGAAATCTCTCATGCTAACTAGTCCACGACCCCAGGAGTTTCAGTGTGTGTTGAGTATGCTGGTTCTAATAACTAAGGATTTTACCAAGCACTGAGATGTGGTATGCTGGATAAAGAATAAAGAATTGGCAGCTACACAAAAATTATTCATTATCAAGACTTACAAGAAGAAAATATTAATCATTTTACTTTAAGAACTTACTTTCACTCACAAGTATGCATCATAGGAGAGAGAGAGAGAGAGAGAGAGAGAGAGAGAGAGAGAGAGAGAGAGAGAGGAGGGGGGAGGGTTACAATGGAGACCCTAAACATCACGGCGAAGTAAGGATGTTTACTGGCTGACGTTTTAGAATGACCTCACTCCACTTTCAGAGCCACATTCCTAAAGCAGCAGACTAATTACACCATAATGAACGTGGGTTGTTCACTAACGACATTTATTCCAGCGTAAGACAAATGTCACATTCTGTTCAGTGTCTCTTCTCATACAGTAGTCATGTAACCCATTGATTCAGGCAGGTGGTCCCTAACATGAATGAATTGTATTGCATCAGCAGGAGTAAAGTAGTCGGGTTTTCCAGAGTTCAAAACACATCAACAGTAGGCTACATGAGGTTAACCAAACATAATTATTTGCCGAGTACATTCAGTTACTGCAAGAGTTACAAAATTAATTACAGTTTAATAGCACAAGGAATAAGAAAGAAAAGCAAGTTCTCCATCGTTTGTAACCATCTTCTGTGATAAGTTATGGCAAGGTACTACAAGCTACAACCAAACGTACACAACCAGCACGGTACATGAAAATGACGGAAGAATGATGTGCCTGCTGAAACATTTTAATGTTGCTTAATTACTGAAAGGAAACAATGTTATCATTCTTTTAGCATTGTCTATAAAATGAATATGGATATATATATATATATATATATATATATATATATATATATATATATAGAGAGAGAGAGAGAGAGAGAGAGAGAGAGAGAGAGAGAGAGAGAGATCTTTACAAAAATCCAGTCGAGTAGAGAGACTTCAACAGGACGTTAAATAAGGATCCTATGCAGTAATATGGAATTTCTGCCCAAGACCTGCAATTTTATGGGGGAGGTGGTAGCTCACTTGGTAGACAGCTGGCCTGCAATCTTAACGGACCCAGGTTTGAATCCTCGCTGGGACTGAGAGCAGTTTAAATATTTGAATTTCATTAAAAGCAGAATTTACTGGTCTACCAAAGGACCCGCCGACATGTCGTTAAAATACCCCGCTAATACCAATACACCAGTCCTGTATGAGACAGCCCAAGCATGTATTCAGTATGGAAGGTGGGTGTTAGCTCCGAAGTGGTGGCATGTAGAGGTGTATGGTATGTAGGAGGTCTACTGGGCCTTGGTAGCAGGCTGTAAAGCCTATGCCCAGAGAGAAAAAAAAAAAGAAAAAAAAAAAGAAAAAAAAAAAAAAGAGTGAGATCTCGACAGGACAGTAAGTAGTGATCCTATGCAGGTACAACACTACGTGTGGAATTTCTACTATAAAACGCGTGGAGAGATCTCACCATGATAGTAAGTAAAAATACGGAACGGTATAAAGAGGACATAATGGTGAATGTATTTCTTTTCTTCAGTTGCTTGGTTTTTACTTCAGCAATACACGATATATTATGACGTTATGGACAAGATACTCGTATAGTTTACTTCAATATCCTTCTTTTATGTTTTGATTTACGGATGTACAGTAGTTGAGGATTTGAATATTCTTCACAGTATTAAAACCACATTTCGCATTACACACAAGACAAGATTATCTTATCTTCATGCACATTCTTTCAGGCATGGATCTGCGAATACGAAATATCGTTCAGTCATTACGTTCTTCATCAAAAACACAAATAACGGTTGGATCTGCAATCACAACGTCTCCTTCCGTTATCCCGTTCTTCACAGCATCCGCAATAACAGTTTCACACATCACGGTCTGTGTATGCGGGAGGAGGCAATAAATAAATTGCCAAGTGCCGGATCCCCCTCTGTACCGAACACAATATCACTTACGGTGGGGCATTGACCGGTTCGTCTTGGTTCTCGTCAGGATTTTATTTTTATTTTTTTCCTACACAACTGTTATTTTCCCGCGCCTAGATTGCGAATACTGTTGTTAGATTCGAGCGTCGACTATCAGACATTTTGTGTACAGGGAAACTTAAAATGTTGAAGGAAGTGTTAGTAACTTTTGACTCGAAATTTACTTGATCTGATCACGTCATAAAGATAAAGAAAACGGAGAGTGAGTAGGGGTGACAAGGTACAATAATTCGTCAGGATTATACATTCTTTTTTCTTTTTTGTCCTTTTCTTAGGAGGGTTATTTATCTAGTGGTTTACCGGGACACTTGCCAGACCCTGCACACACCACCCTCCCTGCTATCCTCACGGTCTCACCCCGTTTCTTATCCGCCTGACAGCCATTCTGCCGTCATGGCCTCTCCCTGCCCCTCACACACTTCCCACACCATCCCTCACATCATTTCTTACTGTCACATCACCTTGGATACCACCTCTCTCTCTCTCTCTCTCTCTCTCTCTCTCTCTCTCTATCCAGGCGATTTCATTACCTGAGTGAGTTATAGATACCTTTCAATGAGAGACATGCGAGAATTTAACAAACATTTACTGAAATACAACATATCATAAAACAGAGCACACTGTTCTAATTCCTTCAGCCTGAGGACGTCACGTATAATTTATTCTTGCTAACTTGACACGATTTATTTAGATTAAAGAAGATAAATGAAAGGATCTTGAATTTGGCTCTCTGTTACCTTGTTTTTGTTTTTTTCTTGGGGGAAACAATCTTGCAGACTTCTGGCTTTTGAGTCTTTCTTCCTTGCGTGAAAAAAAAAAAAAATCGGACTGGAGGAGTTTGGTACATCTTTCAATAATTATTTTCACAGTAGGGTTCTTTCCTAAGATGAATTCTTCGTAGCAAGAAGAGTTCAAGAGATATCACGTCCTCAAACTGAAGTGTGCAAGCCTCTACGCACTGTTACAGGCCGTATTTTAAGTGGCTTCTGGAGATTACGTAACCCCTTTTCATCAGCGATAATTTTGCCCGATATATCTTCCAGTCGTCATGTATTTACGGAAGCAAACCATGTGGATTGTAGAACTACTGGTATACAGTATATAATAATTACATAAAAGAGAAAATGAAGGTGTGATACAAAAAATAATTCGCTAAGAAAAAGGAACTACGAAGTCTCCCATGCCAGTTTCAAAATGCCAATCATAGCAGAGGCCTCGATTTTTTTTTTTTTTTTTTTTTTGCTGTACAGATCACACACACACACACACACACACACACACACACACACACACACACACACACAATCTGTATAGAACTTTCCCAGGCCATGGACGTACGGTTTTCTTTCTTTCTTTCGTCTTCTTCTTCTTCTTCTTCTTCTTCTTTTTCTCCTTCCTCCTCCTCCTCCTCCTCCTCCTCTTCTTCTTCATTCTACCAGCAGGGGATCTTACTGAACAAAAGGAAACTAAGTAATGTTACTGATCAGGAGGGAACTAAGTAATGTTACTGATCAAGAGGGAACTAAGTAGCAAATATAAGGTTGTTACACACTACCTCGGTTAACACTTTCAGGTAGCGAAGATGATTAGCACTTTTTTATTTCCATTTTTATCTATCGCCGGAGGACTTAATCTATCCCGTAGTAGGTATCAAGTTAACAGACTGGAAGCTAGAACAAGCTAAGCACATATTGATCACCATGGTTCAGGACATCCCATCAGCTGGGAGTAACACACTTAGGGCAGGAAACATCACAAATACACGTAACAGACGTGGTTTGTTCGTTTACAGGCAACATTTTTGGACTGGCTACGGAAAATGATCTAGAGGAAATAAGTAACAAATTTAACAAAATTGCACACATTCTCTCATATCAACATAAGTTGGCTAATACCCAGAACACCTTAATGATGGCGATTGTAAAGAACCTAAGGAAGGCAGAAGCATCAACTTTAGGAGTTGTGGAGAAAGTAAATGCACCAGAAGGAAACAATACACTATTCCAACACCTCTCAGTGATCATGGAACACACTGACGTAATAATACAGTTAGACAATACTGGAGCTCATTATCTGTCTTTCATGAAAGGAATTGCTAATGCTGGTAACGGAAGGATCACCATTAATCTACTACCCATTCACAATCTCCGTCAAATAATTAGTCAGGGCATATATAAGCATGGTCTGAAACCTTTGTTTGAGGAAAGAAATCTATCTATCTATCTAACTATTGCCAGACGCCACAATCCGGTAAAGGGTGGCCATTTGACTTTGAGTTATTTGTTTTACGAGGAGGGACACTAACCCTCCACCAACCCACTTGATGACACGTAGGGAGCACGTATGGTTTGGTTATATGGTTACCACCCAGCGATGTAAATGGTTCCCTGGCCCACAGGAAACCATCTGGCTTGTCACTCAATGTAAAGCCACCTGTAAAGGAAAGAAAAGTGATAAGAAGTGACAGGAAAGATAGGTAAAAATAGAAAGAGAGGAAGGCAGGAACAGAAAGAGAATGATAAAGGCTAAGGAAGAAGTAGGCAGCACTACATCAAGTGAGTGGATGATGTTCGCCACCATCTACCACAAAAAGAAATCTGATGTTATATTATCCATATTTGGTAGCAACACTCACAGCACCAATAGTAGTTCACGTACCGTTTTTAGCAGATGATTTTTTCAAAGTCTGTCAAATATACCCTTTTCCGTCTAAGCAAGATGATTCATTAGTCACCATCAACATCAAAACAGAAGCCATCATGGTCTCCAAGAAAGAGGACGCTGTCACTTTCACAAGTGAAACAACAATTGAACACAAATGTCGCACATCATTACATGCATTTCATCTTGTCCTGCAGGCATCTTCACGTTTCAGCCAGCTGGGACAGTCCCTTGTGATATCATAAAAGATCATGACATCCCTCATCATTGGAAATTCACATTCGCTCCAGATAAACTCATCCATAATCAATGCACTGGACATTCACAGTTCCTCTACTTCACTCAAAATACATCAGTTTTTGTGACTTGCCCAGACACACCTCCAGTCTATACATCAGCATCTAGTTTATACATCTTACCAGATTACTGTGCAGTGTTTGCACCTACACTATCCACTTTGCCCAGTACTCCAATCTCAACCACATACACAAGTACTTCCAGCCATTACCTAGGATGAACTTAAATATAAGTGCACACATTAAGTTGATTTCACCCAAGTATGAAACCATGCCTCTGTTGAATCAGACAATACAACCATGGGAAGAATATAGTAGGCTTATGTTCAACCCAGTTAATGTATACAGCCCAGCTCCAGTCATCTTTGTAATTATCTCCATCATATTTGCTATATAACTTTTGGCCACGCACAGAATGCAAGCAAGGATTGCTGGCCTGGAATCAGTGTTTAAGAACTGTTCCGTACATGTGAGACAGACTGAGTAAATAATGTAAATATTGTGTATATATATATATATATATATATATATATATATATATATATATATATATATATATATATATATATATATATATATTGCTACGGAACAGAGAAAGATAATGTACACTTTAAGTGAGAATACTAAAAATCACTACTGTCCCGTAAAGTTCCAGGTTCAAAACAAAAGAGTTAGGTAAAATTACAAGTTAAAGTTTAATGCTCAAACTAACAACAAAACATTCAGGACTCATAAGGATAATGTAATGGCAAAAACAGGTTAAATATATGGTTAACTGCAATAGCCTCTATTAACACGAAATTAGCAAGAGTAAATTTATCTAAGTCAGCCCTGATAAAATGAGAAAACCAGATAATACTCAGTGAATGCAACATATATTATTACAGATACAAAATGTTATTACCACTAGCTGACAATATGAATTACAAAAACTTTACTAGGCCTACGAATCAACACCTTATGCTATACAGTACAAGAACATAATGTAATAACACTCATACTCAAATTATACAGCTGCTAGATGGTTGGAGACTTCCTGAACACTCACAAAAATAATAACAACTGTACAGGGGAGGACAGAGATGTGAGCAAAATGAGGAGTAGATCTAAGTGGCAATTAATGCAGAGACTGAGCTCATTCTATAGGGGCCGGCAGAGCTTGATACAACTTGTAAGGAGGACGCACAAATGAAGTCATAGGGGACAAAGAGTTGACAATCCTGCTCTGAACAACAGAAAGAACGACTTACTCTACTATAAGGGAGGAGGGGGGGACTGAGGTAGAACACGCTCGTGATCAAACATGCAGCATACTGTACGTTAGAATTAAACAAAGGATGATGAAATCAAAGGCTATGTAACACCTCCCCACAAAGAAAAAGAAATTTACAAAGGAAATTTCTTATTACTCTAAAACAATCTGTCTAAAGTCTAGATAAGCAATCTGCAATAACATTTTCTTTCCCCTTGACATGTTGTATGTCTAATGAATACTCCTGAAGAAGTAGACTCCATCTTGTCAATCTCTGATTTTTATCTTTAAACTTACTAAGGATTTTCAGTGGGTTATGATCGGTATAAATGACTATGGGGTCAAAACCAGAACACAAATAAAATGAAAAATGCTGTAAACCCAAAATCAAGGCCAAATGCTCTTTCTCAATAGTTGAGTAGTTCTTTTGAGGTGGAGTGAACTTCTTACTGTAATAAGATACAGGGTGTTCAATACCCTGATCATCCTCTTGCAGCTAAACAGCCCCAGCTCCTGTATCACTTGCATCAACAACCATCTTAAAAAGCTTAGCAAAATTTGGAGTAGCGAGCACTGGCTGACTTAATAGGATAGCTTTAAGTTTGCTGAAAGAGGATTCACAGTTATCGGTCCAGACAAATTTAACTTCCTTTTTCAGTAGGTCTGTAAGTGGTGATACAAGAATTGAAAAGTTAAGAACAAATCTCCTGTAATAACCTACCATTCCCAAAAATCTTTATAGCTCTTTCCTACTTTTAGGTCTGGGAAAATCACTTATAACCTGAACCTTAGCTGCCGGTAGTGCAACATGTCCATCACCAATTACGTACCCAAGGTACTGAACTTTAGCTTGACCAAACTCACACTTTGATAAATTAGCTACAAGATTAGCCTGAACCAAACGCTCAAGAAATTTACTGACATGGCATAGGTGAGCTTTCCAGTTGTCACTGAAGATTAATACATCATCAATATAAACAACACACCCTGCCAAACCCTCTGTTACAACATTCATGAGCTTCTGAAAAGTGGCTGGTGCATTCTTCATACCATATGGCATTACAGAACATGCAAAAGTCTTTCCTAGTGTTACAAAACATGAGATCTCCCTAGCACGTTCATTCATAGGTACTTGCCAGTATCCCTTTAACAAATCAAACTTACTTATGTACCTAGCCTTTCCGATCTTGTCTATGTAATCTTCCACGCGAGGGAGAGGGTAAGTGTCTGTTTTGGTTATCTGATTAACACGTCTGTAGTCGATGCAAAGCCGCTGTGACCCACCTGGCTTAGGGACTAGAGTGACAGGAGAACTCCACTCGCTCTGACAGGGCTCAATCATCTTGTGGTCCAACAGGTAGCCAAACTCCTTCTGGATGAGAGGAACTTTCACTGGGTTCACACGGTAAGGAGGCAGTTTAATTGGCTTTGCGTCTCCAACATCATCATGCATCAACACAGTGGTTCTTCCTGGAGTAGCACGGAACACTTGCGGGTACTCCTGCAGTAATGCCGAAAACTCCTGCCTTTCCTAGGGAGGTAGATGAGAAAGCTTAGTCTGGAGATCATTCATGATATCAGGATTCTTCCCCAAACTATCACTCAGGCTCATGCTGCATGGGAGAACTTCACTTGCAGACTCGGGTGGAACAGCTACAGTGCAGACTGGGTTATTTTCGTCCCGCCTGTGATATAACTTTAGCATGTTGATGACAAAGTTGCTTGTTCTTTCTACGATCTGGTGTGGCGATGACATAGTTGACATCACTGAGTTTCTTCTCCACGAAATAAGGACCACTAAACTTGGCTTGAAGAGGTTGCCCATGCACTGGTAGCAGAATCAAAACCTGATCTCCTGGCTGAAAGTGGCGTAACTTGTACTTCTTATCATATCAAGTCTTCATCTTCTCCTGAGCAGCTCCTAAATTCTCTCTCGCCAGCTGTAAAGCAGTGGACAGCCGTTCTTTGAACTTCATCACATACTCCAGCAGGTTGACGTCATCTTCCTCCGACAGCCAGCATTCCTTGAGTAGCTTAAGGGGTCCTCTTACTTCATGGCCAAACAGTCGTTCAAAGGGTGAGAAGCCCAGTGATTCATTTGGAGATTCTCTTGCGGCAAATACAACGAATGGAAGACCTTTGTCCCAGTCTTTGTGATGTTCCAAACAGTATTTCTTGAGCATCGATTTGAGTGTTTGATGATATCTCTCCAACGCTCCTTGGGTCTGGGGATGGTAAGCTGAAGACGTGATCTGGGTGATGCCCAACTCTTTCAGACTGCTTGAAAACATTTGACATGAAATTACTTCCCCGGTCTGACTGTACCTCCTTGGGTAGACCAAACTTTGTGAAGAACCCTAGCATTTCCTTAACCACGTTCTTTGCTGAGATATTTCTAAGTGGTATGGCTTCAGGATAACGAGTAGCCATATCAATCAGGGTCAACACATAAGAAAATCCTGAAGAAGTCTTAGGAAGAGGGCCCACAATATCCACCAACACACGGTTGAATGGCGCCTCAAAAGGAGGAATGGGAACTAGAGGTGCAACCTTTTCGGTCTGATTAAACTTCCCCACAACTTGACTGGTGTGACAAGACTTACAATACCAGGAAACATCCCTGAAGATACCTGGCCAATAGAAGTGTTTCAAAATGCGTGCCACAGTCTTCCTCACTCCAAGGTGTCCTGCCAAACTGGAATCATGAGCCACTCTAATGATATCCTGCCTACAAACACGAGGGATGACAACTTGATGTACAACCTCCCATTCACAGTCGGCTGATGCTGTTGGGGGTCTCCACTTCCTCATAAGTACTCCTGACTTTATATAATAACAAGTAGAAGCACCGGCTGACTCTTCCTCACTGCAAGCAGAGTTAGCTAGACCTTTCAACTCAGGGTCAGCAACCTGCAACTCAACCAACTCTTGACGAGACAAATTATCAACACTACGGGGTACTGCCTCATCTGGTGAGTGGTCCAAATTAGCAAGAAAAGTGTCAGCTAGGATAACATCATCATCATTATTATCCTCTAAGTCACCAGTAACTTTCGACTTAGCCCTAGTGACAGCACATGCAGAGAACACATCAAGGACATCACAATCCTGGGTCGCAGCCACTGGCTCACAAGATAACTGAGGAGCTGGACACACTTGACTTCCACCAATATCATTTCCAAGTAAGAAAGTTACACCTGACATTGGGAGTGTCTCAACCAACCCAACCATAACGGAACCATTAACAAAACCAGACTCTAAATTCACTCTGCGCAGAGGGACAGAGAAGTAATTATTCCCTACTCCTTGTAAGATTACAGTTTCATCAGAGGAATTAACATTAGAGCTAGAACACTGGTCAGCATAAGGGATTGGCAAGCACCTGTATCACGATATATTTGAACTGATTTCCTGTCATTACTGTCCAGAGGACTGACAAAACCATCAGACAGGAAATTAGCACATGAACTCCTGAGAGTGTCACCCACGTTACTGCCAAAAGAGGAGCTCCATCATGAGAATTTAATTTACCCCTCAAAGCAGGTTCAGTTAACTCAGTTAAAGAATTCTGGGAACTCTCAAGGGTGGACACTAGACCAATTGACTGAATATTTAAAGACTCCTTTTTGTTCACATCACGCTGTCTCTTGAAACATTTCTCCGTAGTTTGACCAAGCTTACTACAATAAGTACATTTACTTTTCTGAAATCTAGAGGTGAAGCAGGTATTTACTTCCTGAGAAACATCATCTTTATTCTCTTTCCTGTTACCTGTACTATGAGTAGAGGCAACGTACTTACTCTCAGCTTTCCCTTTTTCTTTAGAATATCTCTTGTGAGTGAGAACATATTCATCAGCTAAAACTGCACCATCAGACAAATTATCTATTCTTTTCTCATCAAGATATAGGCTTACATCTTTATTAATACACCTTTTGAAGTCCTCCAGCAAAATCATCTGTTTAAATTTGTCAAAATCAGAATCCACATTCTTAAAATTTAACCACTGCTCTAACAGATTGATTTTTGCATAGTCAACATGGGATTGCTTATATTGCTTATAAGTTGTCCTAAATTTTACTCTGTAGGCTTCAGGAACAAGCTCATAGGCCTTAAGAATCAAGCTCTTAACTACATCATAATTATCAGATTGATCCTGAGGCAAAGATGCATAAGTTACTTGAGCTTTACCGGTGAGAACAGTTTGAAGGAGTACTGGCCAATACTTTTTGGGCCAATTAAAACCTGTAGCTACCCTCTCAAACAACTGAAAATACTTTGTTAAATCAGATTCACTAAAAGGAGGGACAAGTTTAACATTTTTAGCCACATCAAAATCATCAGAGCTAGATGATCCAGTTCCACCTTGTTTCATGCGATACTCATGGTCTGCCTGAATCCTAGCAAGTTCAATTTGTGCCTGAGCCTGTATCTGTGCCTCCTGAATACGAGCATTTGCCTGAAATTCAGCCTCCTTAGTACGAGCCTCCTGCAGGGCTAGCTGTAACTTAGCTATTTCAATCTGCGTTTGCTCATTTGGGGGAGTTACATTAAATAAGCTTTCAGTAATCATGTCAACAATTGATCTTTAGAATGATGAGAGCGAACAACAATTCCCAATTGCTGAGCAACTAGCTTAAGTTCATTCTTTGTTCTGTTTTCTACATGACACACTGTTTGCACATTTGACAAAAAATCTTTGGCTTCATCAAGCGTAGTAATAGTAGACATCATGAATAAATCACAGCCACAAAATATCAAGCAATATCCTTATGATAATATCCTGAATATCCTGATAAGAGGTCGCCAAATTTATGTTACGGAACAGAGAAAGATAATGTACACTTTAAGTGAGAATACTAAAAATCACAACTGTCCCGTAAAGTTCCAGGTTCAAAACAAAAGAGTTAGGTAAAATTACAAGTTAAAGTTTAATGCTCAAACTAACAACAAAACATTCAGGACTCATAAGGATAATGTAATGGCAAAAACAGGTTAAATATATGGTTAACTGCAATAGCCTCTATTAACACGAAATTAGCAAGAGTAAATTTATCTAAGTCAGCCCTGATAAAATGAGAAAACCAGATAATACTCAGTGAATGCAACATATATTATTACAGATACAAAATATTATTACCACTAGCTGACAATATGAATTACAAAAACTTTACTAGGCCTACGAATCAACACCTTATGCTATACAGTACAAGAACAAAATATAATAACACTCATACTCAAATTACACAGCTGCTAGATGGTTGGAGACTTCCTGAGCACTCACAAAAATAATAACAACTGTACAGGGGAGGACAGAGATGTGAGCAAAATGAGGAGTAGATCTAAGTGGCAATTAATGCAGACTGAGCTCATTCTATAGGGGCCGGCAGAGCTTGATACAACTTGTAAGAAGGACGCGCAAATGAAGCCATAGGGGACAAAGAGTTGACAATCCTGCTCTGAACAACAGAAAGAACGACTTACTCTACTATAAGGGAGGAGGGGGGGTGTGAGGTAGAACACGCTCGTGATCAAACATGCAGCATACTGTACGTTAGAATTACACAAAGGATGATGCAATCATAGGCTATGTAACAATATATATATATATATATATATAGATATATATATATATATATATATATATATATATATATATATATATATATATATAATATAACAAAATATAGGTTACACATAATATAGGCTTACTTTAATTATACTATTATGTCTCATTTATACAGCAAGTCCTTCTCACCTATATTGCATAACTAACTACAGTAGACTATCCATTGTATTATTTTAATATATATATTATAGTTATATATCTATTATACATGTACAGTTTCATTTTGTTACAATTATATTACTACAATAACTAGAGTTACAATTACTACATTATCACAATTATGTAACTTTTACAATATTACGTATTTCATTTAATTAGCTTACAAGTCGATTGTAATGTGTATATAGTGTGCATTAGTATGTTATGACAATATTAATTTTACTGTCGTTGGTAGGCCAGTTTCGCTTGACCGAGCTATATGTAGACCTTATATAGCCACTAGTATATATCTCATAACACAACGTACAGGATGTAGTGTCTGCTGGAGACATGCACAGGTTCTGACTAGGAATGTCAATCCACATATTGTATATCGACAATCTTGTTGTCCCAGACCATAAAGAATTCTCAACATATGGTGTATCTCAAACAATCTCTTTTTAGTCCAGACGACCAATATTTCATGATGTACTCAAATACGTGAAGTACCCAGCCCGAGTCAGTCAGTCCACGTGAATGGAAATCTACCAGACACTACATTACACCACACATCCTCTCCAAGCTGTATGTAATGTTGGAGAGATTCCCTTCAGATCAGAATGGGTTGGAGAGAAGGCCCGATAACACGAGGGTCAGCTGGGAGGCTTTGCTTTCACGCTCTGTTACGCTGTAAATTACAATTCGTTATAACTGTACAATAAACTCGGTAACCCAAGAGTGCTCTAACTCACCTCGCTGATACACAAAGGGGGAAAGTGAGAGAGAGAGGAGGGGGGGGCTACCTATTCATTCTAGCCGACGACACACCGTGTAGTAAGCAGCGACAAGTTCGAGCCATTCTACGTCTTACGACTTTATTCTGGCAGTGCTCCGACGATCTACAACCGACCTCCCTATCTCCCTACAAGTACCTACGCCCACGCTATCGAGAAGGGAAGATAAAGAGAGGTGGGGAGAATAGAAGAGATGAGAAAGGAAGAATGGAGATGATGAGGAGAAGCAGACACGTTACCAAATAAGTGATAAAAGAGAAAAGAGAAAGGGAATGATAAAGAGAAGGATAAAAAAAGAAGCTGAGGAAAAAGAGGAAAATAGGAAAGATAATTGATAGCAGAGAAGGCAATTGCTAAAAAGAGAAGAAAAGGAGGCAGAGGAGGAGATGCATTATCTAAAAAAAGACAAGAAGAACTGAAACACCAATAAAATACATGATAAAGAAATAAAAAGGTAAAAGGATGGAAGGGAAAAGAAAACAGGAGATGAAGAGAGAAGGAAGAAAACAAGGTATCTGATAAATGAGAGGATACTGCAAAAGCAAACGCTGAAAGGAAGAGTTGAGAAGAGAATAAGGGATGGGACGAAGGAAAGAAATGGAGGAATTAGAAGAGAAAAAAAAAGGTAGAAGACAAAATATGAAGAAAAGGGAAGAAAGGAATAGAAGATGAAAGGGGACAAGGTTGGATATATGGTAGGTTTAAGACAGCGCACAGAAAAGTAAAAACAGGCAGAAAAGACGATGGAAAAGAAGAAGAGGAGCAGAGGTGCGATATCTGATAAGTTAAACGAGCAGAAAGAGAAAAAGACGAAAGTGAAGAAGACAAGGGAAAAGAGGAAAGGAAAGGAGGAAAAGACAATGTGTAAAAAACATGACCAGGCGCGCGCGGAAGACAGACAGACAGAGATCATCAGGAGAGAGAGGGAAGGGGTGAGGTCTGGATGCCTTTCAGTCGGAGTCAAGGATGTTTTGACCTCTCCAGTTCCAGGTCAAATCTGTGACTATTGGCCTCCCCCCTTTGGCCCCTCCCGTTGACCCTGGGGGGCGGGGTGTTCAAGGGAGGGCTAAGAACTCCTTGAATCATCCCTTGAGGACAAAACTAATAAATTTTGAGTGGAAAAGGTGGAAAAATTATAAACGGTAAACTATATTTGGGAACTGAGGTGATGGAAGTAAGAGGGAGGGAGGGAGGTACAGGAAGGGTGAAGCAGTAGGAAGGGAGAAAGGGAGGGAGGGGGAAAGAGCTGGAGATAGGAAGGTAAGGAGGGTGAGGCAGGTAAGTATGGGGGAAGTGATGATGAGGCAGAGAGTGGGAGGGGGGGTAGACAGGGAGGGCAGGCAGCTCAGTGTGGTAGGCAGCGTGGGTGAGGCAGGATGTGTGGCACTGGCTGTGGTGCGGAGTGGTCACTGGTCCGTTAGTTCACCACATTCCCGCCAGTCCCCTAGCTCTCACTTGTTCGCTATCTCGCTCCCGTCAATCTCCTAGCTATCTCACTCTCTCACTGTTACTGTACTGTATATTCTGACCTGCTTTGCACTGAACTGCTCTATGTCCGGCGTACACGGACATACCACTACAGAAGGAGTGTCGTTCCCTACGAGACTCAACAGCAGTAGAAGGAGGTGTGTTGAGGGCTGACAAGAATACAAGAGCATAAGAATGAGAGCATAATAGCACAGGACCATAACAAATAAACATAAGGACCCAATAACATTAGAAAGCAAGAGCAGAGGAAATTAAGAATGTGTGTAGAAAAGAGGACATATCCAGCACGAGGGTCTGCCGATGCTAAGCAGCTGTTGTAAGAGTGTGACTACAGTACGAGAGAAAGATAACGATAGCCATGGTGTCTGTGGTGGTGTTATTGCGGTGTTGATGGTTTGTGGTGTGTATGAGGCCCAGCACCATGGCCAGGACTCAGGAGGAGGGCCAAGGAGGATGGGATGGGGATGGGCAGGGGCAGAGACAGTGGCAAGGGCAGGGGTGGAGCGGTAGGGGCGACCGTATGGACACTAACAACAACAAAAACGACAGTAATAACAATAATAAAAACAGCAACAACAAGAGTGATGCTACGGCCCCCAGCCCTGCATCTGGCGTGCGCGGCGGCAAGTACCAGCTTCGGCCAAGGGCGCTGCGGGGTCGCCGCCGCTCCGACAGCGAGCGGTCGCTGCCGCAGGACTTGCTGCGGCACAGTAAGCCACGACCGCCACCTCTGTCCCGCTACCGCAGGAAAACAGCCAATGCCCGTGAACGGTGCCGCATGCTGCAGATTAACCTTGCCTTTGAGTCCTTGCGGTGTGCCCTGCCAGCCTGGGTGGTGAGTCGCCGCGCCGCAGCCAACATGACTAAGATCACCACACTGCGGCTGGCGTCAGCCTACATTAGGTCCCTGCGGGAAGCACTGCACGACGGCAACGTACCGTGGAGCCCGGACAGTCCCTTGGCAACTCCACCCAAGGAGGGGCAGGGCGAGGGTGGCCCTCCCGTCCTCCAGGACTCCGACCTGCTCACCCTGCTGTGCACTGATGCCATTGTACTGGGGGACAACCTGGGGGGCCTGGCGGGCCTGGCACCGGTATCAGAAAACGAGGCAGTGGCGCTGCTGCTGGAGGGGTCCGAGCCTCACCAAGGTGCTTGGTCAGATCTTGCACATACACACACTCAGGTACATACACAAGTCGTCACACTGGGATGACACACCACACTTCTTGTGATGTGCTGGTGATGATGGATATAGTGGTATAGTGGTAGTGTGGTGCATATAGTGGTACAGTATAATGGTGGTGGGTGATACAGTGCAGATTACGGTGCGGGGCAAGACAGTGGTAGACGAGGTAGGAAGACAATGAGCATGCTGACGGTGTGGTGCTAGATATGGCACCCTCACTTCCCCCGGCCTTCCAATCCCATAACTTCTTCTTGAATTTGTAGGAATAACATGGCAAGGAAACACTGGAAGTGGCTGAAAAGGAGAGACCACCAAGAAGGAAGAACAAGGAAAAAGAAAGTGAGCACGACAGTGGAAAGAAAGAGACGAGATTGACCACTGAGAAGGAAAAGAAAGGAAACAAAGAGTAAATAGGGAAGAGGAAGAGTAAAAATGAGAAACAGGGGGCAAAGGGGAAAGAAACACCAGGCTTAAAGATTCGGAAAAGGAATGAAGAATGAGATGAGGAGAAAGAACAGTAAAAGGAGGAGAAGCTTATGCAATACAAAAGACAAAAATATGAACACCGATAAAAGAGAGAGAGAGGGAGAGAGAGAGAGAGAGAGAGAGAGAGAGAGAGAGAGAGAGAGAGAGAGAGAGAGAATATATACAAAAGAAAGGGAGGAAGAGGCATCCAACCCTGAGGAGGAAAGAGTAAACATTGAAAACCCATGATGTAGTCGTCCATAAAATACCTTCGCAACGCTTTAACCTTTTCCATTCACAGACGTCTTGCTTAATTTATTTTTGTTACATTCAGAGGCTATTATTCAGCTTAGGAGGGATTTTACGAACTGGAGGGGTTACTTATATCTTTATTATCCACTTCTCTACGATGAGGTTATTTTTAAGCTGAATGAAATCATCCACTGGTAGCAAGAATAACGTAAAAATGGACGACATTGTAGTGAAGGGACAAAAGACGTGAAAAATGCCAACTTCTTTATTCTCGCTAACATCAGAAGATTTTTCCTCAACTTGAGAGTGGCTTTCTGTCCTATGAGGGTTAACTCTACGCTTCTCACACTCCTTGTAATATACTTTTTTGTCTCTCAGCTCACTTACGCAGTTAATTAGAATGTCATATAAGGTAAATTCACAGATTCAGTTATAATGATATTTAAATTTAACAAACATTTTAATATAAAGAAGACAGATGGATAGGTAGGTAGATAGATGGATCGTTCAGGATTACTATTATTATACTGTGCTAAATAAGTGAAGTCAGTGTAGTGATACCGTATTTCTGTCATCATGAACTAATCATCATCATCATCATCACTTTCGTACCTTAACGCAGTTTGTACCAGGATCCAGCAGCAGGAATTGTGTAAAAACACAAAAAGTTGGAGAACTATCATCAGAATGCCAAGCAAAAATGCGTCAAGCCCCCCACTGATTCACTATTCACACCTTCAGAACATTCCACTCTACCCCACCAAACAAAAACATTCCCACTAAGATGTACTTCAGATGATTAAGTCGCTCTTATAAGACGTGTTGGATAGTGCCAGTCCTCTGTTTTTAACTCAGTCCCCCCGAGAACATGTTTATGGCTTCATTCATTCCAACTTTAGACAGTTTTATTCAGCTTAGAAAAAACTTTTCGAATGGAGAGGTTAAATACAGCCTTTAGTAACCCTTTCACTACAAGAGGTCTTCCCTTACCTGAATAAAATCGCCTGGAGTTAACAGGAATAAGCTGAAACAAATAATTGAAGTGTTAGGTTGGACTACGGTAGCCAAGCCTCGGGGCAAAGGTGATAGCCTGGTACCGTTACTGTTCTACGCCCAGTGTATTTGATGCATTATAAACACATATTATCATCGTCATTATCATTTCTTTCGCCTCCTTATCACCATCATCATCAATCCAGTCCTAATTCTCACTTTAGAGACGCGGTAACGATAAATGCATACATACATATATATACATACATGCCTACAGGCCCTACGTTCATGTAACCATTGGTGAAGATCATCATCGTTACCCCTACCCTTGAGGTGGGATACATAAACTTATATATAGAGCTCAGTGGTATACACACACACACACACACACACACACACACACACACACACACACACACACACACACACACACACACACACACACACACACACACACACACACACACACAAATACATACACTGGAGAAAAGTAGATTCCCGTGAGTGTGAGAAAAGTAGATTCCCGGGAGTGTAGTACATATAATAATTTAAGCAATAAATTCAGAAGTAAAAGTACCAGCTACTCGTTCTCTTTGGAATAACATTCCTGACTGAAATGAAAGATGACAGGAATACTGTGTGCTAAATGAGCTTTTTTTTTCTGTTTTACTTTTTCACCTGTTATTATTATTATTATTGTAAGTATTATTATTATTATTATTATTATTATTATTATTATTACTATCATTATTATTATTATTATTATTATTATTATTATTATTATTATCATTATTATTATCCTTATCATTATTATTATTATTATTACTATTATTATTATTATTATTATTATTATTATTATTATTATTATTATAGTTATAATGATTATTATTATTTTATGATGATGATGATGATGATGATTATTATTATTATTATTATTATTATTCAAGCAAACTATAATTTTTCTTCCAGGTAATTATTTGAATTCTCGGTTTTATGTGCGTGGTTATTTATTTGTATTTGAAAGACTCGCTTTGTATGCTAATTTTAAATTTTCTTTTTGTTCTTATAACTTACCACTGCTGTGATTATTACTATTATTTTTTCGCTTTTCTTGCTATTGTATATTTTGTTTACTAATTTTTATATATTTTTTTTTTACAACTATTAAGATATTTCTTATCACTAGTCTTTGCTAGTCACCATGACTTCGTGAGAATGAAGATTATTTTTATAATTATTATTTATTGTTATTCCTACTTTAATATATTTTAACTGAAGGTTATAATAATAAAAAAATATTTATTTTTACTTCTATTGTCCCAGTCTTGTTTCCAACTAATAAGTTCCATGGGTAGAATTCAGAAAAGAGAAAAATAGAACCATCAACATATTGCCACGTAAAATGAACCTTGTAAGTATTGATAAGTACACTGTTACTATTATATCATTTAACACTTTTTGGACTCTACTTCACCCCATTTCTTAGGAGGGAATTAAGGCTGGGACAGTGATGATCATGATTACTAAGACATTATATTTTTATTTCATTATTACTACCACTGTTATAATTTCACTTGATTAATAATGTCACCATCATAATACAGCTTTGGTTTATACATTGTTACGTCCATTGTTTACCATCTCCCTCAATCTAAATTTACCACACTTAACACTCGTATTTCTCGTTTATATTCGTATTAACATCCTCAGTACACTGACGTCTTATTCTAGTTTATACTTGCTGCCTCCAGGTGATTTTATTCAGCTCTGCGTGACATTATCGTACTGAATGAATTAATGAATATATTGCCAACCCTTTCAGTAAAAAAGAAAATAATAATAAAATTTAAAAACCTTTCCACTGTAGAATACACTCGTTTGGAAACAACAAGACTAAACTACCTACAGACGTCAGAGTAGTGAAGAGATTGTATTTGTCTATAGCTGTATTAATATCAACCAAGGCAAGCCTACTGATTTTTCACAAACCAAACTCCTCGTCCTCTCCCTCCTCCTCTTCACCCCCCCCCCTCCTCCTTATCCTTCTAGTATAGGGTAATCTAGTCAAGCCACCTGTGCCATACTCAACCGACAATCAAGAGAAACAAATATAAAAGAACAACACAGTATGATATTCATGGCCACTGAGATGATAAATGTGCAGCCTAAATAAAAGAATATTAGAGATATGTTGTTCTGTAATGAAATTGTTAGGTCATAAATACCCATGTAAATCCTTTATATACCGATGCACTGATTTGCTATACTTATTTTTTTTTTCCATTTATTAAATTATTATTATTATTATTATTATTATTATAATTATTATTATTATTATCATTATTATTATCGTTTATTACTATTATTATTATTATTATCATTTTCATTATTATTATTATTATTATTATTATTATTATTGTTATTATTTCTTTCAATCTTCCCTACCTTGAATCCTACTGTATAAGTTATGAGGTATAGTATAAGGTACGTGATAAGGAGGTTACTATTTTATTTTATTTATGACATTGGTGTAATAAATCATGTCCATATTTGTACATGTGTGTTTTACTTTGTCTTGTTTTGTGTGTGTGTGTGGGGGGGTTGTTTTTTATTATTTTGTTTATTGCACTTTTGTGCGTTTATATCTGTCCTTCCTCCCTCCCTCTCTCTCTCTCTCTCTCTCTCTCTCTCTCTCTAATTTATATTTTTATTATATATATATATATATATATATATATATATATATATATATATATATATATATATATATATATTTATATTCAGGGCCGGCTTTAAGCCAACTGAACCATTTGCTATCAGTCAGGCCCCCCGCCTAATGGGGCCCGGGGCTTGGGAGTCAGGGTAGACCTAATCTAATATGCAGGGTGGTGCAAAAGTAGGTTGACATTTACTATTATTCCAACACAAAAGACACACTTTTAGTCTCGTAAGTGTTCAAAGTGTCCGCCCTCACCATTGACACATTCCTGGAGTCTGTCAGCCACACTTCGACACACAGTAATGCACAGGTTCAGGTTGGTGGGGACATAATAATGTCAACCTACTTTTGCACCACCCAGTAGTGTTGTCAGGTACATACTGCAACATACACCTAACGCCACATTGCAGGTTTTACAGAGAACTATGTACTTTTCAAAGGTAATCTTCACATTCTGTTTGTTTACTTGTAGGCTTAAATGTATGCAATTTTATATTGAAATGTAGCTTAGGTCAGCTTGGTCCATTAACTCACAAGCACTTTTTAAGCGCCCATTTTGATTGCATTCCATTCTGCCGTAGAGATATAAAGTCAATAATAGACTTTACTTATATCTATCCCTTTGATTCCACAGACATGAGGCAACACCAGAAATGTTCCCAATTGGATCCCGCAGCTCCAATGGCCGCCCATATATATATATATATATATATATATATATATATATATATAGAGAGAGAGAGAGAGAGAGAGAGAGAGAGAGAGAGAGACAGATAGATAGATAGATGTGTGTGTGTGTGTGTGTGTGTGTGTGTGAGGAAGAAGGGACCAATGGCCAGGAGCCCACAAGATTGTTCCCTCTAAGAAAAAACAGTATCAAGATAACAGAGTGTCAAATTGAAGATCCGTTCATTTCGAGATGCCTGTACATATTGCATTTGAAAGACTGAAGATCATAGGCAGCAGGAAATACAGGCAGAGAGAGAAAGTTCCAGAGCTGACCTGCTGCATACATGAAGGTTTGTGTAGCTAAGCATCTCGAGTTAAGTGTACCTTATTTCTGGCATGGTATTGTTGTCTCTGCAAGGGAAAGCTTTTGCACACTTGGGCAATTATTTCACCATAAAATATTGTACTTCATTTATTAATCTTATATGTCAGAACATAAAAATTCTATCAGTTAATCACTTTCATTTCTTTACATCGGATGCCATTCATCACATACTATACGAGTACTCTACTACCTCGCCCACAATCTTTTTTTTTTTTTTTTTTTTTTTTTTTTTTTTTTTTTTTTTTTTTTTTAATAAGACTCCCTTCCAATCCCTACCTCGGGACTAGGGTAAGCGTGTTACTTAAGCTGAATAAAATCATTTGGCATTAGTCAAAATGAATAATATACACATCGGGCAGCTGAGTTTTAATACTGTTCGCCCGCCTCTGGAGGTTTCCCAGTGGATAGTAAAATCCTTTGGCGTCAACCAGAAAACGTAGATAAATCGTCCTCCAAAACTGAAGGGCTAAATGGGAACAGCTTCTTAACCCTCATACCTTGTGAGGTCTCTTTACAAAACCTCAGTGGTAAATGTTATGTTATTCTGCATGGTAGCGAGATCTGATCCGTGACAGAAGCTGGTTGGAACACAAAGAAATTGGAATGTTGAGATGGATGAGAATCGTCCCTCTGAGAGACTTGGTGTAAGAAATGTTAGAGAGGTGATGCTAACCGGTCGGCTGAGATGGTCTGGACATGCTGGGAAAAGAAAGGAGGAAGGATGACTGGCTGAGGAGGGTAACAGGTGTTAGTTTGTAGGGAAGAATAATAAGAAACAAACCAAGTAAGACGTGGGATGCACTCCTGCGTGAATATCTCAGACCTGCGGGACAGAACAGTGAAATGGCTGAAGCTCACGACACATTGAGTGCTGCCATCGGATGAAAAAGGCTGTACATGCCTGTAAGTTCAATGAATATCTAAACATCAACACACAGTAAAATCCTCGAACGTCACCCAGACTAATATATGAAAGAGTCCCCCCGAATTTCAAAGATAATTTTAATCTGATCAGAAGTTCAAATACTCTCCCATCTAATTTGTTAGTTTATATTTTTATTCTTCACCACCAGTTATTTCATTTCTGAAACTTGCATCAAATCCCAAGACTAATCACCAGACAGATACTCGTTATTCATCCTTCCGTTCCCACTCAATAATTTTCACAACTAATGCTTCCCTCTCTCTCCTACTCGGTCCAATCACCCTAAATCACCCAACCTGATAGTCACTCATCCATGCTCCTGCCAATCACACACACCCAATCCCATCTCCATTCATCCGTTACCTGGATGCATGAATAAACTGCTTAGTGGATATAGATAATTCCGTCTGCTACTGATGGACGTGGAGTACAGTCATGTTCAAGATTTGAATGGTGAAATATATATATATATATATATATATATATATATATATATATATATATATATATCAGAGTTCCTTTTCCCTAAACATCTTTCACATTTATCATCTCTGTCATCCTCTGTATTATACTTTATCCATTTTCGTATTCATTTTTACTTTTATCCATTCTTTTATTCATTTCTCTATCGCATTCATCTCCCTGGATGTTACTTCTTTCTCAATGGGATTTTCTTTATCATCATCATGACAATCATCATCAATCCATCCCTCTTTCCTTTCTTTATATATCTTAGTTTTCTCTTCCTCCTCCTCCTCCTCCTCCTCCTTTTCCTTCTCTTTCTCCCGTTCCTCTTCCTCCTCTTCCTCCTCTTCAACCTCCTTCTCCTTCTCCTGCATCTCAGTAACGGAAAGTCACAACAGGATAAATCTCGAGGAGGGGTCATGGAGGGTAGTGTTATGCATAACTGAGGGAGTGGGGTCATGCAAGGGTCAACCACACCCTTTTGTTGCCTTCTTGCTCTCTCTTCTTCTCATCTTCCCTTTTTTCAGCTCATCTTGACTTTTTCAACTTTTTCACTCTTTATATCTCAATTTCTGCTCTATATCTTCATCGGTATTATCACCATCGTCCCCACTCTCATCATAACCACCATCACCGCTGCCAACACGATCTTTTTTTTTTTTTTTCTTAGCTCCCTTTCATTTCTCTCTTTTTCTTCTCTGTCTCTTTAGATTTCTTACTATTTTTATGATCTCCATTTTTCCATTTAGCCAGTTCTCTGCACCTCTGATCTTCTCTACGCTAACTGCTACTGATACTCTCTCCTGCTTTTCCATTTCCCTCACTCATTTCTTCCTTCCTTTCCAGTCCCTCATCCTCTCCCTCCCTCTTTCCTCCCCCTCCTTCACTCAGTTTCTCCCAACACCAGCGATTACTTGACCCACATTTTCCACTTTTTTTCTTCATCCTTACCCAATCCTTGTTTCTTTATCTTCCTGTGTCCCTCCCATCCTCTCCTTTCCTCTCAGTCTCTCACTTCCTCCCTGCCCTCTCTTGCCTTTCTCCCTTTTACACTTTCCCTCATTCATCTCCACCTTTTCTTTTGGTCTCCTCTTTACCTCGTTCCCTCATTCCGTCTTTTCCCTTTCTTATCCATTTCCCTTCCCCTCTCCCTCCATCCACCTCCCTCCATATTTCGTTTTCCCCTTATCCTTCTCTCTTTCATCCTTCTCAGTTTCTCGTTCTTCCCCTCTCTTCCTCTCTCCATCCCTCCCTCCCCTCATTCCCTCCCTCATTCTGTCTTTCCCCTCTCTCCGAATTCTCTCTCCATCGGAAACTCTTCCTCATTCCCTCCCTTATTCTGTCTCTCCCCTCCCTCCCAATTCTCTCTTTCTCTCATTTTCCTACCCTCCCTCCCTCCATCCATCCCTTCTGCATCTCTTTAATTCTCTCATTCCCTCTCCCTCCTCCTTCCTCTTTCCCTGACACCTAATCTACATACCACATCCAGAATCTCTCTCTCTCTCTCTCTCTCTCTCTCATCGGGGGATAAGAAGACAAAGGGCATAAGAAATAACACAAACGAGAGAGGTTAGCAGCAGGGACGTGAAAAATAAGATTGTAGTTAAAATACGGATTTCTCTCTCTCTCTCTCTCTGCCTTTCCCATCACCACCTCTCAGACTGGCCAATAAATTCCTCCATAAACTGATAACAAAATTAAGTTGTACGTGGGTGGCCAGACAGAAAGAGAGAGAGAGAGAGAGAGAGAGAGAGAGAGAGAGAGAGAGAGAGAGAGAGAGAGAGAGAGAGAGAGAGAGAGAGAGAGAGAGAGAGAGAGAGAGAGAGAGAGAGAGAGAGAGAGAGAGAGAGAGAGAGAGAGAGAAGGGGGTGGAAGATCGTCAGGCGTGGCCAAAATGAAAAAAAAAAAGTGAAATCATTCTGGGTTCCCAGTGGTGAAAAGAAAATAATTAGGGTAATAATAATGGTGATGATAATGATAATAATAAAAATAAAATCGTCAATCGGTAGCCATATGTAAATCAAACGTCGACGACTTACGAAAGGAGTTAACCACTTCAAGTTTTTTCAAGAGAAATAAAATTTTCGTGTGGCAGCAAGAAAAATCTACCTCATCCACCTCATCCCATTCCATTCAGCACAACTCCACACCTACATTCCACCTCACCCCCATGATTCACTCCACCCCACATCCACTCAACCCCATACACTCAGCACCCCACCTTGTCACCTCAACCCATCCCGCACTATCCTTCGCGACATTCACACCACATTCACATCCACCCTACGCACAATAGCACAATACCCACACTACCATACTATACTCTTCCAATTTACTCCATCCCATACCATACCCACACCAACACCAACCACCTAACTCCTCCCACCTACACTTCTCCATCTCCCAAACCATCCTATTCACGCCATAACACTGCTCCCTGATCCCAGTCTCATACATTTCAGAAAGCGTCAACATCCACAGCACACTAAACCCCTCTCATATTACACCGAACCTTCTGATAAATGATCCATCCTCACCTACACCCTTCTCACTGACCCCAGTCCACCCTACTTCATCTAGCTTTACGTCCAACCCCACCCACATCACACATCCAAAACCTATTCATCCCAAACCCCTCCCCTCCCAGCCAGCACCTTCTTTTCTCACAACCCATCCAACCCTCACCCTAACCTTCCTCCGATTATACTTGATAATCCCCCCCCCCAAAAAAAAAAAAAAAAAAAAAAACTCACTGACCGTAAATCGAGCGTGTGGGTTTAAACTTCAGAAGGGAGAGGACCACACACACACACACACACACACACACACACACACACACACACACACACACACAGCCTGTCCATGGCGTTATGGAGGGGATGTTAAATAGGAGCAGTGTGCAGTTGGTATATATAAGGCCTGACGATGAAATAGAGGAGAAGAATGGAGGCAGAAGTCACAGAACCTGTCCTCTCAAATTTTCAGTCCAAAGTGATCATCTACTTTATTTCCATTATACAGACCCTTGGCAGAAACCCATTTTAACACTTCAGACTGAGGACGTCAATTTATCAGATCCCTATCACCTGACTTTTTTTTTTAGTGTATGCTAGAGGGAAACACACTGTAGTAGAGGTTAATAACGGTTGCATCTAACTCCACAAGTGCATAAGTTTCTTTTAGCTGAAAAGATCGTCTGGAGATTGCACGAT
Organism: Coenobita brevimanus; assembly: GCF_032717465.1. NCBI lineage: Eukaryota > Metazoa > Arthropoda > Malacostraca > Decapoda > Coenobitidae > Coenobita > Coenobita brevimanus. Next base: position 46,670,678 of record NC_136977.1, on the reverse strand, counting down.
GAAAACATAATATACGTCACCTGATTCAAGGGGTTGAGCATTAGTGGCCATGGATCTCAGTGGCCAGATGTGGAGGTAATTGGCACAAACCCATTTTAATTATCAGAGTCCGGCACATGTGGTGCAATCGTTAACATACTCTCCCCGCAACCAATAGATCCCTGTCACGAGTCGGCTCGTGACATCATTTGGTGGGAAACCGCGAACTCTAGTGGAATCCCAGTGTTTATCGTTCAGTTTAATCGCTGCATATTAACCCAGTCGGGAGTGTTTTCAGAACAATTTTTCACTGTTATAAATGATCGTCTTTGTCCGAGGCATTAGCACTTCCGCTGAGCGATTTATTATGGGCGTGTTTCGCTCATTCTAGCCGTTAGTAATGCGGTTGGATGCTCGCCTATTTCCCACGATTTGAAGTCAGTCAAGGTTTGAACGCCGCGGAAGCAGGTAGTGTGTGGCAGTGTCCTTCCTACAACGTAGTTCCCACCGCTGCCGTATTCCCACCTAGCTGTGATTGGCGAGAGACTTAGCGAGTGCAGTGTCCTTCCAGTAATGACACCCAGTCATCTACTTTGTCCACTTTTCTGATCAGTATTTTCTTTTCGTATTTTCCTAGGTTTAAGAGTTAGCTTTTGAGTGAGCGAGTGAGTGTGATCTCCTTACTTTGAATTCATTTTGAAATGTAAAGTAAATTTATTTCTTTGTAATCAATAAATTTAACAGTTTTCTTTCTCGAGTTTAATATAATGTAAACTCGTGTTTTATTTTCCATATTAAGCTTATTCTAGTTGCAGCTCCTAGCTTGCATAAACACTTTGCTATTCATAACTGGAATTTAGGCCAGTCCTTTCGTACTAAGCTGAAAATCCGTTGTGCCATCTAGGAGTTAATGCATCAGCAAGAATCTGTTATCATTAATAGCATCAGTTATTGATTGTCAGGGGTGAAGTCACTTTCTCCAGAGGCTAACAGTACTAACAAACAGCAATTGTGAGGAATTAGTCTCTGCTGTGTACTGTTGAGAAAGTTTATAAATTCTCGTCCTTAGAGAATCGGCGACGCAAGCCAGAATAATCATTGTTTGATTTTCACAAGAAAATTCATTGTCCTGCTCTCAGTAATATTGAATATTATTCTTTAATATTGAAAAACTTCAAAAACCCCATGACAATTGGCGACCTCATTCCAGGATATTAACTCCTAGCTCTAAAGCTATTCACGAGTTAATACTCACTCGTTCATACTTAGGTATTTATCATTAAAGTCTATAGGCACTACCTTACTGGTGATTATTGATTCATTTTTATTAATTTACATAATAGTTTTCACAGTCAGTTGTTTGTTTAATTTTCTTTCTTTACCAGTTTAATTAGATAAAACTGGTCACCACTAACCTGAGCCTATATTCTTTATTCTCGATTATTGACATCTTTCTCTGAAAAAAATTGCAGTCAGTACTGAGTCGCTAGTTTATTGATTGAGTTAGCATCATGTCCACCAGCGTCTATGTACACGAAGCCAAAGATATGGGTCTTACAGACCCAACTGAAATTAAGGACTTTGTCCTCTCTCGGTTTAATACGAACAGCAACGCGAGAATGATGCTCGTGAAGAGCGTCGAATTCAGCGTGAGGAACGCGAAAAGGAGCGCGAATACGAGCGACAACACGTGAACACGAGCGAGAACAGCGCGAACACGAGCGGAAACAACGCGAACTCAAGTTAGAACACGAGCGAAAACAGCGCGAACTTGAGTTAGAACACGAGCAGAAACAGCTCGAACTCGAGTTAGAACATGAGCAAGAACAGCATGAGGAACGAGAGAGAGAACGAGAACACGAACGTGCCGAGCGAGAAGCACGCAAAAAACATGAATTTGAAATGCTGAAGCTCAAGCGAGATTCCTTGGCTTCAGACACATCTGGTGCAGCTGGCCCAAGCTCCACGAGCGTTCTCCCTGCACATGTTCTGGCGACCCCACACATCAAGCTTCTCCCATACAAGGAAGGCGAGTGAATCGAGCCATACATAGCTCGTTTTGAAGACATGGCTCACCTGTACCAGCTGGATGATGCAGCTAAGCGGCTTCAGTTTCTTAGCCTGTTTGAGGGCCCTGCCTTAGATATTCTTCTCAGAATTCGTGGAGACAATCTCACGTATGAGATGATGAAGGCCGCACTCATCAAAGTGTACGGTCTCACAGTTGATGGCCCCAAGAGTCAGTTCATGAGGGCGCATTTACAGGATAAATAGACTGCCATTCAGTTTCTTGACCGGCTTACTGCTTACTTAGATGAGTGGATGGAGAAAGATGAAACTCCTTCCACACCTGAGGGGATAATTGACCTTATGCTGCGCACGCAGCTGGAAAAGTCGTGGCCTACCGAACTTATGGCTCAACTTAAGATCTGCCAGGTACGAGATGCCAGCCAAATGGTGAAGAAGGCTGACGCATTCTTTACTGCATACAGGTATCAAACTAGCAAGCAGCATACCTAGAACAGGAAACCTGATAAATCTGGGAAACCGTCTCAGACTGAACCCCAGCAACAAGGCCATTCTCAGAATAATGGCCAATGTCCAAAACCGCAGTGGAAGGACCAGGGGCAAAACACTCAGAAACCTGAGTGGAAGCGGTACGATAAGCAGAACCCTAACCAGCAGTAGTATCAGCCATGCAACTGACTGTCGGGACTGTCCTTTTCAGCACCAGCCCCTCGGAGGCAGGAGGCTAAAGCAGCCTTCATTCCTCAGCAGCAGCACGGTGGTCACGTCCCTACCGGTACAAGTACTCCCCCACAGTTCACTAGTCCCACGGCGATAGTGAACCCCACTCCACAGATGGCCAATGCTCCATCTCCCCAGGCAGTGAGTATGACCCCTCAAGTATCAAGTTCACAGGGCATCATGTTTGCTGCATCATTTATTCAGCAGCCTAATCAGTGGCTAGCTGCTTCCTCCATAGGCCCTCCCACAGGTGACATTGCCTTCCTTGTTCAGCCAGGGTTTGTGGGAGACATTCCTGTGAAGGTCCTGAGAGACAATGGTTCCTCAGGTTTCTCTGTCAGGCAAAGTCTAGTTCGGCCCGAGCAGTACACAGGTCAACAGATCCAAGCTAACCTTATTGATGGATCAGTGAGATTGTTCCCTGAGGCACGTATCCAGGTGGCATCTCCATTTTACACTGGTACGACACTCGCAGTTGTCATGCCAGAACCTTTATTTGACCTAATCATAGGCAATATTCCCGGTGCCAAGTATAGTTGCACCGAAGATGACGCTACTCAGACTTCGGCTACAGTAACACGAGCCTTGGCTGAGGCTCCAAATTGTGTCACCCCTGTGACCATTGAATCGCCGCAAGATCTGATGTGTAGCCAAGTTGTTGTTCAAGAACAACACTCCAACCCAACACTTGCTGTCGTGTGAAAGAAGCAAAAGGGTAGAGTGATTAAGTATTCACGGGGAGGTCGAGCCAAGTTCCTTCGCAAACAAGGACGGCTCTACCGTGAGTCACGAACACCAGAGGGTGAGGTTCGACTGCAGTTTGTCATTCCTGCCAAGTACCGCCAAGCGGTGTTAGAATGGGGTCATTGTTCAGCCTCAGGAGGTCACATGGGCAAAAGGAAGACCCAGGGCCGTATCCGAGCTGACTTTTTCTGGCCAGGGATGGGACGAGAAATAGATAGTTTTGTGCGTTCCTGCAATGTGTGTCCACATACCACTAATCAGGGACACGTCCTTCCTGCGCCGTTTGAAACCACACCCGTAATCTCTGAGTCAGTTGAGAGACAGGGCAGTGGTGAAGTAGGTGTAGACCTGATGTCTCGCCTGCTAACTGCTAACTAACACGGGCAACTGTGGTATGCTGGGTTCCGTAAGATAGGCTTTCTCAGAGATTTGAGTAATCCAAGGACCAGCCTGGTTCCCAGTTAAAAGTGTAGACCTGACGTCTCGCCCGTTGGCCCCACAGGACACAGTATGTCCAGGGCCTGTACATACGTGTATACCATAAGTTAAGGGGGAAGTTTGAGAACTCCGCAGAGACAGTCCGAGACTGTGTATGAATTAACTTGTGGAATGTCTCGAGCTGTGGGCCTCTCTGAGGATTCGCAGAGAATGCACAATATCCACATGAGTGTTCACACCCACGGTGGGTGCTAAAATGTGACCTGCCCGAGACTGAGTAGAGATTCTCAGCGTCCTGTTATTAGTCGTAAGTGTAGTGTTAGGTTAACCAGTAAACTGCCCGTTCTAAGAGATTTGAGCAATTCAAGAACTGATACGTTTCCTAGTTAATAAGCGTTAACTAGTAAACTATAAGGGTTCTAAGAAAATTGTGAATTCAAGAATTACGTTTCCTGGTTAATAATGACATAAGTACTGATTGCTAGGCAGAGAGAGAGAAATGACACTTTTGATGCCCCATCTTAATTCCTTTCGCAGGTGCAGCTGGTGGGTGCAGCATTACCGTGCAGATCAGCTGGTCGTCCCTGTCGCATGCTGCCGCCCCTTCTCTTCTGCCTCGTCGTCATTATTTACTATAAATTTGTATTACATGATTTTACACATAGGCACAGTTACACCACAAATGTCACACCTACACCACGTATTACATACATCACGCTACATAACAATTACTTGTTAAGGTAAATGTTGCGAACTTTTCACTCAGTTTGACCTGAGTACAGGATTTTTCACCTTTGTCAAGGAGTTATTCCCTCAAGCTTGCTTCTATTAATGTAAATACGAGTTTTTTTTTGCTCACTGGCAACTGTGACTTTCTCCTGTAGCAGGATAGCACACACACACCACAGTGTGAATCTTGTGTGATTGAGTAGGATTTATGTGCATGCATATTGAAATTTTTTCCCTGAGAAAAAAATTTCAACTTTTGATGGGGCGTAATGTCACGAGTCGGCTCGTGACATCATTTGGTGGGAAACCGTGAACTCTAGTGGAATCCCAGTGTTTATCGTTCAGTTTAATCACTGCATATTTACCCGGTCGGGAGTGTTTTCAGAACAAATTTTCACTGTCATAAATGATCGTCTTTGTGCGAGGCATTAGCACTTCCGATGAGCTATTTATTATGGGCATGTTTTGCTCATTCTAGCTGTTAGTAATGCGGTTGGACGCTCGCCTCTTTCCCACGATTTGTAGTCAGTCAAGGTTTGAATGCCGCAGAAGCAGGTAGTGTGTGGCAGCATCCTTCCTATGACGCAGTTCCCACTGCCGCCATATTCCCACCTAGCTGTGATTGGTGAGAGACTTAGTGAGTGCAGTGTCCTTCCAGTAACGATGCCCAGTCATCCGCTTTGTCCACTTTTCTGACCAGTATTTTGTTTTCGTATTTTCCTGGGTTTAAGAGTTAGCTTTTGAGTGAGCGAGTGAATGTGATCTCCTTACTTTGAATTCATTTTGAAATGTAACGTAAATTTATTTCTTTGTAATCAATAAATTTAACAGTTCTCTTTCTCGAGCTTAATGTAATGTAAATTCGTGTTTTATTTTCCATATTAAGCTTATTCTAGTTGCAGCTCCTAGCTTGCATAAACGCTTTGCTATTCATAACTGGTATTTAGGCCAGTCCTTTCGTATTAAGCTTAAAATCCGTTGTGCCATCTAGGAGTTAATGCATCGGCAAGAATCTGTTATCATTAATAGCATCAGTTATTGATTGTCAGGGGTGAAGTCACTTTCTCCAGAGGCTAACAGTACTAACAAACAGCAATTGTGAGGAATTAGTCTCTGCTGTGTATTGTTGAGAAAGTTTATAAATTCTCGTCCTTAGAGAATCGGCGAAGCAAGCCACATAAAGTAATCATTGCTTGATTTTTAGCAAGACAATTCATTGTCCCTGTTGTCAGTATTATTAAATAATATCCATTAATACTATATACTTTAAAAACCCCTTGACAATCCCAGTGTCGATTCCCAGGCCAACCACCACCTGAACCACTTCAGTCTGATAATGTATGTTTTTACAGATGCAATTCTAGGCGATTATTTTCAGCTTATGAAACTTCTGGAAGTAGAATGATCAAATATGGCCTTCACTAACCCCTTCATATTTCGACCTCTTTCCTGAGTTACGTAAAAGTATCTGTAGATGATAAGGACAAAGTAAAAAAAAATGTAGTGGGGTTAATCCATTCGATCTGATGACGTAGTTTTTATCTTATTCTTGTTGCTTTTCAGACTATTTTATTCATCTTGGGAGAGATTTTCAGAACTGGAGGGAATTGAGATAGATTTGATCCAGCTCTTCAAAGCGAGACCAATCCTTAGATGAAATATAACCGTCAGGTGGTAGCAAGATTATAATAAAATAAAAACAAATATATACCCATCATCGTCATCAGCATCATCATCAGCAGCAGCATCCCACCTCTTTTTTCCCATCCACAGATGGTGTAGGGTAGGGCCCAGAATATATATGAAAAATAAAAATAAAATAGTGGGAGAATTAATCAACAGCATGCCCAGTGAACTAAACCACACTCATTCACTCACCATTCAAGCCCACCTCACGGGCACATATTTTCCACGAATATGCATTTTATAATTACCACCTGGAGTCAGTCCGACGACTTTCGAGTTAAAACATAGGCAACGCTACGCTGTTGCAACCCTCCACTTGGACAAGCACAAATCCCCCACCTCCCTGCACACTTAACCATGTACATTACGGTCCCCCCCCCTGCCCCTTCCGTATGACATAGAAACATTAAAACTTAATAAACTCAGTTATATGGAATAGGGAACTGTGATAGCAAGTAAAAAAACACCACATCATCACTACCACCACCACCACCGCCACCACCATCATCACTACCAACACCATCACCATCATCATTACCACCACCATCACCATCATCATCACCACCACCACCACCACCACCACCACCACCATCATCATCACTACCATCACCACCATCATCATCACCACCACCACCACCACCATCATCATCATCACCACCACCACCATCATCATCACCACCATCACCACCATCACCATCATCATCATCATCATCACCACCACCACCACCACCACCATACCATCATCATCACTACCACCACCACCATCATCATCATCACCATCACCACCACCATCATCATCATCATCACCACCATCACCACCACCATCATCGTCACTACCACCATCACCATCATCATCATCACCACCACCACCACCACCATCATCATCATTACTACCACCACCACAATCATCATCACCACCACCACCAGCACCACCATCATCACTACCACCAGCACCACCACCATCATCATTACCAACACCATCACAATCATCATCACTGCCACCACCACCACCACCACCACCATCATTACTATCACCATCATAATCATTATCAACGCTACGCTGTTGCTACCCTCCATCTGACCAAGCACATACCCCCGCCTCCATGTACATCTAACCAAGCGCATAACAGCCTTCAACCCCCCCCCCCTCTATATAACACAGAGACTGCAGGTCGCACTGAAATCCCTGAGAAAAGATATTTGCTATAATTTTTTCGTTATTAAAAAAAAAAAAAAAAAAAATACTTAGGACACAGCATCCTGCCAATGAAAAGGCACCAGTTCAGTATAAGACACATAACTGAAATTTCATGCTTTCTGATTTGTAGGTTGAGATAACTTGCTCAGATCACGTTTTTTTCCACAAAAAAAAAAAAAAAAAAAAAACTTCTTAAGAAAGCATTCTTCCAAAAGGCACCAGTTCACTATTAGACACATAGCTATGTGAAATTTCCTGACTCAATAGTTAATACTTTCTGAGATTTGCTTCGGAAACGAAAATCTCTAGCCCAACAGCCCAACTCTACAGACGGGCACCAGTGATAACAATACCCTCCTCCGACTTTTTCAGGGGGAGGGTGAAAATGAAAATGGATGTCACACCCTGATATGCATTCCCCAGTACCAAATTAATCCATCCGTCTCGATCCCATGTCAGTTCCCAAGTCTCATCAAACTTCAACCCTCGCTTTCTCACAGTCATTAACGCAACATAACTTTACTCCTTTCACAACGATGACGTTTTCTGCCTTTACGTTTTTTTCAGCTTAGTAGACATTTTCTAGCTGGAGGGGTCAGATATAGCCTTCATTAAATCTTTCAATTATTCCCCCAAATTAACTAAATACATCTGAAACCAGTAGGAATAAACTGAAAACTCAGCGAAAACAATGTAGGGTCTCAAGAACTGAAAATAGATAGACAGATATATAGATAAGTAGATAGATATATAGCCAGACAAATAGATAAACAGATAAACAGAGGTAACAGATATCGAGGGAGATAGGTAGATGCGAACACACACACACACACACACACACACACACACACACACACACACACACACACACACACACACACACACGTACACACACACACACACACACACACACACATACAGATAGACAGATAGATAGATAGATAGACAGATAGATATATAGCCAGACAAACAGAAAAATAGATAAACGGAGGTAACAGATATAGATGGAGATGTGTAGATGCACACACACACATACAGTACATACAGATAGACAGGCAGACAGATAGATAGAAGGATAGATAGGCACACACAGAAACATACACACACACACACACACTCACATATATATATATATATATATATATATATATATATATATATATATATATATATATATATATATATATATATATATATATATATATATATATATATATATATATCAGTCCTTCGACAGAGTATGGTACTTTATCCTTTTCTACAAAGCACCGTAAACCGTTGGGCGAGTTTCAGCCTGTGTGTGTGTGTGTGTGTGTGTGTGTGTGTGTGTGTGTGTGTGTGTGTGTTTCAACTACTGGGCTATTTGATGGATTTAAATGAAACTTGCCAAGCGAGTTCGTCTGATTACTGGGAGAGTCCTTCATTATACGAGTATAGAATTATGATTTCTAGGGGGAGAGCCCCCCACGCCAAATCAAAAATTCTCAGAAAAGTAAAAGGATGGTAAATAAGGCTTTGATATCTTAGTATATGTTGCAGAAAAGACTCTCACACGTAAAGCGATATTTTGTGAGAGTGACTCACCAAATGGTTTTGGAGGGGCTCATTCCCCTCCCCAAAATGAAAACGGTCAGAAATAGGGGAAAGTGAGCCATGGTTTTCAATGAAGCTTTTTAGGTCAGTTCGTCTGGTTCCTTGATAATGTCTTGCACTGTATAAAATTTTCCACCATTATTATTAAGGGGGTCAGCCCCCTCCAAAACTTATAAAGTATACAAAATAAGGGTAGGAGGGCAGGTATAGCTTTGAAATATTTGAAACATGTTGTACAATGGACTGTCATCCGTAATGCGATATTTGGGGAGCGAGACACCCCTAGTGACTGTTGGAGGGTCACCCCCTTCCCCTCCATCCCACACACACAAAAAAAAATAAATAAATAAATAAGAATGGGGGAAGCTATGCCCATGAATTTCGACAAAATCGACTTATATATTTATTGCAGGATTGGGTATGCAGTTTCAATGTTTTCTCGCAGTGCCCAGTAAGGAACTACACGTCTACCTTATAGACAGATAGATAGATAGATAGATAGATGGGCAGATAGAGAGATATGGAAGGATACATAAATAGACAGATAGGTAAATAAATATATAGATATATAGATGGATAGACAGATAGATAGATGGACAGATAGATAAACAGACAGATAGATACATATGGAAGGATACATAGATAGACAGATAGGTAAATAAATAAATAGATATAGAGAGAGATATAGATAGACAGAAAGATACATTGTGTCCATGTGTATATTGTCGTGAATGTTTGCACAATGTGAGTAATATAATATTCTACACTAGACTATGTTACCAGCCACCTGCTCTACAAGCATACGAAACTGGCAGTGACCGTGGCTCCGAATTATAACTTCTTCCTTTTTGCCAACTTTCACAGGGGGTGAGTTTGTTAAGAGGGGACCAGGGGCAATGATAGGATTGATCGGGCCAGGGATTTAACGAGCACGGACACAGAAAAGAGATCTAACTGAACCAGGGGTTAACGAGGCCATAGGAGGGATTAAGCGGGGAGGGAGAGGGTGAGTAAGGAGGGAAGGAGCGGGAAGGGGGAGAGAAAGTTAACCGTAACTGAAAAGTAAAAAAAAAAACTTATTGGAGGAATAATGCAAAGAAAATAAAAACCCTCTAAAATTGATTTACAGTTTATTGCATGGAGATATATATATATATATATATATATATATATATATATATATATATATGGGGAATGCGGTGGCTCGCTCGGTAGTGAGGTGGCCTGCAGTCCTACCGTACCCGGGTTAAAATCCCCGCTGGGGATAGGAACAGTCTAATGATTTGAATTTCATAAAATCAGACTTTACTGATCTACTAGACGACCCTCTGACATGTCCTAAAAAATATCCTCGCTAATACTAGTGCAGTAGTCCTGTATGAGACAGCCCCAGCATGTATTCAATATGAACGGTGGGTGTTGGCGCCGACGTGGTGATTTGTAGAGGTGTATGGTACGTATGAGGACTACTGGGCCTTGGGAGAAGGCTGTGAGGCCTATTCCCGGAGTCGGACACATTATACATACATATATATATACTATATATATATATATATATATATATATATATATATATATATATATATATATATATATATATATATATATATATAGTATATAAGTTTTTCTTTTTTTTTAAATTCAATTCAGTGTTTAACCCTTTCGTGATCGGGACAACTGTAATACTGAATTCTAACTAATGCCAAAAAAAAAAAAAAATATCAGTTAAGAACGTTTCACAGGAACCTAACAGTGCTAATTAATTCTTGTTTTCAGCCTGTGGTGAAGATAATTTTAGTATTTTATTCCATCTAGAGCCAGGCGATTATATTCAGCTTGTAGTGGGTTGCAGAATCAAGTCTGTTAATACTGTCACCATCATCAGCACACTCAGAAAAGAGAGAGAGAGAGAGAGAGAGAGAGAGAGAGGTGGGGGGGGAGGGGGCTGCCTACATTAAGTACTTTACATTTTTCTGTATCAGATGCCACTTGCTATTCCCCTAACCTTCTGAACAACAAGCCACGGGGTCTTTGAAAAGTGCTATTATCCTCACCTTTGGTCAAGACTCTACTTGTGTTGGTGCCTTTAGGAAATCTTGTAATGCTGATCTACTCTGTTCTCTTTGACTTGATCTAAAAGGTCATCTCTCCATCTTTAATGCTGAACTTCAACAAAAAATTAGTAGTCCAGAGTATGATGTCACGAGCATAGTCATAAATAATTTCAAAGAATAGGATGTAGAGCCCCCTGAACCCAGAGGGCAAAAGCCATTTTTTCTGGTCAACCAGTCATGTGTTGTTATAAAAGGTTGTAGCATACCGTTTTAATCCTCGGGCCATCAGGAACAACATTCAGGTGCACGACCTTGGAAGCCAACTACTATAAGCTGGGAATCCAAGATGGCTTCTACGATGGCTGCTGGGTCTATTTTACCGTATAATAACTTGTCAAATAAATTGTACATAATAATATTTATTCATGTTTTATGGACATTTATGTAATATTATTTGTCTTCAGAATTAAAAATATATTAATGCTGAAAACTGAAAAATATTTTTTCGATTTAATAATTAATTAAAATGAACAAAGCATTTTCTTCTCTTTAGAAAGTTTACATACATATAATGACTGGGAAATTTGGCAAAAATACAATTACTGGGTGTATAAACAGCACACATCAGGGAAATGTCAATTAGCCAGCATGTCATGAATATAAGTTCTTATATCATCCTTTATAATATTCCAGCAATTAAACATTTCATCCTTACACCACAACACAATTTTTTGTGAGTGAGATATAGCACGACCATTATAAATACTAAAATAATTAATACTGAGATTTAGTACAATGTAGAGATAATACTGAAGAAAGAAATACAATATTCATAGAAAATTTAATCAGAGTCAGACCTGTTCTCAATTTCACGGAACTACTGAACTCTGGAACAGGTCTCAGATCCATGGCCTCTGCAGACAAGGTAACATGGAACATTCCGTCTGGCACACGAACACCACCAAGGGATCTGAGACACTGACTAACGGACACAGAGACACGTCAGGAGGTGTCACTGAACCCCAGGGAAGGTGAGGCAGAACCAAAATGACGTTCTTCGGAGTCGCAGGTCGTCACGGTGGTGGGGCGGCCGGCTGTTCCTCCTGACTGTCCCTTATGTTGCCCTACTCCCGCCTTGCCACACCCCTTCCTGCTCCTCATTTTGTTGATCTGGAACCTAACTTGGGTATTTGTGAAAGAATGAGGCGGTGTAAGGGGTAAAAAGCGTGTTATTTGCGATTTACCTGTACTTTTTTCTTCGGCTTCCTCTTCTCAGCCATGGTGTCTTTGTCGTCATAAACCGGGAAGCTAATGCATTATCCAAAGCTTTCATATAAAAATAAAGTGATATTTTTAATCCATGAATAATTCTAAGAATAAATATATAAATAATTTAATAGCTCTAGACAAATAATTACAAAATACTCGCAGAAGTCATGGTGATAATAATCATTTGACTTTGTGGCGGGAAGGAGCGAGTGACGTGGTCAGCCTACGGCCACACTCATACCATTTTAATAATGCAAATTTCTTACATATTCTTGTATAATGTACTAGGATATATCATGTTAATTGTAGGGTGGAGAGAAATCATTACGCAACTCTTTATATTACAGCAATGTCTAACATGCATTATACTGCACCACGGAAATGTCAGACAAAAAAGTCAAGATTGATTTAATGGTGGATTGATGAGGGCGTGTTAATATCAACTTCCAGTACTTCCATGCTAAAGAGACAAAGTGATGTGCAGCCGTAGATACTGACATGTTTAGGAAATAAAGGACAGAATCACTTCTTTTATTTCAAGTCCTTATAAGCAGTTTGACCGAGACATATGCAATAATGATAAGGACATCCACAGTTCCAATAACTCATGTGATGAATAACGAAACTCCTATTCTTTGACGTGTATTATATTGCACAATAGTTCCTCTGAAATTGTCCTACACTCTTCCGTTTTCCTTCATTTCGATTTTACTTTCACTTTCAGTCCCTGGAGCGATTACTATTTGCTCGGTCGGTGGCGGATTCAGAGGAGGGGAAGAGGGGCACGTTGGAACATTGTAATGCAACTGGAAGAACCTGTGATCGATTCAGGCAGGTCAGACTCTTCGACAAAGCTTGTTTTCTCATATCCCTGTTCACCCAGCTTTATTACTGACCATTGTGGGACTTAAGTTAGTCTGTTAGGGGAAGATTGGGACCAAGAAAAGGTTATCTGCCCCATAGAATAATTACTTAGATTAATAATCTTACGTCATTTCCTGCCTAAAGTAACCCATAAGAAATGACTTGAAAGGACTAATAGGCTTGTTGCTTTTTGTTTTCTTTTGTTCTCATTTATGTTTAATTTGCCTTAATAGCCGTTGAACAAAGACATTAATTTTAAACCTTCAGAGGGATCTTGGAACCCTCCCCTTATTTCTCTCTCTCTCTCTCTCCCTCCCTCCCTCTCTCTCTCTCTCTCTCTCTCTCTCTCTCTCTCTCTCTCTCACACACACACACACACACACACACACACACACACACACACACACACACACACACACACACACTGCCACTACCGATTCAACACATACTCATCGCCCTGGTAGCTCTGATACGAGACAGACGCCTATGACTGCTGATTGTGTGTGTGTGTGTGTGTGTGTGTGTGTGTGTGTGTGTGTGTGTGTGTGTGTAGCAGAAACAAGAGACAAGAAAATAATCTGCATCTTCCTTCCTTCCTTATCGTGTAGGAACAAATATCAAGTACACTACCATAATTTCCCGCTCGTAACACGGATTATATTTTGTGAGGTGAACAAGACATAGAAGACTCGAACATCATGAACGAACCTGCTTGATAATCCAGTTTAAAGACATCTATCTATCTATCTATCTATAGCCCGACGCCCTAATCCCGCAAAGGGTGGCCGCAGACAAAACGCCTCCAAGTCACTCTGTCACCCACCATTTGACTACCCTCCCCCCAACTCACCCCCCCTCCCTCATATACTTCTCAACTCCATCCCTCCACCTCATCCTCGGTCTACCCCTCCCTCTCCCTCCCTCCACCTCACCTACATACACCCTCTTAGTCAGTCTTTCATTCTCCATTCTCTCCACATGTCCAAACCACCTCAGTGTATTTCTCCTAATCTTCTCAACCACATCCACATCTACCCCACAACGTTCCTTCACTTCTTCATTCGTCAACCTGTCCCTCCACGTCACTCCACATGCTCCTCTCAAGTAACTCATTTCCACTGCTCTCACTCTTGACTTGTTCCCCTCTTGCAAGGTCCACGCCTCGCTTCCATACGTCAGGGTAGGGATCACAATACCATCATGCAGTGACTTCTTAACTTCCATACTCACATCCCTATTTCTCATCACTGCTTTCAGTGTACCAACAACCTTCCTTCCCTGCTGTACCCTTTCACGTACTTCATACCCCAAAGTTCCATCCTTACTCATCACACTACCCAAGTACTTGAATGCACTCACATTTTCTATATCTTCATCATCCAACCTCACTGCACACTCTGTGATTTCATTCCTCTCAAACACCATAACTTTACTTTTGTTTACATTAACTTTCAGCTTCCTCCTCCTACACACTGTCCCAAATTCATTCACCAAACCTTGCAACTCCCATTCATCTTCACTCAACAATACTGTATCATCAGCAAACAGCAACACAGGAAGCTTCCAAATCTCACCCTCATTCATTAGGGCCAGCCCCACATCCACTGCCCTACCTTGCACCTCCTTTACAACCCCATCCATATATATATTAAACAGCCATGGAGACATCACACACCCCTGTTTCAGTCCCACATTGAGATTAAAGAACTCACTCAGCTCACCATCAACTCGCACCGTAGCCCTAGCTCCCTCGTACATACTCTTCACAGCACTCAACAATTTCCCCTCCACTCCATATATTCTTAATACCTTCCACATACCTTGCCTATCTATTCTGACATAAGCTTTCTCCAAGTCCATGAAGGCAGCATACACTTTCCTTCCCTTCTCTAGATACATCTCCACTAAACATCTTAGAACAAATATCTAATCTACACACCCTTTTCCCTTCCTAAATCCCCCTTGTTCTTCTCCAACTAGCTCCTCTGTTATATGCCTAACCCTATCAATGAGTATTCTACCATATATTTTACCAGTCACACTAAGAAGGCAAATATCCCCATGGTTACCACATACTTCTCTCTCCCCTTTTCCTTTGTACAGAGGAACAATTATACCTGATTTCCAGTCCTCTGGAACCCTTCCCTCTTCCCAAGCCAATCTACACAACTTCCATATCCACTCCACAACAATCTCACCCCCATATCTAAGCATTTCACCACACACTCCATCAATTCCTGGGGCCTTTCCCAGCTTAATCTTCTTCATCGCTTCCACTACTTCCGCCCTACTGATCTCTTCCTCCCTCCTCTCATCTCTTCTTCTCCCAGCCATTCCCCAACCACTTATACTCACACTGCTCTCACTCTCTACATTCAACAAATCCTCAAAGTGCTCCTTCCATCTCCTCAATTTCTCTCTCTTCTCCACCAACAATCTATTATTCCTATCTTTCACTCCCCTATTATTTCCCCTTTCACATTGCCTTACTTTCTTTACCTCCTTCCAAAATAATTTCTGACTCTCCCTCCATTTCACACTCAGATTCCTCCCAAACTCTTCATCCACTTTCTTCTTACTCTCCTTCACCAGTCTCTTAACCTCCCTTCTCCTGCTCACATATACCTCTCTCTTCTCTCTCTCATCTTCTCCCCTACCTCTACTCGCCAACCATTCACCATATGCTTTCTTCTTTTGTTCCACAGCTCGTTTCACCTCATCATTCCACCATGCAGTCCCTTGCACACCCTTGCATCTCCTCCTCACTCCACAAACCGCCTCACACGCTGCGCCTATCTCTTCCGTGAATATCTTACAGACGTCTTCCACCCCTTCCATCTGCTCTAGCTCATATCTTCCCAATCTTTCTTCCACTATGCTCTTATACTCTGTCATTTTCTCACTATCTTGCAATTTCTCCACTCTTCTCACAGGAGCTGCTTCCTCCTGTCTTCCCCTTCGCCTCCTCAACCACTTTCTTTGCATCTTTACCTTGGCCATCACTAAGTGATGGTCCGAGACTCCATTCCCCCACCCTCTCCACACTCTTGCATCCAACACTTGTCTTCTCATTCGCTCATCCACACACACGGAGTCTATCATTGCCTTTTGTTCAACAAGTTCACCATCCATCCTCCTCATTACTCTCCATGTATACCGGTGGATCATCTTATGACGAAAGTAGGTGTTGGCTATTGCCAACCCCTTACAAGCACAGATGTCCACCAAAGCACTACCATTCCCATCTACTTCAGCTGGCACACCCCACTGACCAACCACTCCATCCACTCGTACATTCCCAACTTTGCCATTCATGTCTCCAATCAAAAGCACTCTCTCGCTCCTCTCAAACTAGTCCATACATGCTTCTACTCTTGCCCAAAACTCATCTTTCACTCTTGCCACTCGATCCTCTGTTGGAGCATACACACATACAATCGCCCATGCTTGTATACCTACTTTCATCCTCACCCATACAATCCTTGCACCCACTGTTCCATACTCTTATATTCTCCTTCCACTTCTTGCTTATCATCAGATATACTGCCTCTCTTGCCCTCTCATTCTCACTGACTCCCGCACATATACCTACACCATATTCCCATTCTCTCACCCTTTCACCTTACCATTTAGTTTCAGTCAATCCACATATATCCACTTTTGCATCCTCAAGCACCTGAACAATCTCTCTCTCTTTCACTTCATCATTCACTCCTCTCACATTCCATGTTCCCACCCTAAGAATGTCCTTTGTCCGTTCCTTAGTCGTCAACGTATGTTCCGTCCGGGTCCGAGGCGCTTTATTCGCTTTTTTAGTTCTTTTTACGGGGTGGGGCACTAACCCACCACCAACCCTTTTAGTCGCCTCGTACGACAAGCAGGGATACTGGGGGAGTATTCTTGAAATCCCCCATCTCTTTGTGCCGGTTTATTTATGTATCTGATGCTTATATTGTACTAGGCAATTTTTCAGTCTATGTCGATATGAAAAGGATTTGAATAACGTATAGGGGGATAGTGAGTTGTCATTAGCAGCATAATTCGTTAACAGATACCAAAGCGCTCTCTATTCTGATCTGAAAAAAATTTAAATTGTTATACCTATTTTACTTCTCCCGCGTCCATCCTTATGCATAACACTTTCTAAATACCCGAATAATGTAATAATCTCCCATTTCGTAAGTATTTCCTTAGAATTTTCCAGAAACTCGGACGTTTAAACGTGGTATCCTGGTGTAGTTTGTTTACCTTAATTCTGTGAAACTTTTCGTTCCGTTGCAGTTTATTTCACAGTAGAATAAGCATCTTGCGGTTCTACAGCACTTTTTCGTGACTAGCATCATACTCCATCTTTAATCCCTTGTTATAGTTCATCTTAAAGATGGAGATGACAGCTTTAGGCCAAATAAAAGTGGACAAAGGATAAACGAGATGAACGTAAATAAAGGGATCTTGCGGCGGCATCACCATACCTGTAAGTGCTTCCCATCCGACCAGCTGAATATAACTTCATTAATTTTATTTGTCCAAGTGCATTAAATAATCTACATTCAACCAACAGTTATGTTTCATGCAATATCGACACCCTGGGATTGTACGAAATAATACCAGAGAACATTTATTTCTGGTAAATGAACTATGTGTCGCCGTGACAAATCTTGCATCTCCCGTCGGCACCAGTCACGTGACTCGGACCAACACTGATGACAGTACCCATCTCGGTTTAATTTTTTCCTTTGTATCCCTCCACAAACATTAAATATCCACAATCACTGTGGAAACAATTACAGCATCGCATAATACGAAGGATTTTAGTAGACAACACGACGAGGGAGGTCTTACAGTAAAATATTGTATAAAACCAAGATTAAGATCTGTCAAAAGTATGTGCCGGAGTTAGAGAACCCTCAGTGCATGCGGCTCTGTCGAAGGGGAGGAGTACTTGACTTTGTGACTTAACTATTCACATTTTTCTGCGGCAACTAGCGGTCGTCTGCGCGTGTGTGCCTTACAGGAGTGAGATGGACATTACTGGATCATGATGGGAGTGATACGGCGTTCGTCGAGATTGCAGGGACTCGGCTGGAGGTGAGGTGAGTAATGAATTGCTCCGTGTTTGAAGAATGGCCGGTTGTGTTCTGCCGGCATTGGAGATCTCACTGTACTTCTTTCCCAACCTTCAATTTTGCCCGACACGCCCTGCCTTTCTTTTTATGTTACTGCTGCAAACTTTGTCGATATTGAAAAGACATGTTAGCTCAGATGAGAAAATTTGTGATAAGCAAAATAAATGAGAAGGAAGAACGCGTAACGAAATCTTTATGCCGACAAGGAAACGGCATTTTTTCAATCCCTTTAATCCAGCGGCGGCACAATGTCTGCTGCCCTTTTTCACATTTATTTACTTTTCACATTTATTTTTATGCTGTTTCCTCTCAGAATTATTGATATTTGCTGGTATATTGAAGT
Organism: Coenobita brevimanus; assembly: GCF_032717465.1. Classification (NCBI taxonomy): domain Eukaryota; kingdom Metazoa; phylum Arthropoda; class Malacostraca; order Decapoda; family Coenobitidae; genus Coenobita; species Coenobita brevimanus. The sequence goes on along the minus strand of NC_136977.1, from coordinate 46,651,907 downwards.
CTAGCGGAATTTTTATGCGGTAAGGAATGAATCATTATTATTATTATTATTATTATTATTTCTGTTGTTTCGACGCTTTGGTTGTTTGTTTTTGTTAGCCGGAGTTGGATGTGAGCTAAGGCTGTGTTTGTTTGTTTTTATTTACTTCACGCTATTTTACTGTCATATATATATATATATATATATATATATATATATATATATATATATATATATATATATATATATATATATATATATATTACAGTTTTGCTTGTTTATTTAGGTTTGATTTTGTTTATATTGGTTTTCCTCTGTTGAAATCTGGTAAACTTTGTACAGTAGTGGTTATGAATGATCTTGTTTCTTTTGCTGTATCTAAGTGGTTATTTTTTGCCGTTTATTTCGTGTCTTTAGTTTGTTTTGTTTATTTGTTAAGTCTGACGAAGTTTGTTTTGAAGTTAAGAATGAACACATCTTGGTATTATTATTATTATTATTATTATTATTATTTATTATTATTATTATTATTATTTTATTATTATTATTATTATTATTATTATTATTAATATTTGTTGTTGTTGATGTAGCTCAATGACACAATATGAAAGTAGTACGTCTCTGCATCCTTTAAATAGCAGTTCTTCGCGATTAGCATTATATTCTGATGTCAATCCATTGTTACAGTGGGGTGTACAAGATGGCAAATTTAGGCCAATTTTCAGTTTATTTCACCTAGCTCAGTGACAGAATAAGAGTACTAAGGCTCGCCATCCTTTACATAGCACTTCTTCATGACTAGCATAGTTTTCAAGTGCTTATTCCATTGTAAGAGCTCGGCATTAAGAGATGATGGGAATTTTAGACCAAGTTAGAGTGAAAAGAGTATAGGAGGCCTGACCTAGGTTGAGTAAAAATCGTCTTTGGGAAGCAAGAATATAATGAAATACATCATCGGAGGGAAGGGGTTAATGGGTAATAATATTGGTAGCGTGAAATCTTTAGTTTATTCCTGCCGTCTTCACACCGACTTAGCAAGGACCGCTCGTGCTGAAGGGGTTGAGGAAGGCAGTATCTAACCCCTCTTGTTGAAAAATTGCTCCTGGGCTGAATAAAATCGTCTGGAGGGGGCAAGACTGATGTGAAAATGGGGGGACTTGTTCGATTTGGGTGTTGATGTTTCTCTCTCTCTCTCTCTCTCTCTCTCTCCCTCCTATTACCCCCCTCTTACCTCCTCGTCTTTCCCCCCTCCTACCACTGTTATCACCCCTTACCCCTCTCCCCTTCAGTAACATTCCTTTCTTTCTCTTTGCTCCCATTTTCCTGTTCCTTCTCCCTCTTTCTCTTCCCCCTTAACCGTTCATTCTCTCCTCTCCCGCACTTTCCCCTTCCCTCTCTTCTTCCCCTTCCCTCTCCTTCTCTCATCCTCCCCATTACCCTCCCCTTTCCCCTCCTCTCGTCTCGTCTCATCTCCTCTCCTCTCCTCTCTTTCTCTTCTTCCCCTTCCCCCCCTCCTATTGCCCCAGTTCTCCCCTTTTCATTTCTCCTCCTCTCACCTCTCCTCTGTACCCTCTCAATTATTCCACCCCCCTCCTGTCTCTTCTCTACTTCACCCCCCTCCCCTGCTACTGACATCTACCCCTCTCCCCCGTCTCTTCGGCTCCCCCTTCCCCTCTACTCCCATCCCCTTTCCTTTCCCTTCTCCTCCCCCTGCTCTTCTATTTCTCTCCTCTCCCCTCCACACCTCTTCCTTTTTTTTTCTCTCTCTCTCTCCTCCTCCTCCTCCTCTTTTCTCTCTTTTTGCTTCTTCTTTCCCTACCTTCTTCCTCCTCCCCTTACCCCTCCTTCACCCTCCGCATTTCTGTTCCATCCATTCTTGTTTCTTCTGTCATTCTTCCTCCTTCCCTTTCCTCTCCTGCCTCCCTCCTCCCTTCTCCCTCCCCTCCTTTCTCACCCCTTCTCCTTCCCTCATCCCTTCCCCTCCTCCTCCATCTTTCATTCGCTCCACATCTCCTCTGTCTCCATCTTCTCTCCTTTCTTCGACCTCCTCCTGCTCCTCCTCCTCCTGCTCCTCCTCCTCCTCCTCCACCTCCTCTTCCACTTCTTCTTCTTCTTCCTGTTCGTTTCTGTCCCTTCCCTCTCCACATTCCCCCCCTTTTTTCTTCCTTCCCCTTCCTCCCCTGTTTCCCTTTCCTCTATTTCCCTCCCTACCTTCACCCTTCCCCATCCTTTCCCATACCTCCCCTCCCTTCTCCTCTCCCTCTTTTCTCTCTCACACCTCACTCCCCCATCCTCTCCTCCTTCTTCCACTCCCCCTTCCCCCTCCTTATATTCATCGTCTGTTCTTTTCCCATCTTCTCTCTCCCTTCTCTTCTTTCTTCTCTTCTCCCTCCTCCTATCTTCTCTTCTCCCCTCTTCTCTTCTCGTCTCTCCTCATGTCTTCTCTCCCTCCCTCTTCTCCTCTCTCCTTCTCTCTTCTCTTCTCCCCTGTCCTCTTCTCTCCTTCTCTTTTTCCCTTTTCTCCTCTCTTCTCTCTTACCGGTACTCCTTCCCCGGTCTCCTGCACCCCCTCCCTCCTCCTCCTCCTCACGGCAGCCATCTTGGAAAAACGAGTTCATAAACGCTTTGCATATCCAAGTGTTTTAACGACAAGTTTGAGTGAATATTGGTGTGAAAGTAAATAGACAAGTGTATAAGAGTCCTAGCCATATTTCCCCCGTGTAAAGTATTTAAATAGATTTCATGTAAAAATTTTAGAGCGGGTTAAAGGTGTCGAGCGTTCGCCAGTCCCTTTGTTTACATTATATTCCCACCCTCTGCATCGTATTCCTGCCCTTTCCTGCCTTTATTTCTGGTCTCAGTCATATTATAATTTATTTTCCCGCAGGTCAAGGTCAGTTATAACGATATCCAGCAAGTAGATTATATTTTCTCACAAGTAAATGGTGTAGTGTACTGAGAGTGTATTTACCTACTAGCACCCTTTGTTTTGGTTCCCGCTATCAGCCTTGTACGTCTTACTGTAAAGTCTAACGTTAACAAATATTAACTGAGTTGCTAGTTTAGTGCAAGTGAATAGCATTGTCTTCTGTATAGAGTAACAACTGTGTGATTGATGGTACACCAGTGAAATAGTTTTTACACTATAAACAGTTGTTCACTGAGTGAAGCTAGGTTTTTATTTTGATTTTTTCCCCAACATTCCATTGTTATTTTTTTGTTTTTCCTTTTTTCTCCAGTGAATCAGTGTATGGTGTATTTCCACAATTCATGGTAGGCTAGATTATACCATAGCAAGTAGATTTTCTTTTCATTTTACACAATTCATGGTAAGTTAGGTTGTACCATAGCAAGCAGATTTTCTACTCTTTTTACACTGGTAAAAGAATTCATGTTGGTTGGATTGTGCTATAGCAGGTGGATTTTCTATTCTTTTTATACAGGTAAAGGAAGATAGTATATAAAAAGTAAGTGAATCTCCCCAGAAATTCAATATTTGATTTATAGAGTAAATTGTTCATTTGTAACAACATCCCTTAACCAGTTGTACCGTATATTATTTTTTATTTTTGTAGGATTTTGGAAATATTGCTGCAATATGCCATCTAACCTGAAGGTCTGCCAGGAGTGTACTGGGCGTTTTGCGGCTCAGTATTTTTCGGATTACTTTTCGACACCTGTGTGCAAACTATGCATCTTGAGAAGAGATCTAGAAAATGGTTTAGCTGAATCGCAGAGAAATTACAGGGAACTCAAGGCAGAGTTTGAGACACTGAAAGAGTTTGTAGCGGCAAACGTAGGAGTCAGCAACAGCACTCAAGAAGGAAGACACGTACAACTGAGTTCGTACAAGCCCCCGCCCATCAGGCAGTTACAAATGATAGTGTATCAGTATCTTCCTCACCCAGCAATTCAGTACGTTCCTCGCCAAGCGAAGCCCCCTTTACTATTGTAAGAAATGGCGCAAAACCCGGAAAAAGTACGAGGAAGCACTTTCCCATATCTATGTATAATCGTTACCAGATCCTTGCCAAAGCGGTTGATGAGCCAGAAGAAACAAGGCTTATTGGAGACTCTGTTGTACGTGGTCAACTGGAGGAATTTTGTGGATGTGCCCCAGCAGCAGAAAGAGGTACTGTTTTCCAGGAGGTGGACTATGTGATATCACAGAACCCTGCGATGAGGTCACAAAAGACGCAAATGATCAAACTCTATACGTTATCCATGTTGGTACAAATGATCTGAAGTGCAATAGATCGGAGGAAATGCTAGCAAAGTATCATGAAATGATCAAACAATTCAAAACTAAGTCCACTAATGTGATAATATCTGGTATACTCCCAAGGATCAAGGCAGAGAATAGTTTTTATGATAAGGCTTTCAGCACAAATAACCGACTCAAATCTCTCTGCACGCAAGAGGGAGTCGACTTTGTCAATCTGTGGGACCAGTTTTATGAGCAACATACTCTGTTCCAGAAAGATGGTCTCCATTTAAACTCTGTAGGTGCGGCATGGCTAGGTAGATTTTTACCCGATAAAGTCGCCCTCTTCAAATAAAAAACGCAGAACGTCCAGGAGCAGTAACCTCAACGTAAATACCCACAGAGTCAGAACACCAACTGTTTGGGACGGGATTAGAGTCTTCTATGTTAATGCACGTAGTCTACGTAACAAGTTTGAGGATTTAGAATCTCTTATTTACCTAGAAAATTATGACATTGTTGGCATCACAGAGTCCTGGATTAACACATCTGACCGTGACTTTCTGGTGGAATACTCGTTACCAAGGTACAATATTTTCATCTGTGAGCGACCACATCGAGCTGGTGGCGGTGTTTTACTATATGTGAAAACTAGTCTCCACCCCCTTGTGCTATCCAAACCCAGTATTACCAACATAGATGCCAGTTATGTTCAGCTAAATATTAATTCACACAAAATAAATATATGTCTCGTCTATCGTCCTCCAGCACAGTCAACTGAGATAGATGAAAAACTTTATGATCAAATTGCGGAAATTTGTTGTCAAGAGGATAGCGTAATTTTTGGAGACTTTAACCTACTGGTAACAAAGTGGGGTGAACACTAACGGCACACTCAGGACAAGAGCTTTACACGAATCTTCAAGAAAGCGCTCTTTCCGAACACGTAGAATACCAACGAGAGGAAACAATATCCTAGACATCATCTTGACTACAAATGATAACCTAGTCAACAACGTTGAAACAGGACCTGAGTTTAGTTCCAGTGATCACCGAATTATACAGTTTAATATTACTACTGAAAAAGTAAAAGAAATGGAGAGCAAAGAAAAGGTCCCAGATTATCGTAGAGCTGATTTCACTAAGGTCAGAGCGCTACTGGGAACTGCGGATTGGAATCAAATGTCTGAAACCGATGACATAAACCAAGCATGGGAAATATTCACCAAAAAATTTAACAAAGTGGTAAAGTCATGTATGCCTATACGTAACAGGCGTCCAGCTGGCAATAGTAAACCAAAGTGGTGGTCCAGTGAAATTAAAAGGAACTTAGTTGTCAAAAAACAGGCATACCATAAATATAAAACTACACAAAATAATGATGATAAATTACAGTACGAAAATCTATGCTGCATATCGAAAAGACTTATTCAACAAAGCAAAAGAGCGCTGGAGATCCACATTGCTAATACTTGCAGATCAAACCCTAAAGAATTTTACAGTTACATTAGAAAGAAAAAGGTTATGACTACGTCAATAGGTCCTCTAGAAACGAACAGTGGCAAACACACAGAAAATGAAGTCGAAATGGCAAACATTCTTAACGATTACCTTGCGTCTGTTTTTACAGTTGAAAACACCACCAGAAACCTACGCTACCCACAAACCAAGCAAATAGCACAGTCCTTAGTAACTATGCTATCCATAATAACGATATCCTTTCAGCCATAAATAGTACGAACATAAACAAAACCCCTGGCCCCGATAAAATATCACCGAGAATTCTCAGAGAAGCAAAAAATGAGTTACTGCTGCCACTCTCTGTCTTATTCAATAAATCGTTAAGTACTGGGAAAGTTCCATGCGAATGGACACTAGCAAATGTAACACCTATTTTCAAAAAAGGAAATGAGTCATACCCAAGAAATTACAGACCAATCAGCTTAACATCAATAGTGTGCAAGTTAATGTAAAAATCATAAGAGATAAAATAGTTAATCATCTAGAAGAAAATAATATAATTAAAGACTCACAGCATGGATTCAGACATCGTCGTTCATGCTTAACTAACTTACTGGACTTCTTCCATGATGTTTACAAATCATACGATGACTCAAGAGCAGTAGATATAATTTACCTCGACTTTCAGAAAGCATTTGACACTGTTCCTCACAAGCGTCTCATGAGCAAAATAGAAGCACATGGAATAAAAGGAAATACGCAGAAATGGTTACAAGACCGGGTTTCAGACCGAAAACAGCTAGTTGTGATAAACGGAAAGGAGTCCAAAAGGCGTAATGCGATCAGCAGCGTTCCCCAAGGCTCAGTACTTGGACCAATACTTTTTATTATCTATATAAATGATATTGATGAGGGTCTAAATTGTAAAGTATCCAAATTTGCAAATGATACTAAAATAAACAGTAAAGTAACTTCGAAATTTCAGGGGCAGGAGTTACAAAATGACCTTAATACTTTAGCAAGCTGGGCAGAAAAATGGCAAATGAAATTCAACACAGAAAAATGTAAAGTACTTCATATTGGAATTATCAACGTCCATGCGAACTACAAAATGAACAATATCCAGTTATCAAGTACAGACAATGAAAAGGATCTTGGTGTGATAATATCAAATGACCTAAAACCAAGTAAGCAGTGCACCGAGGCGGTTAAAATTGCAAACAAGCTGGTGGGTTTTATTGGAAGAACTTTCGAGTTTAAATCGGAAAAAGTCATACTTGCCTTGTACAACTCACTAGTGCGCCCCCATCTTTAGTATTGTGTGCAGTTCTGGTCTCCGTACTACAGAAAGGACATCGAAAAATTAGAGAAAATTCAGCGAAGAATCACAAAAATGATACCACGACTTAGAAACAAACCATATGAGGAACGCCTTGAAGAACTTAAATTATTTAGCTTAACGAAGCACAGGTTAAGAGGGGACCTTATTGAAGTTTTCAAAATCATGAAGGGATATGACAACTTAGACATGAATAAATATTTTGATATAGACCGGTCGAGTCAAACCAGAAGTAATGGATGCAAAATTATGGGAAATCGTTTCCAATCCCATGAAGCAAAATCTTCTTTAACAGAGTTATAAATATCTGGAACAGATTTCCCTCAGATACCGTGAACAGTATCTCAGTTGAGACATTCAAAAACAAAATAGACAAGTATTTGCACGAGAATCCTCAGCTGACTCTTTTTCTGTCCGAATAACTTGCTTTTATAGCTATGTGTAAATTCATTCCTGCTTTGTCCACAAGACACCCTTTAAACAACGTACCCGTACATAGTGTCGCGTCATGTCATTATACATTTTTCAATTTATTCGATCCAAATAAAGTAATATACGCACAGATTAGGATCTGCACAGATAACCCTGAGTTAATGGTCACTACTCTTACTTTCGACCTGTGATGAGCTGTGGATCGCTGAGGGTCCCTGTTAGTCAAGTGACCACCATCGAGATTTTTTTAATATACCAGGGGTCACTGCATCAGGATGAAATTTGTGTACTTGTCCCACGTGGGAGAGTTCCTTGTCTCAGTGGAGTGAACGGACCTAGGGCCTGATTGACTGCTGCCTACCTAAAAATCGCCAGGCAAGGCTGCTGCACCACCCCTAAACATCCACTCTGTGCATTGCACATCCACGCTGTGCACTGTGGAGCCCCCTTTTATCTAAGACAACCGTTGTATATATTTCAATCTCCCCAATGCAAAGAAAGCAATATAAGCACAGATTAGGATCTGCACAGATAACCCTGAGTTAATGGTCACTACTCTCACTTTCGACCTGTGATGGGCTGTGGATCACTGAGGGTCCCTGTTAGTCAAGTGACCACCATCGGGATTTTTTTAATGTACCAGGGGTCACTGCTTCAGGATGAAACTTGAGTACTTGTCCCACATGGGAGAGTTCCTTGTCTCAGTGGAGTGAACGGAGCTAGGACCTGATTGACTGCTGCCTACCTCAAAAGCGACAGGCAAGGCTGCCGCACCACCCCTAAACATCCACTCTGTGTATTGCACATCCACAGTGTGCAGCCCTCTTTTATCTAAGACACCTGTCGTATATATTTCAATCTCCCCAATGCAAAAAAAGCAATATAAGCACAGATTAGGATCTGCACAGATAACCCTGAGTTAATGGTCACTACTCTCACTTTCGACCTGTGATGGGCTGTGGATCACTGAGGGTCCCTGTTAGTCAATTGACCACCATCGGGATTTTTTTAATGTACCAGGGGTCACTGCTTCAGGATGAAATTTGAGTACTTGTCCCACATGGGAGAGTTCCTTGTCTCAGTGGAGTGAACGGAGCTAGGGCCTGATTGACTGCTGCCTACCTCAAAAGCGCCAGGCAAGGCTGCCGCACCACCCCTAAACATCCACACTGTGCAATGTGTAGTTTCCACGTTATGTCCACAGACATCCAATAAACTCAATGTACTGATTTATAATGTCATGCCGTAACTATTAGTTGATTTCATTACTTTCTCTTTCAGGTTACTCAGTCGGGTAGCTTATAGACAAAGTATTATAGAATGTGACATTTCCTTTCCAGTTTTTCCTGTAAAATTTCCATTTCAGTTTTTCCATGCTGCATGGTGGTTTTTCTCACTTTTTCCTCTAGGGTTTGGTGGTAGGGGGAGCCTTCTTGCTTTACTATCCTTATATTTCAGCATGTAGAGTTAGATCTTGTAGTCATAGTTTTCTCTGCAACAAGCAGCCTCGAAAGGACCATAAGGTCTGTTGCTGTTTGCTTTCCTATGTAATCCTATGTAATCCTCCTCCTCCTCCTCCTTTCCTACCCTTCCCCCTCCCTCCTTCTTTCCTTCCCTCCCCCTCCCCCTCCCCTGCATTTTGCCCTTCTCTTTTCATCACCCAGTCGATCACTCACCTTCCCCCCCTTCCCCCACCTCCCTACCCACGAGCTCTCCCTTACTCCCCTCATCCTCCCCTTTTCCCCTTCCCCCCTCACATTCTCTTTCCCCCTCCCCAGTCAACTCCCTCCTCTCATTCTCTCCTCCCTTTTCACTCCCCCTGTTCCTTTCCTACCCCTTTCCCAGTTGTTCCTCTCTCTCTCTCTCTCTCTCTCTCTCTCTCTCTCTTTCTGACCCCGTAGTCCATGTGTTATAGGTCTCCGTAATCGTCCCTCATGATCGTAAAATAATAAGTTTGTGTGTGTGTGTGTGTGTGTGTGTGTGTGTGTGTGTACAGACTGAGTGTAGGCTTAAATATGCCAACCGATGACTGTATGGATGCATGTACCTGTCTCTATGTATGTACTGCCCGTGTGTACGTGCGTATGTCTGCGTGTGTATCCGGAAGCATATCTCAGAACAGTTGCACATAATTAAGGACGAGAATTCATTGAAGTGTATACCGAAATTCCACATTTAGCTAAGTTACCGTACGCCTAATAAGAAAACAGACTTGCACGACGTGTCCCAAATGCGGTGTGCTCAATATTTAGTAGTTTCCTTCTGAGGGGCTACGGAACAGTTTTGACTATTAATTAAAAGGTGATTATGATTCAGACAGATACTTAATGGGAGGAGAAGAGCCAGGAGGTTGGGTAAGAAATTCGAAACTTAGTGTGGGATCGAATGCCTTTGCTTAGGTTTGGATTCTCTATCATATTTTTTTCTTGTTTTGATTCAGTATTTTTCGCTGTTGATCTCTCTCTCTCTCTCTCTCTCTCTCTCTCTCTCTCTCTCACACACACACACACACACACACACACACACACACACACACACACACACACACGGGCTGGTGAGTGGATGTCTGGTATCCACGTTGTGTTGGTATTAAAGTCGAGAGGATAATGTGTCTTGTCAGCTGGGTGATGTGTGTGTGTGTGTGTGTGTGTGAGAGAGAGAGAGAGAGAGAGAGAGAGGGAGAGAGAGAGAGAATATGCTTGTGTATAACCTACCAATATATCTTCCTATGACTATGTACAGCTGCCGTGGTGTGTGTGTGTGTGTGTGTGTGTGTGTGTGTGTGTGTGTGTGTGTGAAATCCTGGGTGTTTGTCTTCCAAGTCTGCGAAGATGAGGAAACTGTATAAACCCAACATGAACCCCCCATTAACAAACTGGTAATTGATGTTGGGATTCGAATCATGGCCTATTGACCCTTCAGTGACCTCTTGTTTACTGCATTATACCTATACGTCATTCACTTCAGGTTGGCGTAAATTTTCTTGCTTCTTTCACTCTTTTTTCCCGAAGCTCAGTCAGACTGAGATGATGTTCCCGCCTTGAATCTTTTCCCCCAGCACTTCTTCGTGACTAGCATCGAATTCTAGTGTTTATGTTATAGTTCAGATTTATGTTCGGTTAATGTGAACGGAGTATAGGCGTCTGTGTGACCTGGTGTCATTCACCTTAACTTGACCTATTTTCGCACTTTTGCAGCACAATTCACGTAGCTCAGTGGCAGAACAAGACACTACTATGGCTTTACCTCCTTTTCGTAGTACTTCTTCGTGACTAGCACAGTATTATAGGTCTAATCTGCCTTTACTCCTCAGCATTCAAGATGGAGAGATGGCAATTTTAAGTCAGGTCCAAGTGTAGTATAGATAAGGGTATAGATATTGTTATAGATACCACGGGTCAAAGGTCACACAATATCACGTCGCTGTTCCAAAAAATCTTATATGATTTTCCGTTGTTATCTATACTTATATATATATATATATATATATATATATATATATATATATATATATATATATATATATCTATCTATCTATATATATATATATATATATATATATATATATATATATATATTAAACTTAGGGAAGAGGTCCAGTTTGAAAGCGTCTTGTGAGCTGCGAGATAACAAGAACAAAGCAAGAACAAAACATAAATGACGTAGGTAATTTGGAATGAAGGGATGGAGGTGTGCCCGTGTGCCCGAGTTTGTAAAAGTAATGCATGTGTTTGTGTGTAAAAGTATATGAGTGAATAGGTAGGCATGAAGACAGGTGTGTGTGTGTGTGTGTGTGTGTGTGTGTGTGTGTGTGTGTGTGTGTGTGTGTGTGTGTGTGTGTGTGTGTGTGTGTGCTTGTGTGTGTGTGTATATGTGTGTGTGTGTGTGTGTGTGTGTGTGTGTGTGTGTGTGTGTGTGCGCGCGGGCGCGTGTGTGTGAACGTAAGGGTACATGAGTGTACAGGTAGGTAAGCACTTAGGGCAGGTGCGGGAGATGTTAATTAGTATGGACATAGCCTAGGTGTCTGTATATATATATATATATATATATATATATATATATATATATATATATATGATACATAAGCGTACAGGTAGGTAAGCATTTAGGGCAGGTGAGGGAGAAGTTAGTTGCTATGGAGTTAGGTGTTTTTGTGTTTTTATGTGTGTGTTTGTTTATGTGTTTGTGTATAAAGGTATGTAAGCGTACAGGTAAGGAAGGTTGTAGGGCAGGTGAGGGAGAGGTTAATTAGTATGAAGATAGGTGTTTGTGTTTTTGTGTTTGTGTGTGTGTTTGTGTATAAAGGTATTTGAGCGTACACGTAGGCAGGCTTTTAGGGCAGGCGAGCGAGAGGTTACTTCGTATGGAGGCATGTGAGTCGGTGACGTAGTGGGGTGGGGTAGGGGTGAGAGGGTTGGGCAGGTGTATTCAAAGCCCTTCCATTTACCGGTCTACCTGTATTTGTGTCTGTATCTGAACCAGGATTCCGAGGGCTTGATGAGGGAGTGAATGAGTATGTGGCCCATTTTATTTATCAGGGTGTGATTAGTTTTCCCATTATATTTTTTGTTTCCTTTTCCCTGATTTTTGCCCCCTACCTCACCTCCCCCATGAATGACAAAAAAGAGGCAGCATGATGATGATGATGATGGTAATGATGATGATGATGATGTCTCTATGTTTATTTTCTGCCTATCTGTCCTGGTGCTTGTATGTTTCTCATTGTATATCTCTGTCGTATATAAATCTGTCTGTCTGTTTATATAATTACGTAACTCTGGTGGGTGAGAAAGGGTTTGGCAGGTGTGTTGTAAGCCTGCCATTATAGGTAACAGGTACACAGGTGGGCAGAAATTAGTTAAACACCTGAATGTTTGTAAATATTGGCACAGGTGTTGTTCTCTGTCGGCCGGTTTATTTAGCTGTATCTGTGTTTGTATCACCGTCAGTCTTTGTATTTCTGCGTCTTCTGTAAGTTTATTTATCGCTGATTTTATAAAAGTGTTTGTATGTTCCTCTGTATGGTATTTAGTTGTCTTTACGCTGTCAGTTTATTCCTCTAAATGTTTACCGGGTGCACAATAGACATATATACAATACAGTTCATAGTTTCTCTCTCTCTCTCTCTCTCTCTCTCTCTCTCTCTCTTCCTCTCTCTCTCACACACACACACACACACAAAAGTACCCTGACGGAAGAGGTGACGCGAGGTTAGGGTCAGGTGCGGGGTCCAGGTGAGGTATGCCGACCACAACGCGTCCAAAAACCCGCCAAATTATGGAGGTGTCATTACCACCCCGCATATCATGAAAATCTGAGAGGGGGAGACGAGCAGAACGCGGCCACCTGACTCCTACTGTTTTCTCTCTTCAGGGGAGACTTTGGGACACTTGCGGTGGCTGGAGATCTGGTGTAGACAAGCTTTTGGGATGGCGTAATGAAAAAGTCTGAGGGGTGGAGAAGGAGACGCGGCCGCCCATTTCAAGATCCGCGCCGTTTTCTTTCCTCTGGTGAGATGCGGGGGGACTTTGGGAAACTTCTGGTGCATCGCTTAAGGTTTGACGTAGACTGTAGCTTTTCGGTGGGTTTTGTGTCTTTTTCCTTGTTCTTGTATATTTTTGTGTGTATGTATGTGTGCTGTAATGTTTTCATCTTCTATTCTCTCTGTTTTCTTTCATTTGGTGGAACGCGGGGAGACTTAGGCGAAACTTTTGTTGGCTGGAGGATTTGGATTGTTCTTTGTAGGAAAAGAATTGATCTGTGTGTGTGTATGTGTGTGTGTGTGTGTGTGTGTGTGTGTGCGTGTGTGCGTGTGTGTGTGCGTGCGTGTGTGTGTGTGTGTGTGTGTGTGTGTGGGTGGGTGTGTGAGGTCTTGCTTAATATTTTCATCATTATTCTCCCGATTTCTTTCTTCTGGTGTGATTAGGTGATACTTTAGGAATACACACAGCCTACGTAAGTAAGGATGTGTTCCAGGATATTAGGACTTTTCCAGTAAAATTAGCCTAGTAATGCATACTGTAAGAATCTGTCAAATCAGGTTAATAAGCAGCAGTAGAACTATAATTGGCACTGTTTCATTAATTAATTGTAGAGTTAATAGTAAGGACAAAGAGAAAGGGAACCTGTGATGAAACCTTACTGTGTGTTGGAGAGTTAGAGGTTGGTTGTTGGATTGGTTTCTCTCTCTCTCTCTCTCTCACACACTGTTCTACAATCCCCCTTTCATATCTATCTTCTCCCAGTTCTGTATATGAATCTTTATTATATATCTACAAATCATTTTTTTCCCTCCATTTTTCCTGTCTGCCGTTTTGTCTTGTATATCAGTTTGTCTGTATCCTAATTTTCTGCTTCCTTGTGTCTGCGTCTGTCTGTCTGTCTGTCTGTCTCTTCGTTTTGCGTCTTGGCCTCTGTGTCATTTGTCTGCATCAACGTCTGCCTTCCCACCTAAAGTAATTACCTTTGTGTGTGTGTCTGCTCAAAAATGTGTCTGCTTTAGGGTGCACACACACACACACACACACACACACACACACACACACACACACACACACGATCCATTTCCCCCCAGTGTCACCATCGTAAGCCTGTCTGTTTAACTTGATTTTCTTTCTCGGCTACGTGGTTGATTACTTGTCTTCTTGTTTTGTTTTGTTTTGTTTTTCTGCCCCAACTCCTATTTCTTTTATATTTATATTTTTCTCTTTCATGGGTGCTGGTGGTCGAATGGATAGCGTGGTTGTGTAAAAAATAAATATAATCAAGAGTTTGATTAATTCACTTTTTGCCTGCGGGGGGGGGGGGATTTCATCCCTTAACCCTTTCATTGTGCCGACTTATTTTTAGAGTTGATGCTTGCATCCTCCAGACGATTTTTAGGGGATATGTCTTGAGGTGAATGGGCGATGTATGGTTTATGTAACATGTTTAATTTGGAATTTGAATGGTTAGTAAGGTGTGTGTGTGTGTGTGTGTGTGTGTGTGTGTGTGTGTTGTAAGGCCTCTGTCTCAGTGAAGTTAGTAAGATTAGCTAACCACTCTCACCTTTTTTTTTTTATGCGAGGAAGAAGGAACCAAAGGCCATGAGCCCGCAATAACAGTTTACTCCAAGAGAAAAACAAAATACAACAGAGAGCCAAATTCAAGATCCGTTCTTTTCGAGATGCCTGGACACACTGCGTTTGAAAGACTGGAGATCATAGGCAGCAGGAAATACAGACAGAGGGAGACAGTTCCAGAGTTGACCTGTTGCATAAATGAAGGACTGGGAGTAACGGTTAACTCTTGCATTAGAGAGTTGGACAGAAAAGGGATGAGATTTTGCTGCTAGACGGGTGCTACTCGCCCGTCGTAGAGGTGGAGGAATGCATGCAGACAGTTCAGAGGAGCAGTGACCATTAAAGTAGCGATAGAAAAGAGATAAAGATGCAACAGTGCGGCGAAGAGACAGAGGTTGAAGGGAGTCAGTAAGAGGAGGAGAGTTAATGAGACGAAAAGCCTTTGACTCCACCCTATTGAGAAGAGCTGTATGTGGGGAGCCTCCCCACACATGAGAGTTGTACTCCACACATGGGCGGACAAAACCCCTGTATAGAGTCAACAATTGTGCAGGGGTAAAGAAAGAACGGAGTCGGCTTAGCACACCCAATCTCTTGGAAGCAGATTTTACAAGAGATGTAATATGATCTTTCCAAGATAAGTCCCGAGTAAAGGAAACCCCAAGCATGTTCAAGGATGATGCAGAATTAAGCTGAATATTATTAAACATTAGTGGGTATACTTGTGGAAGATTTTGACGGGTTGATAGGTGTAAGAACTGAGTCTTAGATGCATTAAAAACAACCATATTATTTTTACCCAGTCAGAGATACGAGCCAAGTCAGACATTAGGGGTGCCATGGCCTCATCCCTTGTTTGTTGAAGTAACTGTTGAGATGGGCGTTGCGGGAACCGAATGGAAAGGTGAAGGGTGGAGTCATCAGTGTATGAGTGGATAGGGTTAGATGTACAGTTTAGAAGGTCATTGATGAATAAAAGGAAGAGAGTAAGGTGATAGGACAGAGCCCTGAGGAACACCACTGTTGATAGATCTAGGAGAAGAACGATGGCCGTCTACAACAGTGGCTATAGAACGACCAGAAAGGAAGCTAGCGATGAAGGCACGGATAGAAGGATAGAAACCGTAAGAGGGCAGTTTGGAAATTAAAGATTTATGCCAGACTCGATCGAAAGCCTTTGAGATGTCAAGTGCAATGGCAAAGCTTTCGCCAAAGTCCCGAAAGGAGGATGACCACGAATCTGAAAGGTAGGTGAGAAGATCGCCAGTGGAGCGTCCCTGACGGAACCCTTACTGACCATCAGAAAGAAGGTTGTGATAGGAAAGATGCCTTAAAATTTTTCTATTGAGAATTGACTCGAAAACTTTTGAAATACAGGATGTTAAAGCAGTTGGACGATAGTTGGAGGGTTGGGAGTGGTCACCCTTCTTTGGGACTGGCTGAATGAGAGCAAACTTCCAGCAAGAAGGAAAGGTACAAGTTGACAGACAAAGGCGAAAGAGTTTGCCTAGGCAGGGTGTAAGCACAGAAGCACAGTTCTTGAGAACAACAGGAGGGACTCCATCAGGCCCATATGCCTTGTTAGTATTGAGGCCAGTGATGGCAGAAAATACATCAGCTGAAGAAATTTTAATGTCAGCCATGAGGAAGTCAGAGGCGGGAAGTGATGGAGAAACAGCACCAGAATCGTCTAAGGTGGAATTGGAGGAGAAAGTCTGTGCGAAGAGATCTGCTTTATCAGTAGAAGAAATAGCTACAGAACCATCAGAGTAGAAAAGAGGAGGGAAGGATGATGAGGTAAAGTTGTTAGAAAGATTTTTGGCAAGGTGCCAGAAGGAGCGGGAAGAATTCGAGTTGGAGAGTTGAGAGCATTTAGTATGGATGAAATTGTTTTTAGCAGAGCAAAGAACAGACTTAGCACGATTCCGGGCAGAAACGTAAAGATGATGTGATTCAGGGTGGGTTGGCTCCAGTACCTTTTGTAGGCCCTCTCCTTGTTGTGTACAGCATGAGAACAAGCGTGATTAAACCAAGGCTTTCTGGCATTAGTCAAAGGATATGAGAAAGGAATGTATGCTTCCATGCCCGAGAGAATAACCTCCGTAATGCGCAAGGCACACTCAGATGGCTCCCGGCCATGGAAGCAATAATCATTCCAGGGAAAATCAAAGAAGTACTGCCCAAGGGCCTCCCAATCTGCGGCTCCAAAGTGCCACAGACGACGTTTCCCTGGAGGGTCCACAGGCCGTACTGGAGTCATAGGACAGGTTAAGGTGGTAAGGTTGTGATCGGAGGAGCCCAACGGAGAGAAAAGATTAACAGTTTAAACAGAGGATTAGTTGTAAGGAAGAGGTCAAGCATGTTGGAGCTCTCTCAAAGGCGGTCTGGGATACAGGTAGGGTGCTGTACAAGCTGCTCTAGGTCATTAAGGATAGAAAAGATGTAGGCTTGTTCACCAGGTGGATCAGTGAAAGGAGAGGAGACCCAAAGGTGGTGGTGAACATTGAAATCTCCTAGAATGGACTCGTTAATGATGGAGGTCTGTTTGTGTGGACTCTCAAAAACAGACACAAACACAGCCACAAACAGCCACAACACAACCACAAAAACAGCCACAAACACAGCCACCAACAGCCACAAACACAGCCACAAACAGCTACAAGCACAACTACAAACAGCCACAAACACAGCTACAAACAGCTACAAACAGCCACAAACACAGCACAAACACAACCATAAACACCTCTACTAATACAGCTACAAACACAGCCACAAACACAGCTACATACGGAGCTACAAAGAGCCGCAAGCAGCCACAAACACAGCCACAAACAGTCACAAACAAAGCTACAAACACAGCCATAAACAGCCACGAACACCGCCACAAACACAGGTACTAACAGCCACAAGCAGCCACAAACACGGCCACAAACACAGCTACAAACACAGCCACAAACAGCCACAAACGGCCACAAACACAGCTACAAACACAGCCACAAACACAACAAGAACACAGCCACAAACAGCCACTCCAGCACAGCACATATTTTATACACCCACTTCTCAAGGAGGGGGCTTAAGATGGATAAGATGGTGCAGAGGAAACAAGAAGAAAGTTAAAGACGCTGTGATGATAGTGAAGGAGGTGATGGAAACCGACGCTGAGGAAAGCTGGTAGATGTGTTGAAATGCTTGCAGTGACAGAAGGTGATTAGTCTGTGGGGGGGGGGTAGTTAGGGCTGACTTGTTATTTCGTCACCTCTCAGCTGGATGTCCACCTTGTTAATCCTCCCCTTGGTAACCCCCACCCCCCTCCCCTCCTTGTTATCTGTCTGGGTTTCGTCTCTCGGTTTACCTCTCCACATTCCTCAAGTTTTTCCCTCTTTCATAATTTTTTTGGCGTCGAAATAAGAATAAGGAGTTGTATACCAGGTAATTTGAGACGATTTTGTGTAGGTAATAGTCATGTCAGGAAAGAACTCTTGAGGGAAAATGTTGAATACCTTTTGTTTTCTTTACCTTCCCTTCAGTCATCCTTAGGTTATGAAATCTATCTATCTATCTGTCTGTCTACCAATTTATCTGTCTGTTTATCTTTATCTATTTATCTATCTATGTATGTATAATTTCATTTCTTCTTAGTACCTATCACTTTCATTTTATATTCGGTCTGGCTAGGAAGTTTTTATTCCCTACCAACATTTTTTCATTTATTTACTCGTATTTAGTGTGCTTATTATTATTATTATTATTATTATTATTATTGTTATTATCATTATTGTTATGTTGTTGTTGTTTTTGTTGTTCATATTTGTTGTTAGTTTATTGTTACTCACTATGGGTGGAATTGAAGTTGGGATGACTTAAAAAAAAAAATCCTCTTTTGTATTATATATTACTTTTATTATCTTATTTTCTTATTTCTTATTGGTCGGTATCTGCTTATTTTATCTTCCTTGATCTCGGGGTCAGATAATTCTCTCGTATATATACGAGTTGTCACGAATTGGCGCGATTCTGTATCTAAACAAACTCTTGACATTGAACTTTGGTGGAAAACCACTAATTCTAGTGGAATTTCCACTGTTTATCACTCAGTTTAACCGTCCCCGTATTCACCCGATCGGGAGTGTTTTCAGAACATTTTTCACTGTTTCATAAGTGATCATCCTTCTGCGCGACATTAGCACCTCCGCTGAGTGATTTCTTGTGGGTGTGTATCGCTCACACTAATTCCGTTGGCCGTTAGCAAGCGCGGCCAGCACTCGCCTCTCTCTCATAATTTGAAGTAAGTCAGACTTTGTGCGCCGTGAGAGCAGGTCGTTCTTCAGCGAGTTCCTGAAATCTCCACTCAGTGTGATCAGGTGCAGAGGTTCAGCATGGTGGCAGCGCCCTTCCTACGTAACAACGCCTAGTTCATCCCGCCTAGCCCCCCTTTTCTGACCAATATTTCTTTTCGTTTTTCCTACGCTTAAGAGTTTAGTTTAGCTTGTGAGTGAGTGAGTGAGTGTATTCACTTTGTTATTTTGAATTCATTTTGAAACATGTAACGTAAATTTATCTCATTATAAATAATAAATTTACAGTTCTTTTCTCTTGAGCTTAATGTAATGTAAACTTGTGTTTTATTTTTCCACATTAAATTTATTTTACTTACCGCTCCTAGATTGCATAACGCTTTGCATTATTCATAACTGGTACGTAGGCCAGTACTTTTGCATCAAACTTAAATTTGCTGTGCCAACTTGGAGTTAATGCATCAGCAAGAACCTGTTTATCATTCATAGCATTAGTTATTGATTGTCAGGGGTGGAGTCTTTTTCTCGTGAGGGTAGCAATACTAACAAACAGTATTTGTGAGTAATTAGTCTCTTCTGTGTACTGCTGAGAAAGTAAATAAATTCTCATCCTTAAAGAATCGGCGAAGTAAGCCGGGATAAAGTAATCATTGCTTGATTTTCACAAGTCAATTCATTGTCCATATTTTCAAGTAACATTTTAAAGTATTATTTAATATTTAATTCTCAAAAACCCCATGACATCTGGCGACCTCATTCCAGGATATTAACTCCTAGCTCTAAAGTTATTCACGAGATAATACTCACTCGCTCATACTTAGGTATTTATCATTAAAGTCTATAGGCACTATCTTACTGGTGATTATTGATTCAGTTCTATTAATTTTATGTAATAGTCTTTATAGTCACTTGTTTGTTTAATTTTCTTTCTTTACCAGTTTAACTACATAAAACTGGTCACCACTAACCTGTGCCTATATTCTTTATTCTTGATTATTGCATTCCTCTGCAAAATAGCAGTCAGTACTTAGTCTTTGGTTCACTCAGACTGAGTTAGCATCATGTCTACCAACGTCTATGTACAGGAAGCTAAAGATATGGGGCTTACTGACCCCGAGAAAATTAAGGACTACGTCCTCTCTCGGTTAAGTTACGAGCAGCAACGTGAGAATGATGCTCGTGAAGAGCATTGAATTCAGCGTGAGGAACGCGAAAGAGAACGCGAACATGAGCGAGAACAGCACGAGGAACGCGAGAGAGAACGTCAACACGAGTTAGAACAACGCGAGAGAGAACGTCAACACGTGTTAGAACAACGCAAGAGAGAACGTCAACACGAGTTAGAACAGCGTGAGAGAGAATGGGAATACGAACGAGAACAACGTGAGAGAGAACGTCAACTCGAGTTAAAACAGCGAGAGAGAGAGAACGTGAATATGAGCGAGAACAACGAGAACACGAAAGTGCCGAGCGTGAGGCACGTGAAAAACATGAACTTGAAATGCTGAGGCTCAAGCGAGACTCCTTGGTTTCAGACACATCTGGTGCAGCTGGCCTAAGCTTCACGAGCGCTCTCCCTGCACACGTTTTGGCGACCCCACACATCAAGCTTCCTCCATACAAGGAAGACGAGCGAATCGAGCCATTCATAGCTCGTTTTGAAGACATGGCTCAACTGTACCAGCTGGATGATGCAGCTAAGCGGCTTCAGTTTCTTAGCCTGTTTGAGGGTCCTGCCCTCAATATTCTCCACAGAATTCGTGGAGACAATCTCACGTATGAGATGATGAAGGCCGCACTCGTCAAAGCGTACGGTCGTACAGTTGATGACGCCAGGAGTCAGTTTATGAGGGTGCGTTTGCAAGAAAAAGAGACTGCCGTTCAGTTTCTTGATCAGCTTACTGCTTACTTAGATGAGTGGATGGTAATCGACCTTATGCTGCGCACACAGCTAGAAAAGTCGTGGCCTGCTGATCTTATGGCTCAGCTTAAGATCTGCCAGGTAAGGGATGCCAGTCAAATGGTGGAGAAGGCTGATGCATTCTTCACTGCCTAAGGGTATCAAACTCATAAGCAGCACACCTGGAACAGGAAAGCTGACAAATCTGGGAAACCATTTCAGACTGAACCCCTGCAACAAGGCCATTCTCAGAATAATGGCCAAGGTCCAAACAAACCGCAGAGGAAGGACCTGGGGCAAAATACCCAGAAACCTGAGTGGAAGCGGTATGACAAGCAGAACCCTAACCAGTAGCAGTACCAGTATTTCAAGCAGCAGCAGAGCAAGGACAAACCACGTAACCCTCAGTCAGGACAATCGACTTTAGTGTATTGGAGGCAGGATGCACATGCAGCCTTCATTCCCCAACAAGCGCACAGTGGTGCCAACCCCACCAGTACAGGTGCTTCCCCGCAGTTCACTAGCTCCCCAGCGACAGTGAACCCTCCATCTCAGGTGGTCAATGCTCCAGCTCCTCAGATGGTGAGCACGACCCCTCAGGCATCAAATTCTCAGGGCACCACATTTGCTGCATCGTTCGTTCCGCAGTCTCACCAATGACTGGCTGCTACCTCCTCAGACACTTCCACCAGTAACACTGCCTTTCTTGTTCAGCCAGGGTTTGTGGGAGGTATTTCTGTAAATGTCCTGAGAGTTAATGGATTCTCAGGTTGCTCTGTCAAGCAAAGTTTAGTTCGACCCAATGAGTACATGGGTAGGCAGATCCAAGTTAGACTTATTGATGGATCAGTGAGATTGTTCCCTGAGGCACGTATCCAGGTGGCATCTCCTTTTTACACTAGCTTGACAGCTGCTGTCGTCATGCCAGAGCCCTTGTTTGACCTCATTATCGGCAACATACCGGGCGTCAAAAACAGTTGCGCCGTAGATGTTGCTACTCAGACTTCAGCTGTTGCGGTAACACGAGCCATGGTCAAAGCTCTGAATCATGTCACCCTGTTGACCATCGCAACACCGCAAGATTTGATTCATAGTCAAGATGTTGTCCAAGAACAACAGTCTGACCTGACACTTGCCTCAGTGCGTAAGAAGCTGGAGGGTAAAGTGATTAAGTGTTCACGGGGAGGTCAAGCCAGGTTCCTTCGCAAGCGAGGACGGCTATACCATGAGTCACAAACACCCCAGGGTGAGGTGCGACTGCAGTTCGTCGTTTCCGTGAAGTATCGCCGGGCAGTATTCAAATTAGGTCGTTGTTCAGTGATGGGAGGCCACATGGGCCAAAAGAAAACCTCTGACCGCATCCATGCTGACTTTTTCTGGCCAGGAATGGGACAGGAAATAAAAAGGCTTGTGCGTTCCTGTGATGTGTGTCAGTGTACCACTGACCGGGGAAGTGTCCGTCCTGCGCCATTGATACCAATGCCTATAATCTCTGAACCGTTCGAGAGAGTAGCAGTTGACATTGTTGGGCCAATCTTTCCTAGGGCATGTGATGGATCAAGGTATATCCTCACCATTGTTGACTTCAGCACACGGTGGCCTGAAGCCGTGGCCCTTAAGAATATACTGGCTGTCACTGTTGCTGAGGCATTGATTGAAGTGTTCTGTCGTGTAGGTATCCCCAAAGAGATCATAAGCAACCGGGGTTGGCAGTTCACCTCTGCCATGATGAGTGAAGCATTCAGGTTGTTGTCCATCTGAGGCCTGCGAACTACGCCTTATCATCCCATGTGTAACTGGTTGTGTGAGAGGTTCATTGGGACTCTCAAGATGTGAAAGCGCATGGCCACCGAACAGCCAAAGGAATGGCCGCAGTTCATTGCTCCTCTTCTATTTGCTTATCAAGAAGCCCCACAGCATTCCTTGAAGTTCTCACCCTTTGAACTGGTGTATGGAAGGTAGGTCCGTGGACCACTTCAAGTCCTCCGCGAGTTATGGGACGATGAAGAACCCGACTCTGAAGTCAAGACCACCTACACCTACGTCCTTGATCTAGCTGACTGCCTCCAGTCAACATGTGAGTTAGCTAAGGAAGAATTGATCAAGGCGCGCGAAGTTTAGTCCAGGCGGTAAGTGCTTGGTGTTACTCCCCACTGCCCAGAACAAGTTGTTGGCACAGTGAAAGGGTCCATTTGATATAGTAGAGCGCATTTCAGACCTCAACTACAAAATTTAGATGGGGAATCTTCGCAAAAGGTTCCACGTTAACATGTTGAAGGCTTATCATGAGTCAAACCCCGAGGAGACTGGCCTACGAGTAGCTCATGACAGTGACCAGCCACTGGAAGAAATCGGGGCAGCTGCAGTGATCCCAGCTGATGACCATGATCTCGAGCCCTTAACTGTTCAGTCCCGTCAGGAGGAGACTGTCGGAGATGTTTTACTTAATACTGACTTAGCATTAGGTGATCAGAATGCCATAAGATCACTGCTCTGTCAGTATGCTGATGTCTTCTCTGACCAGCCTAGACTTGCAAAGGTTGATTGTCACAAAATTGAGTTGACCAGCAATACTCCCGTAAAGGTTAAGCCATATCCGATTCCCATGCGACTACTGGACCCATTAGACAACGAAATTGCTGACATGGAGACTGCAGGTATTATTGAAAAGTCCCCATCTCCTTACTGTAGTCCAATGGTAGTAGTACGCAAGAAGGATGGTGGAGTCAGGATTTGTGGCGACTATAGGAGGCTAAATGCAATCACCAAAGTAGATGCTGAGCCGATGGGTGACCACATTGCCATATTCTCCAAGCTGGCAGGGTCACGATATTTCACAAAGCTCGATTTGGCGAAGGGATTCTTTCAGATTCCCCTTCACCCCGAGAGCCGTCAGTTCACTGCCTTTGCTACTCCTGGGGGGTTGTATCAGTATAAAGTCCTCCCAGTTGGACTTATCATTTCCCCAGCAGTATTCAATCATTTTTTTTTTTTTTTATGTGAGGAAGAAGGAACCAAAGGCAACAAGCCCGCAAAACTATTCCCTCCAAGAGAAAAACAAAATTTAAGAGAGAGCCAAATTCGAGATCCGATCATTTCCAGATGCCTGGACACGCTGCGTCTGAAAAACTGGAGATCATAGGAAGTAGGAAATACAGACATAGGGAGACAGTTCCAGAGTTGACCTGTTGCATAAATGAAGGACTGGGAGTAACGGTAAACTCTTGCATTAGAGAGTTGGACAGAAAAGGGATGAGAGTTTGCTGCTAGACGGGTGCTATGCGCCCGTTGTAGGGGTGGAGGAATGCATGCAGTTCAGAGGAGCAGTGACCATTGAAGTAGCGATAGAAAAGAGATAAAGATGCAACAGTGCGGTGAAGAGACAGAGGTTGAAGGGAGTCAGTAAGAGGAGGAGAGTTAATGAGGCGAAAAGCCTTTGACTCCACCCTGTTGAGAAGAGCTGTATGTGGGGAGCCTCCCCACACATGAGAGTTGTACTCTACACAGGGGCGGATAAAACCCCTGTATAGAGTCAACAATTGTGCAGGGGTAAAGAAGGAACGGAGTCAGCTTAGCACACCCAATCTCTTGGAAGCAGATTTTTTGAGACAAGTGCTCCATGGTATCGTAGGAGTAGAAATGTTCATTGACGATGTCCTCGTTCTTTCTGCCATGTTGGAGGAGCACCTCAGACTCTTGGAAATTGTCTTCAGTTGACTCCAGAGTTTCAACATGACTGTGAAGCCCAGCAAGTGTAAAATTGCTCACAGTGAGGTGGAGTTCCTCAGACACATTGTTGACAACAATCGCTGCAGGTGTCAGGGTGACAAGATTAGGAAAGTTAGAGAAGCCCCGAGGCCCGTGACCAAGAAACAGGTTAGGGCATTCCTTGGCCTAGTGGGGTATTATAGGAGTTTTATCCCCAACTTTGCTCTCATTGCCCAACCGTTGTACAAGGTGCTACGGAAATATGCTCCAAACACCATTGAATGGGGAGAAGCGCAAGAGAGATCTTTTGCCTCCTTTAAGAACGTGCTGTGTAAGGAGCCTATCTTGCAGTTGCCTGATTCCAACAAACCTTTCATACTGAGCACTGATGCTTCACAAGATGGAGTAGGTGCCGTATTAATGCAGGAATCGGAAGGTGGAATCTTCCCAGTGGCATACCACAGCCGTAAGCTAAAACACACCGAGAGGAATTACAGTACTGTTGAGAAGGAACTCTTGGCCGTGGTTGATGGTGTTAAGAAATATTACTATTATTTATATGGAGCACCATTCATTCTGGAAACTGATCATATGCCACTCACTAGTCTCAGCACGACTAAGACAGCTAATGCAAGACTGACACACTGGACATTGTATTTGCAGCAGTTTAACCTTGTTGTGAGATACATCAAGGGAAGTGATAACGTAGGCGCAGACCTGATGTCTCGCCTGCTGATTGCTGACTAACACGGGCAACTGTTGTATGCTGGGTTCCGTAAGACAAGCGTCCTCAAAGATTTGAGTAATCCAAGGACCAGCCTGGTTCCCAGTTAAAAGTGTACCAGTAATTGCTGACGTCTCGCCCATTGGTCCCACAGGACACGTTACATCCAGGACCTGTATATACATGTATACCATAGGTTAAGGGGAATTTTGAGACCCCCATAAGGATAATCTGAGGCTGCGTATGAATTACCCTGTGGTGTCTCGAGCTGTGGGCCTTCTCGATAGGATTCCCGGAGAATGCACATTATCCACATGAGTGTTCACACCCATGGTGGGTGTTAAAATGTGACCTGCCCAAGATTGCGTAGGGATTCTCAGCTTCCTAATGTTAATTGTAAGTGTAGAGTTAGGTTTACCAGTAAACTGCCCATTCTGAGAAATTTGAGCAATTCAAGAACTGGCACGTTTCCTGGTTAATAATGTTAGGTTAACCATTAAACTGCCCGTTCTGAGAAATTTGAGCAATTCAAGAACTGGCACATTTCCTGGTTAACCCGCACCGTCCCGGCGACGTGAATTAACGTCTGCACATGATGTGCACTTATGTCCCGGTGACGTGAATTAACGCGGCAACATTGCAAGTTGCATAATTTTCACATTTTTCAAAATTCGCGCCTGATTTTTGTTTTGCCCGCTTACGCAAGCCTCACCTACTCGCCGCCAGGAAGATAATCCCCTAGACCCAGATTAACCCCACCTGACCCTGTGATCCTCCACTTACTTGTCGGCGGTTACCCAGGTCAGACATGGCGCATCGTGGGCTGTCAGACGAGGAGATACAAGTCGCCCTGGATACCTTTACAGGGGATAGTGATTCCCCACTGGACGATGACACACTCGATGTCGATTACATGCAGCCTGAGGAAGTTACCACCAGCAGTGATGAGGAGGTCCCTTCCCCAAGGAAGGTCAAATATATAACATATAGGAGGGCAGGGGACGGCCAGCCTGCACCACGTGCTGCATCTAGGCAGCAACACATACCATCAGATGAGGACGAGGACGAGGAAGCTGTACATGGTGGCGTATTTTCCTGGCTGGGGAAGGAAAAGATATCGCCACGTGGGACTGGGACAGACGTCACATCGCGACTGTTCCACAGGTATGTTCCCTCTATGTGTTCTGTGGCAGGAAGTAGTGGTGTGGGGACGGTTAGGGCAGCAGAAAGTGAAAGTGTTGCGGCGGGAGAGCGCAGACAGATTCGTGAAAGCGAGAGTGGTGTGGGGGAGGCAACACTCTCTCTCTCTCTCTCTCTCTCTCTCTCTCTCTCTCTCTCTCTATATATATATATATATATATATATATATATATATATATATATATATATGTATATATTAGGATAAGGCTTACTGTAAATCGTGTACTACTGTGAAAGGAAATGTCTAACATGGAAAAGGCCAGAATGTGATGTGAGAAGTACTATAAAGGGGGAGAAAATAAATTCAGAGGTGAAAAAATAATGACATGACATGATTTACCTACGTAAATTAGCGCTACTTCTATGCTAATTCATTTCATAAAGCATGTACATCTGTAAAAGCAATTGTCTAACATGTGAATGGGTTATATGTTATAAGTAATCACAAAGGTGAAAAAATAGAATCTGATTTGAAAAAAGCATGAAAGATATAGTTACTGTAAAGTTAGCATGTAAGTTGAAAAATAGTCTAAGTTGAAAGTCATAGAACATACAGTCAGTAATTCTGTTCACGATGTAAGAGGAGTGGGAAATTCCCCAAGGGCTCTAAATTTAGCCACCAATTATGGGATAAGCTGTCTCCCAGTGTACCACCATCCCACCTCTCTCTCTCTCTCTCTCTCTCTCTTAGGATAAGGCTTACTGTAAATCGTGTACTACTGTGAAAGCAAATGTCTAACATGGAAAAGGCCACAATGTAATGTGAGAAGTACTATAAAGGGGGAGAAAATAAATTCAGAGGTGAAAAAATAATGACATGACATGATTTACCTACGTAAATTAGCGCTACTTCTATGCTAATTCTTTTCATAAAGCATGTACTTCTGTAAAAACAATTGTCTAACATGTAAATGGGTAATATGTTATGTTATAAGTAATCAAAAAGATGAAAAAATAGAATCTGAGTTGAAAAAAGCATGAAAGACCAAGTTGTCACTTGGTAAATAAGCACTATTCTTATGCTAATTCTTTTCGTAAAGCAAGTACATCTATAAAACTAATTGTATAACATGTAAGTGGGTTATATATTATAAGTAATCTAAAAGGTGAAAAAATAGAATCTGAGCTGAAAAAAGCATGAAATAAAATGATCTCACTTGGTAAATAAGCGCTACTTTTATGCTAATTCTTGTCATAATGCCTCAAAATATGTACAAACAATTATGTAAAGTTGAAAATGGTATGATGTTATTGTGGAAGTAATATGGAACATGAAAAAATACAATAGCTGATGAAATAACGATGTTTTTTTATCCATCGGTGACATAATTGACCGATTTTGCTAGGGTCACACAATGATACATACCTTATTTCTCATTTTTTTTCTGTATAAAACCCAATATACTTCTGGTATACATATTTCCAACATATGAATACATGATAATAAACGTATACTGCATCATTTCAGAGTACTCGTGCCACCATAGAAAACGTACAGCGAAAAGACTACTCATAGAACATGGCAGTACCTGTCAAACTTACCTGCTCCAGGTAAGCCATTTCTGGACCCAAGGGACACCTTTCTTTGTGATTTTCCTTGGTTTCTGAGCAAAAGCGAATGTTTGAGCAAAAAAAAAAAAAAAAAATGGTCCAAAATTGCCGGGACTGGGGCGGACCAAAGCTCAGAAAACGTCGGGATTGGGCAGGTTAATAATGCTAGGTTAACCAGTATACTACAAGTGTTCTGAGAGATTTGTAAATCCAAAGACTACGTTTCCTGGTTAATAATAAACATAAGTACTGATTGCTAGGCAGAGAGAGAGAAATGACACTTTTGATGCTCCACCTTGATTCCTTTCGCAGGTGCAGCTGGTGGGTGCAGCATTGACATGCAAATCAGCTGATCGTCCCTGCCACATGCTGCCGCCTCTTCTCTTCTGCCTCGTTGTCTCTTTACTATTAACTTGTATTATATCATTTTACACATAGGGACAATTACACCACAACTGTCACACCTACACCGTGTATTACATACATCACGCTACATAATAATTAGTTGTTAATGTATATGTAGCGAATTTTTTGCTCAGTTTGACCTGAGTACAGGATTTTACACCGTTGTCACCGAGTTTTTTCCTCAAGCTTGCTTCTGTTAACGTAAATATGAGTTTTTTTTCACTCACTGGCGACTGTGACTTTCTCCTGTAGCAGGACAGCACACACACCACAGTGTGAATCTTGTGTGACTGAGTTAGGACTTATATGTATGTAAATTGAAAAAAAATTTTCCTGAAGGAAAAAAAATTTGGGTTTGATGGGGCGTAATGTCACGAATTGACGCAATTCTGTATCTAAACTCGTGACATTGAACTTTGGTGGAAAACCACTAATTCTAGTGGAATTTCCACTGTTTATCACTCAGTTTAACCGTCCCTGTATTCACCCGATCGGGAGTGTTTCCAGAACATTTTTCACTGTTTCATAAGTGATCGTCCTTGTGCGCGACATTAGCACCTCTGGTGAATGATTTCTTGTGGGTGTGTATCGCTCACACTAATTCCGTTGGCCGTTAGCAAGCGCGGCCAGCACTCGCCTCTCTCTCATAATTTGAAGTAAGTCAGACTTTGTGCGCCGTGAGAGCAGGTCGTTCTTCAGCGAGTTCCTGAAATCTCCACTCAATGTGATCTGCTGTAGAGGCTCAGCGTGGTGGCAGTGCCCTTTCTACGTAATGATGCCCAGTTCATCCCGCCTAGCCCCCTTTTCTGACCAGTATTTCTTTTCGTTTTTCCTACGCTTAAGAGTTTAGTTTAGCTTGTGATTGAGCGAGTGAGTGTATTCTCTTTGTTATTTTGAATTCATTTTGAGACATGTAATGTAAATTTATGTCATTGTAAATAATAAATTTACAGTTCTTTTCTCTTGAGCTTAATGTAATGTAAACTTGTGTTTTATTTTTCCACATTAAGTTTATTTTACTTACCGCTCCTAGTTTGCATAACGCTTTGCATTATTCATAACTGGTACTTAGGCCAGTACTTTTGCATCAAACTTAAATCCGCTGTGCCAACTTGGAGTTAATGCATCAGCAAGAACCTGTTTATCATTCATAGCATTAGTTATTGATTGTCAGGGGTGGAGTCACTTTCTCGTAAGGCTAGCAGTACTAACAAACAGCATTTGTGAGTAATTAGTCTCTGCTGTGTACTGCTGAGAAAGTAAATAAATTCTTGTCCTTAAAGAATCGGCGAAGTAAGCCGGGATAAAGTAATCATTGCTTGATTTTCATAAGTCAATTCATTGTCCATATTTTCAAATAACATTTTAATGTATTATTTAATATTTAATTCTCAAAACCCCCGTGACACGAGTCTTACTTCCAAGTTTATTTTATTCATTTACTTATTTTATTTTATTATATTTTGTTTTATTTTTATGTAGTTATTTGTTGTTTATTATATTTATTTTATTTTCTTTCATTCTGTATTTATTTGTTTATTTATTACGTATTTTTCATTTTTCTTATCTCACGTCCATCATCTTATCTCCTTCCATCTCTATCTATCTATCTATCTATTGCCAGACGCCTCAATCCCGTTAGGGGTGGCCACAAACAAATCGCCTCCAAGTCGCCCTGTCCCCCGCCATTTCACTCCCCTGCTCCCAACTCACACACCCCTCTCTCATATACCTCTCCACCCCATCCCTCCATCTCATCCTCGGCCTCCCCCTCCCTCTTCCCCCCTCCACCTCACTCACGTACACTCTCTTCGTCAGTCTTTCACCCTCCATCCTCTCCACATGGCCAAACCACCTCAGTGTGTTCCTCATAACGCTTCCTATCACATCCACATCCACACCACAACGCTCCTTTATATCCTCATTCGTCAGCCTCTCTCTCCATGTGACTCCACAGGCTCCTCTAAAATAACTCATTTCCACTGCTCTCACTCTTGACTTGTGTCCTTCCAACAATGTCCAAGCTTCACTTCCGTACGTTAGAGTTGGTATCACAATACTGTCATGTAGTAACTTTTTCACTTCCATGCTCATTTCCCTGTTTCTTATCACTGCTTTCAAAGAACCAGCAACCTTTCTTCTCTGCTGTACCCTTTCAAGCACTTCACCCTCCAAACCTCCATCCTTACTCATCACACTACCCAAGTACTTAAACGTACTCACATTTTCCAATTCCTCACCATCCAACCTCGCTGTACATTCACTGACTTCACCTCTCTCAAAGACCATCACTTTACTCTTCCCTACATTCACCTTTAGATTCCGTTTCTTACACACTCTCTCAAACTCATCCACCAAGCTTTGCAACTCCCCTTCATCTTCACTCAACAACACAGTATCATCTGCAAACAACAGTACAGGGAGTTTCCAAACACTATCCTCTCTCACCAGGGCCACTCGAACATCCATCTCGAGGTCAGAAAATATGCTCCTACGCTTCTCCTTGGCTGGTCTCCTCCTTCCCATTTTCTAATTTATACAAGACTCCTGAGTATGCAAATCCACCCTCCCCCTCCCCCTCCCCCATTCTTTCCCGAAATACGTCACGGTTAATCACATATTTTAAATTAGTTATATAGTTTATGTTATGTATAGTTATCGTTTATCTCCTATTATTGTAAATGAGTTGTATATATATATATATATATAGTTTTTTTTCATTTAGTTATCTTTTATCTTCTGTTATTTAAATTAGTTATATGCATATAGTTCTTTTATAGTTATCTTTTATCTTCTGTTATTTTATCCCATTATCTCTTTATTTTGTATGTATCTTTGTCTACAGAAGATTAGGTTGTTAGGTTAGGTTAGGTTAGGATTTTCTTGGTTGTACTGAGTTGAGCTGAGATGAGCTGAGCTGAGGTGAGATGAGGATTCGAGTTGAGGTTGGATTGGTGTGAAATGAGTTCAGTTGAGTTGAGATGAGTTGAGCTAGAGATAAGATGAGACCTTGAGATGAGATGAGGTGAGTTGAGCTTAGATGAGATGAGCTGAGCTGAGATGAGTTGAGCTGAACTGAGATGAGATGAGTTGAGGAATAGAGCTGAAGTTAAGCTAGGTTGGGTTAGATACTTTGTTTTTAGTTGCATTTTTTCGTTACGGTTTCTATTCCCTATTTCTGTTCTCTTGGTTTTCATTTTATTTCCCTCCTTTTTTCCGTTTCCTTTTCTTTCTTTGTTACTTTCCTTCCTTCTTTCTTTTTTTTTTTCTTTCTTTATTTCTTACATCCGTTCATCTCATCTCGTTTCATCCTCAAGGCTACTAACTTGTTTCTGCTTCCCATTTTCTATTTTACACAAACCTGGTTAATATACACAAGTCCCCCCCTCACTTCCCTTCACTGTCTGGCTCCAAATATCTTCCAATTAAAATGATATTCTTAATTAAACCTGACCTCCTCTACCTTGTTTCGTTGATGACACACGTACACAAAGACGTACACGCACATTCACACACGCACACACAAGGACGTACACGCATATGTACATACATACATACATTCAAACATACATACATATATATATATATATATATATATATATATATATATATATATATATATATATATATATATATATATATATACATATACATATATATATATATATATATATATATATATATATATATATATATATACAGTATATATATACATATATATATATATATATATATATATATATATATATATATATATATATACATATATATATATATATATATATATATATATATATATATATATATATATATACAGTATATATATATATATATATATATATATATATATATACATACATACATACATACACATACACACACACACACACACACACACACACACACACACGGCCATTTGTGTGTGTGTGTGTGTGTGTGTGAAAGAGAGAGAGAGAGAGAGAGAGAGAGAGAGAGATCTATGAACTGTGGAGATCCAAATCGCGTTTTTTTCACCAGTATAAATTAAGAATAAGATTGAGGAAGAGAAAAAGAAAAAGAAACTAGTGGAGGAGGAGGAAGAGGATGAGGATGAGGATGAGGAGACAAGAAAGAAAAGGAAGAAGAAAAAGTAGGAGTACCGATAGTAGTAGCAGTGGTGGTAGTAGTAGTAGTAGTAGTAGTCGTAGTAGTAGTAGTAGATAGCTAACACTTGTAATATACTGTATTACAACACGTGTATATTTACCCATTTATTTATATAATATTTTTTACTGCTTTACCTAATGGTGCAAGGTATATGAATGTAGTATGGCGGAGTGTGTGCTTAGTAATGAGAGAGAGAGAGAGAGAGAGAGAGAGAGAGAGAGAGAGAGAGAGAGAGAGAGAGAGAGAGAGAGAGAGAGAGTCGAAACTGAACCGAAACTGAATATTCCCACATAAATTATTGCCGAGTACGAACACACACACACACACACACACACACACACACACACACACACGAATGTATTTACAAGTAGTAAAACGAAATTCTCTCTCTCTCTCTCTCTCTCTCTCTCTCTCTCTCTCAGGTACGGCTTGTAGGACGGGTCATTATAACCAACATCTCATGAAAGGCTAAAAACACAGCCGCTACTACCACCATCGCTACCATTATCTCTGCTACTACCATCTCTACTACCACCATCGCTACCATTATCTCTGCTACTACCATCTCTACTACCACCCATTATCTCTGCTACTACCATCTCTACTACCACCATCGCTACCATTATCTCTGCTACTACCATCTCTACTACCACCATCGCTACCATTATCTCTGCTACTACCATCTCTACTACCACCATCGCTACCATTATCTCTGCTACTACCATCTCTACTACCACCATCGCTACCACTATCACTGCTACTACCATCACTACTGCCACCATCGCTACCACTGTCACTGCTACTGCCATCTCAACTACCACCATCGCTACCACTATCACTGCTA
Source organism: Coenobita brevimanus (assembly GCF_032717465.1). Taxonomy (NCBI): domain Eukaryota; kingdom Metazoa; phylum Arthropoda; class Malacostraca; order Decapoda; family Coenobitidae; genus Coenobita; species Coenobita brevimanus. Next base: position 46,618,655 of record NC_136977.1, on the reverse strand, counting down.
CTGCCATCTCAACTACCACCATTGCCGCCACCAGCGCTACCACTATCAATACTACTATCACCATCGCTACCACCATCGCTACTACTATCACCATCGCTACCACATCGCTGCTACCACCATCGCTACCATTATCACTGCTACCATCATCACTACCACTATCAGTACTACCACCATCGCCACCACTATCATTAATACTGTGACTACCACCATAATCACTCTCCAGTCCACTCATCACTACCACAACACACACCACACCAGTGCACCACATGAACCACCACGAACACTCACCAGCACCACAATTGCCATCACCACCATCCACCAACACACACAACACAGTATCACAACACACACCAACACAAAAACACAACACAACACACACCAGCACCACAACATATCACCACAACACACACCAACACCACATCACCACAACACACACCAACACCACAACACATCACCACAACATACACCAACATCGCAACACATCACCACAACACACACCAACACCGCAACATATCACCACAACACACACCAGCACCACAACACACACCAACACCGCAACACATCACCACAACACACACCAGCACCACAACACATCACCACAACACTCACCAACACCACAACACATCACCACAACACACCAACACCACATCACCACAACACACACCAACACCACATCACCACAACACACACCAACACCACATCACCACAACACACACCAGCAACGCAACACATTACCATAACACACACCAACACCACAACACATCACCAAAACACACACCAACACCACAACACATCACCACAACACACACCAACACCACAACACAGCACCACAATACACACCAACACCACAACACATCACCACAACACTCACTAACACCACAACACGTCACCACAACACACACCTACACCACAACACGTCACCACAACACACATCAACACACATCACCACAACACACACCAACACCACAACATATCACCACAACACACACCAACACCACAACACATCACCACAACACACATCAACACCACAACACGTCACCACAACACACACCAACACCACATCACTACAACACGTCACCACAACACACACCAACACCACATCACTACAACACGTCACCACAACACACACCAACACACATCACCACAACATACACAAGCACCACAACACAACACTACGACACACATCAACACCACCCTTCCTTCCCTTCTCTTCCCTCCCCCTCTCACCTTTGATCTTCTTGTCACATCACCTTTCTCCTTCCCCTTCCTTTCACGCTTTCCCCTCCTCCTCTCTTACATTTCCTTTTTCCATTTCCATTCTCTCTTGCTCATTTCCTCTCCCCTGCTCTCTCCCTTCTCCCCCTCTCCCTTTTCCATCTTTCGCCTTTCCCCTCTCCATCTTTCCCCTTACTCCTTCCTCCTTCCCTTCAACCACCTCCTGCTACGTACTCTCTTAGTCGATACCTGTGGCATTTCAGAGCAAGGACACGAGGACTCTCAGTTATATTTATTGTTGGTTAGTATGATAAGATTATTATTATTTATTTATTTATTTATTTATTTTATTTTATTTTATTTATTTTATTTATTTATTATTATTATTATTATTATTATTTTTTTTTTGAGAGAGAGAGAGAGAGAGAGACGTGAATCGATAGTTATGGTACTGATATGTAAGCAACTGTATCGTGCTTAGTCTCTCCCACATTTCTTATGTTTCCTTTTCCCTCCCTCCTTTTCCTCCACCTCGCGTCTTTCACTCTTGCTTCCTCCATCCCTCCACTTTTCCTCTTTCCCCTCCACCACCACCACCACCTGCTCGTTACGTACAGGCGGAGACAAAAGTTCGCCTAATATTGCGCCAAAGATGAATGAGGCTTAGTGTACAGGGTGGTGGACAAAGAACCCTCCTTTTTCTCTCCTCCAGGCAGCTTCTCGTGTGTTGCGGGTACGGCTCAGTCAACGTTATCAATATCAACGCTGCCTCAGAGTGACGGACATGAAGTAGACGTAGTAGAATAGAACCCAAACTTTTTTATCTTCGTGTATCGTACCTTCGTCTCTCCCACATTTCTCCCATAACCTCCACGTATCTTTTTTCCCTCCACTTCTCCTGCCTCCACCCCTTCCACCCCTCCACTTCTACTTCCACAGCGGTCCCTCCACCCTCCTATTTCATGGTTTTATGTGCATCTTAAGCAGCGAGAGATTATGGTGAAATTTTGCCCCGTTATGTTGCTGGGAGTTTATTTCCTTTCGTTCTTTTTTTTTTTTATTATTATTCTATCTGTTTCGACTATGATTACAACCTTAGTACTTTCGCGTCGCAGTAATTTCTGATTCTACTCGCACTTGATTCTGATTCTTGCCACTGGTACCGGTAATTCTTTTTTTTTTTTTTTTTTTTTTTGCCGACTTAGTTTTAACCCTACCGTATATTGATGATGAGCATGGTGATCATGATAATAATAATAATAATAATAGGAGGAGGAGTTGGAGTAGTGTTGATAATAGTAGTAGTGGTAATAAGAGGAATGGTAATTGTACCACCCCTACTACTACTACTACTACTACTACCACTACTACTATTACTACTACTACTACTACTACTACTACTACTACCACTACTGCTACTACTACAAAATAAAACTTCATATATTTCGTGGTACATTACAGTAACATTTCCAGACACCTACCCTGGGGGTAGGGGGGTTTCAAGAATACTCCCCCAGTATCCCTGCTTGTCGTACGAGGCGACTAAAAGGGTTGGTGGTGGGTTAGTGCCCCACCCCGTAAAAAGAACTAACTAAAAAAGCGAATAAAGCGCCTCGGACCCGGACGGACCATACGTTGACGACTAAGGAACGGACAAAGGACATTCTTAGGGTGGGAACATGGAATGTGAGAGGAGTGAATGATGAAGTGAAAAAGAGAGAGAGATTGTTCAGGTGCTTAAGGATGCAAAAGTGGATATATGTGGATTGACTGAAACTAAATGGAAAGGTGAAAGGGTGAGAGAATGGGAATATGATGTAGGTATATGTGCGGGAGTCAGTGAGAATGAGAGGGCAAGAGAGGCAGTATGTCTGATGATAAGCAAGAAGTGGAAGGAGAATATAAGAGAGTATGGAACAGTGGGTGCAAGGATTGTATGGGTGAGGATGAAAGTAGGTATACAAGCATGGGCGATTGTATGTGTGTATGCTCCAACAGAGGATCGAGTGGCAAGAGTGAAAGATGAGTTTTGGGCAAGAGTAGAAGCATGTATGGACAAGTTTGAGAGGAGCGAGAGAGTGCTGTTGATTGGAGACATGAATGGCAAAGTTGGGAATATACGAGTGGATGGAGTGGTTGGTCAGTGGGGTGTGCCAGCTGAAGTAGATGGGAATGGTAGTGCTTTGGCGGACATCTGTGCTTGTAAGGGGTTGGCAATAGCCAACAACTACTTTCGTCATAAGATGATCCACCGGTATACATGGAGGGTAATGAGGAGGATGGATGGTGAACTTGTTGAACGAAAGGCAATGATAGACTACGTGTGTGGATGAGCGAATGAGAAGACAAGTGTTGGATGCAAGACTGTGGAGAGGGTGGGGGAATGGAGTCTCGGACCATCACTTAGTGATGGCCAAGGTAAAGATGCAAAGAAAGTGGTTGAGGAGGCGAAGGGGAAGACAGGAGGAAGCAGCTCCTGTGAGGAGAATGGAGAAATTGCAAGATAGTGAGAAAATGTCAGAGTATAAGAGCATAGGGGAAGAAAGATTGGGAAGGTATGAGTTAGAGCAGATGGAAGGGGTGGAAGACGTCTGTAAGATATTCACGGAAGAGATAGGCGCAGCGTGTGAGGCGGTTTGTGGAGTGAGGAGGAGATGCAAGGGTGTGCAAGGGACAGCATGGTGGAATGATGAGGTGAAACGAGCTGTGGAACAAAAGAAGAAGGCATACGGTAAATGGTTGGCGAGTAGAGGTAGGGGAGAAGATGAGAGAGAGAAGAGAGAGGTATATGTGAGCAGGAGAAGGGAGGTTAAGAGACTGGTGAAGGAGAGTAAGAAGAAAGTGGATGAAGAGTTTGGGAGGAATCTGAGTGTGAAATGGAGGGAGAGTAAGAAATTGTTTTGGAAGGAGGTAAAGAAAGTAAGGCAGTGTGAAAGGGGAATTAATAGGGGAGTGAAAGATAGGAATAATAAATTGTTGGTGGAGAAGAGAGAGAAATTGAGGAGATGGAAGGAGCACTTTGAGGATTTGCTGAATGTAGAGAGTGAGAGCAGTGTGAGTATAAGTGGTTGGGGAATGGCTGGGAGAAGAAGAGATGAGAGGAGGGAGGAAGAGATCAGTAGGTCGGAAGTAGTGGAAGCGATGAAGAAGATTAAGCTGGGAAAGGCCACAGGAATTGATGAAGTGTGTGGTGAAATGCTGAGGTATGGGGGTGAGATTGTTGTGGAGTGGATATGGAAGTTGTGTAGATTGGCTTGGGAAGAGGGAAGGGTTCCAGAGGACTGGAAATCAGGTATAATTGTTCCTCTGTACAAAGGAAAAGGGGAGAGAGAAGTATGTGGTAACCATAGGGGTATTTGCCTTCTTAGTGTGACTGGTAAAATATATGGTGACTGGTAAAATATATATGATAGGGTTAGGCATATGACAGAGGAGCTAGTTGGAGAAGAACAAGGGGGATTTAGGAAGGGAAAAGGGTGTGTAGATCAGATATTTGTTCTAAGATATTTAGTGGAGAAGTATCTACAGAAGGGAAGGAAAGTGTATGCTGCCTTCATGGACTTGGAGAAAGCTTATGACAGAATAGATAGGCAAGGTATTTGGAAGGTATTAAGAATATTTGGAGTGGAGGGGAAATTGAGTGCTGTGAAGAGTATGTACGAGGGAGCTAGGGCTACAGTGCGAGTGGATGGTGAGCTGAGTGAGTTCTTTGATCTCAATGTGGGACTGAAACAGGGGTGTGTGATGTCTCCATTGCTGTTTAATATATATATATGGATGGGGTTGTAAAGGAGGTGCAAGGTAGGGCAGTGGATGTGGGGCTGGCCCTAATGAATGAGGGTGAGATTTGGAAGCTTCCGGTGTTGCTGTTTACTGATGATACAGTATTGTTGAGTGAAGATGAATGGGAGTTGCAAGGTTTGGTGAATGAATTTGGGACAGTGTGTAGGAGGAGGAAGCTGAAAGTTAATATAAACAAAAGTAAAGTTATGGTGTTTGAGAGGAATGAAGTCACAGAGTGTGCAGTGAGGTTGGATGGTGAGGATATGGAGAATGTGAGTGCATTCAAGTACTTGGGTAGTGTGATGAGTAAGGATGGAACTTTGGGGGATGAAGTACGTAAAAGGGTACAGCAGGGAAGGAAGGTTGTTGGTACACTGAAAGCAGTGATGAGAAATAGGGAAGTGAGTATGGAAGTTAAGAAGTCACTGCATGATGACATTGTGATCCCTACCCTGACGTATGGAAGACAGGCGTGGACCTTGCAAGAGGGGAACAAGTCAAGAGTGAGAGCAGTGGAAATGATTTACTTGAGAGGAGCATGTGGAGTGACGTGGAGGGACAGGTTGACGAATGAAGAAGTGAAGGAACGTTGTGGGGTAGATGTAGATGTGGTTGAGAAGATTAGGAGAAATACACTGAGGTGGTTTGGACATGTGGAGAGAATGGAGAATGAAAGACTGACTAAGAGGGTGTATGTAGGTGAGGTGGAGGGAGGGAGAGGGAGGGGTAGACCGAGGATGAGGTGGAGGGATGGAGTTGAGAGGTATATGAGGGAGGGGGGGTGAGTTGGGGGGAGGGTAGTCAAATGGTGGGTGACAGAGTGACTTGGAGGCGTTTTGTCTGCGGCCACCCTTTGCGGGATTAGGGCGTCGGGCTATAGATAGATAGGTAGATAGAATAAAATCATGCTGAGTCAGCTGAAATGGAACACTAAGAGTTGTCCCCATGATGAGAAGGTTAAAGGTACCAATATCAACACTCAGGCTCCCACACTCAATCCCAGCTGAATAAAATCGTTTGGATGGAATTTAATACAAGAGAAGAGGGTACAGTGAGGGAGAAAATAAAATTGTAATATTACGTGTACCTCGCATTTATGGCATTTATGGCTGAAGACACCACAATTGTTGACATTTATAACCTTCAAAAGCAGGGTTAAAAAATTTTTGCTTGTTGTGCCGTACTGTATAACGCTGAATGTTTGGGTGTATTTTTTTTTTCTTTACCTTTCTCCGTTCATTCGTTCTTTCGGTTTCATTCTTTCTTTCTCTTTCGGACGACTCATTCACCTCGATGGCGTCTTTATATATATAGATATCTTGCTAAATCAGGACTATGTTATTTAAATTTTGGAAGAATTTTCGAATTGGACGACTTCGATGCAGCCTTTGATAAATCCATCAGTAATAAAAGAACCTTCATGGACACATAAAACAGTCTGATATTATCTAAAACGAAATCATAACACGTCCACAGGTTGAAGGGGCTAAGTAAGAAAACTCTGATCTTTTCCAGCCTAGTTTCAAATTTGTCAAAATAATCCCTTTAAAAAAATATAATAATAATAATAAATGAAATATATGAGGTTCTTTTCTCCCATCAGGTCATCAGTAATAGGAGCTCCATGACGGCTGAGAAGGGAGGCCATGTTGATATAGCTTTTATTACTGGAAATTAGCTCATGAATATCTGATACTCGTCACGCTTTTCACGGGACGGGTATTTCGGAACTGTATGCCATTTCAGCTCCGGACACTAAGTTTTCTCCTCTCCAAAACGAACGTAATATTTGTTTTACTCTTAACCTAACCTAACCTCATGTGTAATAATTTGACCTAACATAACCTGACATAATTCGACCTACAGTATTATGGTAAGTTTGTCGGGTTGTGAAGATTGTAATACTGGGTTTCGAAAGTTATCATTCACTGTCTATTTATCGAAACGAAGTGACTCGATATTTGTGTCTGGAACTGTAAATATTTAGTCACCCTTCAGCCTTTTACTTTGGTGAATTATTTTTCATTCTTTGCTAACACCAGACGATTTTTGCTCAAATTAGGACAATTTTTTGATGTTTTAATTGATATCTATTACATTCACTCCTATGATGTATTTTCTGTTGTATTCTTGTGCCCTCAGACGATTTTTTTCAGCTTGGGGAGAGAAATCAGGCTATAGGGGGATTAATGGAGATTATGTATAACCACATTACTACAGACAAGCACTACAAAGCTTAAAATTTCCCTTAAAGTAACTAAATTAAAAATAAAGAAGATATTCCAACCTTTTCAAAGAGGTAATAAAGATATATAACCCCACCAGTAAACAAAAAAATAAAATAAAATAAAATAAATCCTAAGCAGAATAAATCCGTCTGGTGGCAGCAAAACAGAGTAAAAAAGGTAAACAAAAAATAGAAAAAAGGTGAAGGGAGGGAAAAAAATGAACAGACTTTTTTCCACCTTACTGCATGTTGAGGAAAGTAAGTCACTCGTGTTGACCTCTCTTGGACCCTGTGTGACCTGAGCCCCCATTTCGGACTGCCCCACGCACCGTCTGAAATTGGAGAGAGAGAGAGAGAGAGAGGGAGAGGGGGGGGGGAATGTATTGTCAGACCGATAAACGAAAACAAAGTGGGCGAGAAAGGAGGAAGTATATATTGATAGATATAGATAGGGCAAAGAGAGAGCTAGATTGATAGGATAGATAGACAAATAGATAAATAGATAAATAGATAGAGAGAGAGAAGAGAACGAGAGAGAAAGAAATAGAACGAGAACGATAAAGAGAGAACGGCTAATTCCAGTCCAGAGCCTTAACTCCGCCCTACCTCACGTCACCGATAAAAATCAATGCAACTTCTTCCTCTGTCTCGAAAGCCCGATATTAACCCGATAATGAAGGCGACCCGAGCACCTTCTCTCGATATTATAGACGAAGAAGACCGGGGTGGGCTGGGTCAGGGCTGGTGGGGGAAATGAGAGGGGGAAACTGAATTGTTGGATAATATTCTGAGAGAGAGAGAGAGAGAGAGAGAGAGAGAGAGAGAGAGAGAGACAGAGAGAGAGAGAGAGAGAGAATGCAGAGATAGATAGATAGAGAGAGATGGTCAGATTGGTGGATTGATAGATTTTTGATAGTAGATACTCGTATTGTACATAAAAGGACACATACAACGAGTCATGGAGAGAGAGAGAGAGAGAGAGAGAGAGAGAGAGAGAGAGAGAGAGAGAATGGGGAAGGAGGGAGGGGGAACTGCAAGAAAATCAGAGCAGGAAACGCCAATAATCCTTAAGTAATATTATGACAGCAAATTAGCCGCCTTCCCAAGCTGAGGCGCCAAGTGAGGTGAGCGATTTCCTACTGCATTTACGGGGAGATTATTGCTGTTTTCCCCAGTATGATATTTTTTTTCCCTTTGCCGCCTCCCGTCTGATATAAATGAATTTCTTTGACACTGGAGATAACAGGATAATAAAATAAATCTGATGTAGTTAATTCTTTTTGTACTATGTCCCCCCCCAATCTTTTTTTTTTTTTTTTTTTAACTGCTGACGACTGTTTTGGAGAATTATTTCGTACTGAAGGACAGAAAGAAGCTCCTTCACCCTCAGTGTTGCAAATGGTCTCCCAAATCAAAAGGAATTCGGTCGACGGTAGCAAATACAAAATGCGAAAGTAGGTCATGGCAGGGCAAAGGGTTTATCATGGCTGACTATTGTGAGCAGACTCCTTCACCCCATCTCCCGCCTACCACCTCCACAAAGCATTCCACTATCGTCATCACCGTGAGCCTTATCATCGTCATTTTAACAGGATCTCTCGCACTCTTTCCTTTGCAGTTGGTTTTGCTGACAGTATTTCACCTCACTGTTCTCTCGTATATTGTATACGTAGGGTATGCCATCGTTATTGTCATCATCGTCATTGTCTTCATCGTCGTGGTGTCAGTATTCAGTTAAATACATAATGTGGGAGTAATTCAAAATAATGGACAGGCAGGCACAAATGTAGGAGAACCATCAGAAGGCACAGTGAAATGGGCCATACATCCATTCACTCACCATTCAAGTCTTCCTTGTTCTGTTTCATCTTACAGGTTTAACTACCCCCATATATATATATATATATATATATATATATATATATATATATATATATATATATATATATATATATATATATAAAGAGAGAGAGAGAGGCTTATTGGATAGGGATTATTACGTTGGCTGTCAAGTTAAGATGGAGGTTCACCCCTTGTAATGTATACCTCCATCTATGTTTCATCCATCGATAATGATCGCTTGTTCATTTTTTGCTTTTATCAACGTCTAGACATCTCTTCCTCAACGTTCAGTCGTAGTCGATTCATATATTCATTTATCATGTCAATCTTCCTTCACCATCAATAAATATAAATGATACGCAAGATACTGAGGTCTAATGTCTATCTATATACCTAGGCTGCTTCCCCCAAGGAAAGGGAGGTAGCCGAGACAGGACGACTCACTCTCCATTTACTCATCTAATGTACAATATTTAAAGAAGTACCAATAAGACTCCCAGTATCAAGAAAATTTTATCCAGTGACTCGGCTAAAACTCAACACCTGGGGCGAAGTTTGAAGGTAATCGGAGTATCAATGTTGTTGTTATTATCCGAGATTACTTTTTTCCCTTGACCTCCCCGACGCATTCTGTGCATCGGACACACATTAACGTTAAGTATAATTCCAGTGTAATTACGATTATCACCAGCACATCTTGCCGTGATAAGAGAATATGGTATTAGGAAAGCGTGTGCGTAAGGACAGGGACAAAAATTCCCGTTATATTTTGCATCATCTCCGGCAGATATTCCTAGGCTGAGAAAGACTTTGAATGTTTCCCTAGTCATGAAGGATCCTCGCAAATATGATGTGATAGGGTAGGAAGTGACGGATATACATCATTTGTCAAGTAGAGGTAGGGGAATAGTAACTTTTGTCTCCAGCTGTACGTGGGCCGTTACCTGCCGCGGCGGGGAGATGGGCCCGACAGGTGACACAAGGTCCAAGGAGGTGACCATTACGGTTTTTGCAGCTGTGACAGCCGGTGATCATATGGTTACCGGCAACACCACACAGCCGGTAGGGACACCACCACTCACCCACACCCTGATATTGATACTGTACCATACCTCACCCAGGGAATAATACCTTCGGATATTCTGTTCATCATTATCACTGTCTTCATCGTCGTGCTTGTTATTATCATCAGCATCAGTTGTCATCGTTATCGTCAGCATCATCATCATCATCATCACTGTAGTCAACTATACCCATGCTGACATTTGTTACTATACCTCACTTCGGGAAATAATAAGTTTGCAATTTATAATTATCATCATCATCATCATCATCATCATCGCATTCATGACGCAACTGTTCTCAAAAACACCGCCGTATAGCATATTGCATAACGAACAAAGCAAGAAACTAAGACGCTGCGTTCCCATATACCCTGCATTTCGCGACGCAGGCAAAAATGAAGAAGGCAACGACTATCAAATGATCCTTAGCCCCATCGGTACTATAGTGTCTTCATTTTCGTTCTCGCGGTGACCAGACGATTTTTTTTCTTTTTTTCCCTCTTTTTTCTCTCTCTCCTTCTCTTTTCACCGTAGGAGGTTGCTTGGTTGTGGATGTGTTTGCTTTGTGTAATGTACATTGTTTCGATATTGCATATTGCAGTTACTTGCACGATTTCTTAGATCACAACCGGTAGTCTTTATGGCTAATTCTCTTGTCTTCCATGTCTCTCTCTCTCTCTCTCACACACACACACACACACACACACACACACACACACACACACACACACACACACACACACACACACACACACACACACACACACACACCTCCAATACAGCGCCGGAAGCAGGTATTTTGGCTTGTCTGAGTTGCGGGTGGGGATGGGGGCAATAGAAGAAGGCAGGTAAATAACTGTGGAGCAATTACGGAAGCGGTGGGAGAGGTTGAACATCGTAAAGGCGTGTGTTCTATGCTTCACCTCTTCTTTTATGCTCTTGTCAAGGTGGAGGTGTTTTATTAATCATTTCCGTCTGGTGGTGGATGTTGTTTTTTTATTTTCTTTATTACTGTGTGATTAAATTATTATTATTATTATTATTATTATTATTATTATTAAAATTATTATTATTATTATTATTATTATTATTATTATTATTATCATTATTATTATTATTTGTGGTAGGTGGGGGCGCTCACCATCCACTCACTCGATGTAGTTATGCTGTCGGGTGTCTGCCCTTTCCTCTCCTCCATCCTTCTTTCCTTCCATCCTCTTCTGTCTTTCTTTGCTTCATTCTTTCCTTGTCCTTCTGCCTACGGGTGGCTTTACACTCTCTCTTGTCTTTCTTTCCTTCATTCTTTCCTCTTCCTTCAGCCTGTGGGTGACTCTACACCGAGTGACAAGCCAAATGGTTTCCTGTACACCAGGAAACTATTTACTACGCTGGGTGGTAACCATATAACCAAATATTAATGCCTGGTGGTTTAGTGGGTAATTATTGCGCGCTTCAATCGGATTGAGCCGGTGAAGGTTTATATCCATGGGCTGGTTGGGGTTGATTGCTCATGTAATGCCACTCAGGGATGAGTGAGGCTGGTCACTCTAATCTTAAATGTCGGGATCAACTGCCTAGCCCCGGGCTCCTACACTCCTCATGGGGCAATGTAGGATTGGATGATGGATGGATGGATGGATTATTATTATTATTATTATTATTATTATTATTATTATTATTATGTTTAGCTTATGAGATTGACCTAATTGTGAATAGGTTATCTATGGCTGAATCTAATTCTCCCATTTCTAAAAAATCTCTTTGAAGCCGAATGGAGGCGACTGCAGATATTAGGAGTGAAAAAATGAAGAAAAAGTTTAATAAATAAATAAATTAATTAATTAATACAGCCTCTGTTTAAAGGGGTTTGGATCTATTTAAACCCCTTAGTAAAAAAAAAATCTCCCGAAAGCTGAGCAGAATTGCCCATTCGAATAGGTGGGAAAATTGAATTGAAATCTTGATCTATCTATCTATCCGTCTATTTCTGTCTGCCTCTCTATCTGTTTCTATATCGTTGGGTTGAAGGGGTTACTACTTCCGTTCAATAAAGTCCGTTTTATTGTTATTGATGCCAGACGATTTTTATGAAGCCTAGGAGAGACCTTTGTAGTGAACGGGCTATGGACAGTAAAATGGCGTCTGTATATTATTCTTGTGTGTGTGTGTGTGTGTGTGTGTGTGTGTGAGAGAGAGAGAGAGAGAGAGAGAGAGAGAGAGAGGAGAGATTTTTGCTCGTAAAGGAGTTTAGATATGCCTTGGTTAAAACATTATCCTGTAAGATTCAGTTTGTTTTCAGTTAGTTTCGTGTTCAATATACACTACACTAATTGACGCTATCGGCTGTGGGCTTCAGTCAGAATACACTTATGTTTCTTTATTATAAATTGTTTAGCCTGACACATAATCAAGTTTAATTATATTCAACTGTTGTTTATTTATTGTGAATTATGCTGATGGACACATGATCAGTAGTTTGTTTCAGTTGATCTGCTGTGTCTCATTGTATATGTTATAATTTCAGTGACTGGTGCTTTGGCGAATGTTGGTGGTCATGGTGTTTATGATGATGATGATGGTTACGGTGTTGATAATAATGATGATGATGTATGATGATGATTTAGCTGATGGTCTTTATTATTGTTGTTGTTATTATTATTATTTTTATTATTATTATTATTATTATTATTAATGATATTATTGTTTTTATTATTGCTTTATTATTATTATTATTATTATCATTATTATTATTACTTTTATTATTATTATTATTATTATTATTACACTTATTCTTACTAGTATTCTCTCTCTTTTTTTTTTTTTTTTTTTTTTTTAGGTAAGTGGTCATTTGAGCTTGATTCCTGCATAATATCATTATTGGATGACACTTAAGCGCCATTTAAGGCAAGTCTCGTATATAATTTCCCTCGATGTATAAATCACTTGCATGGTGGTCTAGGGCGCCAGTCGGGGGTGGAAAGGGAGTGGGGAAAAGAGATCAGTTGTCACGCGTATCGGTCTGAATCCTCAAATGGCGACCGGAGGGTTTTCGAAGCTTTAATAATATCACGCACTTAGCTCTGTGTTCTTCCATTAAATTATTGAACTTCGACAGCCTAGCCCAGGGCCCCTGCACCTCTTACTGGTCAAAATGGAGCGTAAAGCCGGTATCAAAAGTCCTGTCGCCCCTCCTGCCTTTCCTTTCTCCACCTACTCTGAAAATGAGTGAGGTGAATCCGCAGCCATTGGTATGTTGACTTCCTTCGGCTTCATATCAGAGTCGTAAGCGTCGTTTGCTGCAGGCTCACACGCTGATTTTTCCGAGTTCGTGGAAGTAGAGGCAGGAGAGGCGATAGAACTTTTGATGCCAACTGTACTGATACTTTTCCCCGTCAGTCTGTCACGCACGAATGATGTAAAGCCAAAGGACAGGGTGTAAGTTTGGGTAACAACTAGGAGAGGGAGATATGTTTATTTATATATTTTTACTCCTGTTACGTTCCGAAGAATGTTATCAACTTTAGTAAGATTACCTCAGTAGAAAAAAGAAAAGTTAAGGGCAGATGACCGGCTTACGTTCCTGGTGACACGAGCACAAACCCGCCATCCACCTCTTAAGGATTCGTATATTTGCGCCTTCGACAATATTTTCCCAGACTGGCTCCTACAGACCACTACACCACTGCAGAAGAACATGGGATAAGGTAATGTTTTTGCACCAGAACTGTCTTAACATTTTTTCAAGTAGGTTCTAATAAAATGCATACGCAGAATAAATGCATCTGGAAATACAGATCAATGACATGTTGATTTATACAGTCTCTAACACACACACACACACACACACACACACACACACAGTATCATCACTTTCACATGCACTACTACTCTCCCTATAAACACCCTTTGTTGATTCGTACTTTGCCAAAATAAGGAAGAGTTATTTTACTGCCATCACTCTCTCTCAGAGGAAATCTGATCATGCGGTGAACTGCATATGGACTGATACAGATGCAAAATTAACCTTTGATTTTGATAGCTAGTGGTCCCGAACCTAGAGACAGTTTGGGGTATTCTGGAGATTTTATTAGCATTCCAGAGATATCCTTGAGGTCTGATCAGTATTATAGGAATATTCTTGGGGTTTTAAAGTAATATTTAGAGATATTTATTTATTTATTTTTTTTTTTTCAGAGGTATTTTCCGAGATTTTATACCCATTTTCCAGTGATCATTTGAGTTTGCTGTACTGAACGACCTTCCTTGAATTTACCCACATTTTCCTGCAATATTACGAGCATTTTCCTGCAATTTTACGAAAGTTTTCTCGCAGTTTTACTAACGTCTTCCTGCAATTTTACGAGCATTTTCCTACAGTTTTACGAGCATTTTCCTGCAGTTTTACGAGCATTTTCTTGCAGTTTTACGAGCATTTTCTTGCAATTTCACGAACATTTTCCCGCAACAGTAATGTACTGATACCCATAAAATAAGGAGTCATATTTTAAAATTAGCTTATGAAGTACGCACACCGCCTCCCGCCTGCACTCAGCCAGTCAGTGATAATCGCCTAATGCTAATGAATTATGCATTTGTAGGTGTGAATTCAGGCTCCCACAAACCCGATCAGAAAGGCCCCGGTCCGCCTCATTATAACTGCGGTTATCAGGGGAATCATCGGATTATCGCCAGCAAATTAAATTTCTGATAAACATAATTTTAAAGGTGTCACTTCCATTATATCATACATACTTGAGATTCTTACCAAAGGCTTTCTTCTCATGGACTTAAGAGATTTCCCAACACCTGTTCCTTAGTGATTTATTTCACACATACTCCATCTTATTATATATATATATATATATATATATATATATATATATATATATATATATATATATATATATATATATATATATATATTTAGTTAGTTTTCCCCTTTATTGACGAGTTGACGGTAATGGATTATATTAACTAACAATACGTAAAAGTAAAGTAATAGAGAAGAGTTCTAATGAGTGTCCTGAACCCACAAAATAAATAAATAAATAAATAAATGTCTCGGGAATTATGCTGAACTTCAAGTTAATTCGGATTAATTTGAGCTGATATTCACGAAGCAAATTTTCTTGTGAGATTTTTGCAAGTAAAGCAAGAAACATGATTTTTTTTTCTTTGTGTTATAAAATTTCTTCCTCCAAAATCCGATCTTAGTTGCGGTCTTACAACAGGGAATGAATCGTGTGTATGTTTGTCATTTAATATCCTCGTTTGGGGGATATTAGCCTCTTCAGACCGACGCCATACTTTTGATTTATTCTTGTTACCTTCAGACGATTTTTGTCGTCTTTGGGAAACACCTTTTAGTGAAGGATTAAATGAATGATGTTTTAAGCCACTCCAGGTCGAAAAAATAGTAAAAAAAACTGCCTAATAATAATAATAATAATAATAATAAAAATAATCATCACCATCATCATATATGAAGTAAAAAGGATACAGTGACTGATGACTTAAAGAAGCGAGATAAGTTCCTTGTTACGTGGAATTTGTCAGGTAAGGAATACAAGTTGGCTCCATTTGCTGCTCCGTCCATAAGTTCATTGATTCTTTTATATACCTAGGGATGAGGTCAAATTAAAATCGAAAAACTTTATTGGTCACGTAAATTACTAGAAAATTGTTTCGGCATTTTTCATAGACAAGAGTAACAAACATATTCTTACAGTTAGCATATCAGTTTTGTACACACGTTACTTAAAGGAAATAGAGTACAAACGCAAAAGAAAGCGTTACTTAAGTTCCACGCCTTGAGCAGTCAGGATTATCTTACCAATAAATTCAATTTTAAAGATCATTTATAACTTATGCTGGGAGGTCCACAAGACAAGATTCCAAGCCACTTGTTTGGTTGTTGAGGAGCTAAGCAAGATTTCATTAGGTCTAGAGAAGGTGTGAATGAACTTTTGACGGCGACTTTACATTCGTTAGGGGAATTATTGGTGGTGAGGAGCTTAGTCATTTATCGCTGCTGGGGGCACGGTTGTGTGGAGCAGGGAGGGTATGTGTGTGTGTGTGTGTGAGAGAGAGAGAGAGAGAGAGAGAGGGATGGTAAACTGCGGTAAGGTGAAAGGATGTTGGCGGCAGGAAAAGAGTTACTGGAGAACAGGCTTGGCATTAGGTACAGTAGTATGCTCGTAGGCAGGCACGAGAATTATGAGGCTGAGAATAAAGGTTAATACACAGGGACTAAGAAAAAGCGAGGGCAGGGAAGTGAGTGATTATGTTAGCCTGAAATTCCAACCTAACTTTAGGGTGCACTCTCCTCACTCTAGGGGGATTTCTTGCACTTCTTCCTTATCAGTTTATCTCTGTATGTGGTTCAGTAATAATCTCTTGTATGATAATTATTACAGTCAGTATCGAAAATAAAATGGCTAATACCCGTAAGCGAATAAGATATTATGCCTAAAACTAAAGCGCTACCCGACGTTCCTCGAGTTAGGGAGTGTTATAATCTCATACTCTATAGTTAAATATTTTCATGGGTAGACGATCGACCAACATGATATGTCCCTGCCCATCCAATATCACCTCCATGTCATCACCAGTGCATACAACCACTAAAATATGACAGCCACTGATATGGACATTTATCTTGGGAACTTTGGATATTTTCTTCAAAGGTCGGAGCCTTGAGCTGCTCCATCTGCCTCAACGCTTAGGTCCTGTGATGCCTGTGGTCTGTTTGGGTTTCTGTCTACATTTTTGCTGAGTAATATTTCTTCATCTTGACAAGTATGGATATTAATATAGGGGGTTGAAGATGAGGCTGCCCCCCAAAATAAACTCTCGAATTGCACTTCCCATGGTGCTGACAACTTAACTAATCTTGAATGTACAGTACACATCATAAAAAATTCCATTCCTCTTTTCTGAATACTGTGGATATTTTCTTGTCAGAGAGAGAGATTGAGGTCGGAGGCATGCCCCACCCATCGAGCGTCTAAGCGTAGTTCCTGTGGATTAGGCTAATTAATTTCGCCTTTGTATGCAAAATTTCACTTTTTCATCTTGAATACCAGGTCGGGGCCTGGGGCTGCGTCCTGTCCTCCAAACCCTGCATGTTGTCTGTATAGCGCCAGTGATTTTTGCCTGGGTCGTGTGTATGTCCCTGCAAATATTCAGTATTGAAGAATGTAGATGAAAAACTGTGGCTGTACACAGGCAGAAAACGGACGGGCACTGTGAATTATTATATGGATAACCATTACGGGAGAGGCGCTAGAATGTCCCCCAAACTGATGAGAATTCGAGCCTCTGACGGGAATAGCATAACAGCATGATGTGGCTGCTGGAAATAAGGAAGACAAGAACAGAGAAGTTAATGATTATTGATTAGACTGGCTTGGAATTCTATACCAAAGAGAGGAGGGTGTGAATGGTTTCAGTTGGTATGAATATGGTGCGTAACTGTGGGAACTGGCTTTTGAAATATTGGCAGTGAAAGCAAGGAAGTGTGTGGTTAGGTATGTGTTTGAATAATTTAGCAAGTCGTTAAAGTGTCTTACATTGTCCTAGCATAGTGATGCCAACATTGCTGTTAGAATTCTAGGTTTGGTTTAAATGGTAGAGACCGAAAACAAAAAAATGAAACTAGTGGAATGAAATGCCAACGGTCTATATGTAGAGTTGGATGGTTTGACATTGTAAGAAAGGACATTGTAAGGGAGAGAGATATGGAAGGAAACGTAGTATATTAGGAAGTACAGATAAGGGTGATTTGAAATGGTATGGCTGTGTGGGAGTGAGTGACGAGAGATTGATTAACCCATTAGTGTCCGTGGTCCTGTGCGTGGGATTTTGCTCGAAAGATGATTAGCGTACCGCCCTTCTCTTACCTGCTATACTCGTAGTCACGAAACTCATAGGTCTGTATCGGGGTTTTTCACTTCCTTAACGTTTGAAAATGCCTAATTCCGTCTTTTTTAGGACCATGAACACCAATGAGTTAAGAAGGTACACAGTTCAGAAGTGGAGGGAAGAAGAGGAAGGTGGAGGCACAAGAGATAGTGAAAGAGGTTTTGAAGCATAGAGGACTGACCATCTATGAAGGTGAGAGGCGTGTATGGAATAGAGAAAATTGGGAGAAAGTGTTTTTATTTTGGGGTGATTGTTTGCTGTTAGTGATTTTTTTTCTGGTAGCGAATTAAACTTTAAATTTGCGGAGCCTGTTCGTGGGTGGTTAAAGCTGCTTTACTTAGATCATTACAAGCGACAGCTGAGTAACTGAATAGCGAACGAGGTTGTTTTCTGTTTCCAGGCGCAATTCCACTGGAGCGGGTAACAGCTAGGATGTATAAAGAAAAATGCCCAAGCAGTGCACTAGTCAGTGAAATTATTTGTAAATTGTCTCATCGTTTCTTAGCATGTTCTAGTGGTGCTGGAATTGGACTTCTTCATGCGGTGGCACCGATATCGCAAGGCATCTGTGTTTGTTATGCAAGCATTCCTCAACACCCTCTCTATCCCTCGAAAGGGGGATGGTGGACTGCCAGAGAAAGGCAACTTCAACCCGCAGTCCACCAGGTTTACGTTTCAGATGAATCTAGGTCTACAGCTACCTACAACTAAGTTTCTGGGCACTCAGGCATACTCCTAGCCAGTTTAGATGTGTCCAGATAAGTTTCAGTGTGTTTTAAGTGTCCAGATATTTGTGTGTTTTGATGTCCTAGCAGGTCCTGATCTACCCTCTGAGTGTATGTGTGTGTGTGTGTGTTTTGACGTCTCACCACGCCCTAATCTGCCCTCTGAGTATCGCGTTCCCATGCAGGAGGGTCCTTGTCACCCGCCGTGCTAATTAACTATTATACATGTCCTTCTTAAGCAGCAGGTGATATACAGGTGCAATTACAGTGAAGGAGACAGGCATTTTCGGTCCGCCCTGGGTGACCTGTATAAGTGGTGGGTGTGGTGCTGTGGGGGGTGAAGGGGGGTAAGGGAGAAGGTGGGAGAAGGATATATGAAAGATGGATAAAGAAAGAGGAAACGGATAAAAGAAGAGGGGATGGATGCAGGACGAAGGGAGGGGGAGAGCTGACAGGAAAAGATAACTGGAGAGATAAAAAATGAAAAGAGGGAAAAATGTGTGTGTGTGTTGTGTGTGTGTGTGTGTGTTGTGTGGGTGGGTGGGTGTGTGTGTGTGTGTACAAATATATAAATAGACAGATACATTGTGTATATATATATATATATATATATATATATATATATATATATATATATATATATATATATATATATATATATATATATATATATTATATATCCAGAGGGGGGGAAAGAGAAAAGAGCAGAAAGAAGATAGAGAGTGAGAGAAAAAAAGAGAAACTGAGAAAGAGAGAGAAAGCGGGGCGAGGTCAGGAGCACACAGCCACATAAAGCAAGCGTAAAAAGGAGATTCAGGTCAAAACCCATTAAGGAGCAAGAAGCAAACGAGGCGAAGGAACAGGCTGAGAAAGGAAAGGAGGGTGGAAGTATGCACTTAGGTCCACTTTCAAGGCACTTGTTTATATAAAAGGCACCTATAACTGCTTAAAGCCATCTAAGTACACCTAGATTATTCCACTAACACCTCCAAGCTACGTTACAGGTCTATAACTTAGCATAACAGCCATCTATGACTACAGAACGACACTTCTTGCTACTTTTAAAGGCGCCCAACACCACTGGACTACTAAAACATGGAAGAAATTGACTGTGGTGTAAAGTTTGCAAATATATATATATATATATATATATATATATATATATATATATATATATATATATATATATATTGTTACGGAACAGAGAAAACTGTCCCGCAAAGTTCCAGGTTCAAAACAAAAGAGTTAGGTAAAATTACAAGTTAAAGTTTAATGCTCAAACTAACAACTAAACATTCAGGACTCATAAGGATAATGTAATGGCAAAAAACAGGTTAAATATATGGTTAACTGCAATAGCCTCTATTAACACGAAATTAGCAAGTGTAAATTTATCTAAGTCAGCCCTGATAAAATGAGAAAACACTGGATAATGCTCAGTGAATGCAAGATATATTAATACAGATACAAAATATTATCAATAATGGCTGATACTTAAAACACATGAATCACAAAAACCTCACTAGGCCTACGAATCAACACCTCATGCTATACAGCACAAGAAAAAATGCAATAACACTTATACTCAAATTACACAGCTGCTAGATGGTTGGAGACTTCCTGAGCACTCACAAAAATAATAACAACTCTACAGGGGAGGACAGAGATGTGAGCAAAATGAGAAGTAGATCTAAGTGGCAATTAATGCAGAGACTGAGCTCATTATATAGGGGCCAGCAGAGCTTGATACAACTTGTAAGAAGGACGCGCAAATGAAGCCATAGGGGACAAAGAGTTGACAATCCCGCTCAGAACAACAGAAAGAACGACCCACTCCACTATAAGGGTAGAAGGGGGGAGTGAGGTAGAACACGCTCGTGATCAAACATGCAGCATACTGTACGTTAGAATTACACAACGGATGATGAAATCATAGGCTATGTAACACCTCCCCACAAAGAAAAAGAAATTTATAAAGGAAATTTCTTATTACTCTAAAACAATCTGTCTAAAGTCTAGATAAGCAATCTGCAATAACATTTTCTTTCCCCTTGACATGTTGTATGTCTAATGAATACTCCTGAAGAAGTAGACTCCATCTTGTCAATCTCTGATTTTTTTTATCTTTAAACTTACTAAGGAATTTCAGTGGTTTATGATCGGTATAAATGACTATGGGGTCAAAACCAGAACACAAATAAAATGAAAAATGCTGTAAACCCAAAATCAAGGCCAAAAGCTCTTTCTCAATAGTTGAGTAGTTCTTTTGAGGTGGAGTGAACTTCTTACTGTAATAAGATACAGGGTGTTCAATACCCTGATCATCCTCTTGCAGCAAAACAGCCCCAGCTCCTGTATCACTTGCATCAACAGCCATCTTAAAAGGCTTAGCAAAATTTGGAGTAGCGAGCACTGGCTGACTTAATAGGATAGCTTTAAGTTTCCTGAAAGAGGATTCACAGTTATCGGTCCAGACAAATTTAACTCCCTTTTTCAGTAGGTCTGTAAGTGGTGATACAAGAATTGAAAAGTTAAGAACAAATCTCCTGTAATAACCTACCATTTACAATAATCTTTGTAGCTCTTTCCTACTTTTAGGTCTGGGAAGATCACTTATAACCTGAACCTTAGCTCCTGGTGGTGCAACATGTCCATCACCAATTACGTACCCAAGATACTGAACTTTAGCTTGACCAAACTCACACTTTGATAAATTAGCTACAAGATTAGCCTGAACCAAACGCTCAAGAAATTTACTGACATGGCATAGGTGATCTTTCCAGTTGTCACTGAAGATTAATACATCATCAATATAAACAACACACCCTGCCAAACCCTCTGTTACAACATTCATGAGCTTCTGAAATGTGGCTGGTGCATTCTTCATACCATATGGCATTACAGAACATGCAAAAGTCGTTCCTAGTGTTACAAAACATGAGATCTCCCTAGCACGTTCAGTCATAGGTACTTGCCAGTATCCCTTTAACAAATCAAACTTACTTATGTACCTAGCCTTTCCGATCTTGTCTATGCAATCTTCCACGCGAGGGAGAGGGTAAGTGTCTGTTTTGGTTATCTGATTAACATGTCTGTAGTCGATGCAAAGCCGCTGTGACCCACCTGGCTTAGGGACTAGAGTGACAGGAGAACTCCACTCGCTCTGACAGGGCTCAATCATCTTGTGGTTCAACAGGTAGCCAAGCTCCTTCTGGATGAGAGGAACTTTCACTGGGTTCACACGGTAAGGAGGCAGTTTAATTGGCTTTGCGTCTCCAACATCGACATCATGCATCAACACAGTGGTTCTTCCTGGAGTGGCACGGAACACTTGCGGGTACTCCTGCAGTAATGCCGAAAACTCCTGCCTTTCCTCGGGAGCTAGATGAGAAAGCTTAGTCTGGAGATCATTCATGATGTCAGGATTCTTCCCCAAACTATCACTCAGGCTCATACTGCATGGGAGAGCTTCACTTGCAGACTCGGGTGGAACAGCTACAGTGTAGACTGGGTTATTTTCGTCCCGCCTGTGATATAACTTTAGCATGTTGATGTGACAAAGTTGCTTGTTCTTTCTACGATCTGGTGTGGCGATGACATAGTTGACATCACTGAGTTTCTTCTTCACGAAATATGGACCACTAAACTTGGCTTGAAGAGGTTGCCCATGAACTGGTAGCAGAATCAAAACCTGATCTCCTGGCTGAAAGTGGCGTAACCTGGACTTCTTATCATACCAAGTCTTCATCTTCTCCTGAGCAGCTCCTAAATTCTCTCTTGCCAGCTGGAAAGCAGTGGACAGCCGTTCTTTGAACTTCATCACATACTCCAGCAGGTTGACGTCATCTTCCTCCGACAGCCAGCATTCCTTGAGTAACTTAAGGGGTCCTCTTACTTCATGGCCAAACAGTAGTTCAAAGGGTGAGAAGCCCAGTGATTCATTTGGAGATTCTCTTGCGGCAAATACAACGAATGGAAGACCTTTATCCCAGTCTTTCTGATGTTCCAAACAGTATTTCTTGAGCATCGATTTGAGTGTTTGATGATATCTCTCCAACGCTCCTTGGGTCTGGGGATGGTAAGCTGAAGACGTGATCTGGGTGATGCCCAACTTTTTCAGAGACTGTTTCAAAACATTTGACATGAAATTACTTCCCCGGTCTGACTGTACCTCCTTGGGCAGACCAAACTTTGTGAAAAACCCTAGCATTTCCTTAACCACGTTCTTTGCTGAGATATTTCTAAGTGGAATGGCTTCAGGATAACGAGTAGCCATATCAATCAGGGTCAACACATAAGAAAATCCTGAAGAAGTCTTAGGAAGACGGCCCACAATATCCACCAACACACGGGTGAATGGCGCCTCAAAAGGAGGAATGGGAATTAGAGGTGCAACCTTTTTGGTCTGATTACACTTCCCCACAACTAGACAGGTGCGACAAGACTTACAATACCAGGAAACATCCCTGAAGATACCTGGCCAGTAGAAGTGTTTCAAAATGCGTGCCACAGTCTTCCTCACTCCAAGGTGTCCTGCCAAACTGGAATCATGAGCCACTCTAATGATATCCTGCCTACAAACACGAGGGATGACAACTTGATGTACAACCTCCCATTCACAGTCGGCTGATGCTGTTGGGGGTCTCCACTTCCTCATAAGTACTCCTGACTTTATATAATAACAAGTAGAAGCACCGGCTGACTCTTCCTCACTGCAAGCAGAGTTAGCTAGACCTTTCAACTCAGGGTCAGCAACCTGCAACTCAACCAACTCTTGACGAGACAAATTATCAACACTACGGGGTACTGCCTCATCTGGTGAGTGGTCCAAATAAGCAAGAAAAGTGTCAGCTAGGATAACATCATCATCATCATTATCCTCTAAGTCACCAGTAACTTTAGACTTAGCCCTAGTGACAGCACATGCAGAGAACACATCAGGGACATCACAATCCTGGGCCGCAGCCACTGGCTCACTAGACAACTGAGGAGCTGGACACACTTGACTTCCACCAATATCATTTCCAAGTAAGAAAGTTACACCTGACATTGGGAGTGTCTCAACCAACCCAACCATATCAGAACCATTAACAAAACCAGACTCTAAATTCACTCTGCGCAGAGGGACAGAGAAGTAATTATTCCCTACACCTTGTAAGATTACAGTTTCATCAGAGGAATTAACATTAGAGCCTAGAACACTGGTCAGCATAAGGGATTGGCAAGCACCTGTACCACGATATATTTTAACTGATTTCCTGTCATTACTGTCCAGAGGACTGACAAAACCATCAGACAGGAAATTAGCACATGAACTCTTGAGAGTGTCACCCACGTTACTGCTCAAAAGAGGAGCTCCATCATGGGATTTTAAGTTACCCCTCAAAGCAGGTTCAGTTAACTCAGTTAAAGAATTCTGGGAACTCTCAAGGGTGGACACTAGACCAATTGACTGAATATTTAAAGACTCCTTTTTGTTCACATCACGCTGTCTCCTGAAACATTTCTCCGTAGAATGACCAAGCTTACTACAATAAGTACATTTACTTTTCTGAAATCTAGAGGTGAAGCTGGTATTTACTTCCTGAGAAACATCATCTTTATTCTCTTTCCTGTTACCTGTACTCTGAGTAGAGGCAACGTACTTACTCTCAGCTTTCCTTTTTTCTTTAGAATATCTCTTGTGAGTGAGAACATATTCATCAGCTAAAACTGCAGCATCAGACAAATTATCTATTCTTTTCTCATCAAGATATAGGCTTACATCATTATTAATACATCTTGTGAAGTCCTCCAGCAAAATCATCTGCTTAAATTTGTCAAAATCAGAATCCACATTCTTAAAATTTAACCACTTCTCTAACAGATCTTTGATTTTTGCATACTCAACATGGGATTGCTTTTCTTGTTTATAAATTGTCCTAAATTTTACTCTATAGGCTTCAGGAACAAGCTCATAGGCCTTAAGAATCAAGCTCTTAACTACATCATAATTATCAGATTGATCCTGAGACTAAGATGCATAAGTTACTTGAGCTTTACCGGTGAGAACAGTTTGAAGGAGTACTGGCCAATACTTTTTGGGCCAGTTAAAACCTGTAGCTACCCTCTCAAACAACTGAAAATACTTTGTTAAATCAGATTCATTAAAAGGAGGGACAAGTTTAACATTTTTAGCCACACCAAAATGATCAGAGCTAGATGATCCAGTTCCACCTTGTTTCATGCGATACTCATGGTCTGCCTGAATCCTAGCAAGTTCAACTTGTGCCTGAAACTCAGCCTCCTTAACACGAGCCTGAAACTCAGCCTCCTTAGCATTTGCCTGAAACTCAGCCTCCAGAATACGAGCCTGAGACTCCGCCTCCTTAGCCTGAGACTCAGCCTCCTTAGCACGAGCCTGAAACTCAGCTTCCTTAGCACGAACCTCCTGCAGAGCTAGCTGTAATTTAGCTATTTCAATCTGCGTTTGCTCATTTGGAGGAGTTACATTAAACAAGCTTTTATTAATCATGCCAACAATTTGATCTTTAGAATGATGAGAGCGAACAGCAATTCCCAGTTGTTGAGCAACAAGCTTAAGTTCATTCTTTGTTCTGTTTTCTACATCACACACTGTTTGCACATTTGACAAAAAATCTTTGGCTTCATCAAGCGTAGTAATAGTAGACATCATGAATAAATCACAGTCACAATATATCAAGCAATATCCTTATGATAATATCCTGAATATCCTGATAAGAGGTCGCCAAATTTATGTTACGGAACAGAGAAATCTGTCCCGCAAAGTTCCAGGTTCAAAACAAAAGAGTTAGGTAAAATTACAAGTTAAAGTTTAATGCTCAAACTAACAACTAAACATTCAGGACTCATAAGGATAATGTAATGGCAAAAAACAGGTTAAATATATGGTTAACTGCAATAGCCTCTATTAACACGAAATTAGCAAGTGTAAATTTATCTAAGTCAGCCCTGATAATATTAGAAAACACTGGATAATGCTCAGTGAATGCAAGATATATTATTACAGATACAAAATATTATCAAAAATGGCTGATACTTAAAACACATGATTCACAAAAACCTCACTAGGCCTACGAATCAACACCTCATGCTATACAACACCTCATGCTATACAGCACAAGAAAAAATGCAATAACATTTATACTCAAATTACACAGCTGCTAGATGGTTGGAGACTTCCTGAGCACTCACAAAAATAATAACAACTCTACAGGGGAGGACAGAGATGTGAGCAAAATGAGGAGTAGATCTAAGTGGCAATTAATGCAGAGACTGAGCTCATTATATAAGGGCCAGCAGAGCTTGATACAACTTGTAAGAAGGACGCGCAAATGAAGCCATAGGGGACAAAGAGTTGACAATCCCGCTCTGAACAACAGAAAGAACGACCCACTCCACTATAAGGGTAGAAGGGGGGAGTGAGGTAGAACACGCTCGTGATCAAACATGCAGCATACTGTACGTTAGAATTACACATAGGATGATGAAATCATAGGCTATGTAACAATATATATATATATCCACCTATCTATCTGTCCTTCTCTCTATCTAATTCGGTTGAGAGTGAATCGTAGGAGTCTTAGAGCGTTATTTTATTTACCATTGATTCTCTCATGGTGGGGACAACTCTAGTATTCTGTTCAGTTAAGACCAGACGATTTTATTCAGCCGAACGTGAGTACTGAGCCTAAGAGTTTAATAGGGAAGTAAAATCTTGTTATGTACATCAAGGCTTCTCACAAGGGGACTGGGGAGATTAGATCAAAGCAGGATATCATTAAGAGGATTAACTACATTCACTGAGGTTACATTTACACTGATTACTTGAGGTCGGATGGCGCTGGGTTTGACTGTGTTAGATTGGATTGGATTAGAGGGTTGGCAGATTGGATTAGATCAGGATGTATTAGACTGTAATTAATAGGTAAGGTTACATTAGATTGGGTTAGGTTAGTTTAGGTTAGATTGTGTTAGACAGCATTGTTAGCTTAAATTGTTTCCGGGTAGATTACTTTAATCAATATTTAGCAAGGTGACGTTAGATTAGATTGTTAGATGAAATAAAAACAAGTAGCCTAGGTCGGATTATACTAGATACGAGTGCTAGGTTACATTACGCTAAATCAAAGTCCTCTAGGTTAACGTATGCTAGGTTAAGCTATGATAATGTTGAGGTCAGGCTAGATCAGATTAGACTAGCACAGATCTAGCGGAATTAGCAACGCAGGTCAGATCAGATTAGGCCATGATAGGTTGGGGGGATTACCTAGTCTGAGTCGTTTTCTCGGTTGAGGAAGCTCCCTAGCACCTCTTTTCTAGCGATTTATTATTGCATACAGCTCGTTATGTATTCCTTGTGTGCTTTTTTTGCCTTATAGTTTGGCTTTAAAAAAGGCATTGGCAACATACAAGAAAGCGGCAAAGTGTAGTATGAAAAATAAATCGCTAAGAAAAAGGTGTTAGGGAGCTTCCTTAACAGTCGAGAATACGGGCCTGAGTCTCGTGGGATTAGGAGGCTCCCTGAGATCCCCTTCACCACTTGATTTCTGCATATGATTTTTTTAATTTTCACGATAGGGGTAACTCTACAATTCTATTTCGATAAAAGCCAATTTTCAAAGTTTAGAATGTGACCTAGAAGCCTGAAATTCTTAACCCCTTCAACCTATGGATGTTATTTTTATTTATTTATTTATTTATTTTCCAGACGATTTCACCCAGCTTGATAAATCTTTTCGACGTGGAAGGGTTAGATATAATGTAACCCTCATCAACCCCCCTGATTTTTTCGTATTCTGAATAAAATCGTCAGGCGAATATATTACAGAAGACGTCACTGGAATATATAGCTTAGAATTTTATAACACACACGATAAAATTAAGGTGTTCAAAGCAAGCATAAATCACTAAATAAGAGGTGTTAAGGAGCTTCTTCAACCCAGGAGGATACGTACTGTACATCCCTGAGGTCAACAGCCGAGGAGAGGTAGACTGAGAAATAGGTGAAGGTGTAAGGTGATGGAGTGTGTATGAAGGTGGTTGTGTGGAGTGGGGGCAAGAGGAAGAGGAGGAGGAGGAGGGATCGCTCCTGAGTATGGGTAGATATGCCTGGAGGTTCTTTTGTTGGGATTACCCCCTACTGGATGCGGAGTCAGACAATAGATAGATGGATAGAGAAATTGACAGAGGGAAAGTTTATGAGGGTGGTTGTGCTCAGTGGGAGGAGGAGGAGGGGGGAGGGAGGGTTCATTGATGAGCATGGACAAAAAGGCCTGGAGGTTCTTGGGCTGGTATCTCTTCTTACAGGATGCGGTGCCAGAAAATTGATAAATAATAGATAGATGGGCTTATGTTTTTAAATTCCATATGTGTCGTAGCTGGTTTTGCTCAGACAGGAGAATTACATAGAGATGAATTGACTACACTGACATAGCTCTTTCAACGAGATGGTCAGCCCTCTCAATGAACAGAAATTTTACCGTATTCTCAAATCAGACGAAAGTATAACACAGCAAAAGGCTCTCCCTCACCCTCCAGACCTTCCAGCATAAACCGTATAAGAAATTCATTAAAAAAAAAAAATAAAGCTTTGACAGTGCTTGAGAGAAATTTTATAGAAACGGCAGAAAGCGATAAGAATGAAATTGCTGGTTCACGCACTCTTGAAAGGTAGTTAGATGTACGTGAATGAAGATTTACTTTCATCCTTCGTATTTATTATTTCTATACTCTATTTGGTACTAAATTTAAAGGGTTTATGTGTTCTCCTCATCTTAACTTAATTTTCCACCACATCAGTGAGTTAGATTGAGTCCATTACTAGTTAAAGAAATGCACAAAATGAGAACTGCTATCAACGGAGTGAACAGTGAAAACCATGAATGTTCACATATTCCATTAGTCAAATCTTCGGCATTCAGTGGTGTATTTAAAGGTAATTCAGATGTATGTATTTATGAATGAATGACTATATGTATGAGTATTATGAATGTTTATTGAGAATTTAGTAGTGTACTAGTGCTTGCCCGCAAAAATTTACAGGTCCAACTAATAGCCATTCCATCACAAAAGGTTTGCAAATTCCATTATCTTTGTTTCCATACGTTATTGAGCCCACAATGACCAGTTATGACCAAAATTCGAAAAAAATTATTTTCGCATGTTTTCGCGTGTCGCGATTTCGGACAATGTCGCACCGTCGCGTTGCGCGCGATCTCCAGAATTTTTGTTTGATATTGTTCTGACACTACCTGGATTAACCCCGACCTAATGCAAAAACAGTTAAGTCGATATATATTACCGTTCTCGAGAAAGAAACGAACAAAAGCATAGACAGACACACATACACAGCTTGACTTTATCATTTGATCATTTAAGTTTCGAGTCCAATGAATTTAAATAGACGGAAATCAGTGTGCAAGCAATGTTTTATTTTCTTTCTTTTACGCCAGGTGAGTAGATAAGGTGCTTAATTAGTGCTTCATAAAAGGTTTTCAGAGTATAGTGAACTTAGAATCTTGAAATATCTCGAAATAAAAAGGAAAAAAAAAATACCGTCCAGAATCACACAAACACGGCATAAGGAGCTGATTTTAAGAGAGAAATAATGCAAAACTCAAGTGATTGTCATAGAAGCATTAACAGGTGGCTGGAAGTGGGGACAGGAAGAGAAGTGGGGGAAGCGGGGGAGGGGGTGAGAGATGGAGGGAGGTGGGGGTAGAGAAAGAGAAGGTGAAGGAAAGGGGGAGGTCTGGTAGTGGATGTGGGGGTGGCTGAAAATAAGGGAGAGGGAGAGATGTGGGAACAGAGGAGGGGGTGAGGGATGGAAAGGTGGAGGATGATGAAGAGGGGGTGAGAGAGAAGGAGGGGAGGGGAGTTAGAAGGGGTAGGGTAGTTAAAGAGGAAGGGGCAGTTGGATAAGGGAGGGCGTAGTTAGAGGAGAGAGGTGTGATTAGAGGGGGGGAGGGTAGTTGGCGGGGGTGGCGGGGGAGTTGGAGGGGGGATTGGCACCGGGATCATGCAGATCAGTCTCCCGGGTCATGAACGCCAGTTCGGTTTTTCTAGGAACTGAATTTACGTATTGGGTTTGGGAGGAGTTACTCAGTGGCGGCCTGGGGGTTGTGGGGGGGGGGGGATATGAAGAGGAGGAGGCAGCGGAGTTCGAGTGATAGGAGGGTGGATTCCTGGTATTAAGACGGCATTATTATTATTATTATTATTGTTATTGTTATTGTTATTATTATTATTATTATTATTATTATTATTATTATTTTCGATTTAGCCAGGGAACACTGCGGCATATGATTTCCTTCAAGCGGTTTTCCCTGATCCCCCCTCCCCCTCCTCATAAATGCGCCCCTTCAGTATGGACAGCATGGTATTAGCACCCAGGTGGTGGCATGTGAAGGTGTTTGACTACATATGGTGCTGTGCAGGAAAACTTCTGGGCCTCTGGGAGCAGTCTGCCTACCTTATGTTCAATCGGATATCAGTTTGTCTATCTATCTATGTATCTGTGTCTCGATCTAATCTATAAGTACGGTATATGTATAAAATCATGGGAGAGGTTATTTCATTTCGACTTGACCAATTAATGTCCAGTGCATAAATTCAGTTTGCAACGAAGTCATTCAGAGAGAGAGAAATAGAAAGAGGAAAGAAGAGAGAGAGAGAGAGAGAGAGAGAGAGAGAGAGAGAGAGAGAGAGAGAGAGAGAGAGAGAGCGGAGTGAGCGAGAGAGCGGAGTGAGCGAGAGAGCGGAGTGAGCGAGAGAGTGGAGTGAGCGAGAGAGTGGAGTGAGTGAGGGAGAGGAGTGAGTGTGAGAGAGCAGTGGTTATGATGACGAATGAACTGGTGTGAAGTCAGCTGGTCTGGATAGGCATTAAACCCTAGAACCTTGTTGCTGTTCTTGTCGGAGTAAGGCTGCGTCCACACTTGCTCCAAATATGTGATCGACAAGAGGAAACGATGCTCCGGGGTCCGTCCGACGTTCAGACACGGGCAATGATGCTGCACTAACTCGGTGCTTCGTTTCTTCTCGTCAGTCACATGTTTCGGGCAAGTGTAGCCGCACCCTAAGCCATCATTGCTGGGGAGGCAGACAGGGTGTAGAGCACGGCTATTGAACTAGTCTAGATGCAGGGCCGAATTATGAAAATCAACTTAACAAAAGGGCCATACATTATTTTACCTGTATATTTTCCCTCTGTCTAAACGCTTATACACAGAAAGAAACGAGAAATCCCTACATTATTTGCTTTGACATTCTTTGTTAAATACATAAATAAAAAGGAAAACGAAAATATTTTCTGTTTTATGCTTGTTTATTTGCTTACTTTCATTCTTCCAAGTCGGTCAAAGGGCCAAACAAAAATGATTCAAAGGCCAGATTTGGCCCGCGGGCCGCCAGTTGAATAGCACTGGTGTAAATGGTGTAGAGGGTGTAGGGGTGGGTGTAGCAGGGACGAAGGGGATGTGGGAGAGGCAAAGAGTGTTTAAAAGATGAGGATAGGATATAAAGAGGGTGAAAACAGTGGGTGTAGGAAATGTCGGGAGAGGCAGAAAGGGTGTGGGTAAGTCAGAACGTGAGAATGTAGTTTATGTGGTGTGGGTGTAGGGGGAGGAAGTAGGAGAATGTAGAGGTTAAATGTGCAGGGGAAGTGTAGGGGATGGGTGTAGAGAACATGTATCGTGAGAAGGTGTAGCAGCGTGTGTGAGGAGAGTGAATGTGTGCTGCAAGTGTAGGAGAGTGTAGAAGAAGAAGAATTCGTGAAGATGAATTGTAGTGTAGGTTTTTCATTGTCGTTGTCTTTGTTGTCTTTTCTCCATCACACAAGCATTATCATACGACTTCATTATGTTCAGGTTCATGTGCACATTTTTTTTCATCTTTCTTCCCTCTCCCTCGCATTCCTCCCCTTCCCTAACCTCTGGCCCCTCCTAAACCTCTGCCCCCTCCCAAACTCTGTCCTCTCCCACCTAACTTCATTTTCCACCTCTCTCATTTTTCTATCCTCCTTCCTCTCTTCTCTTTCAGCCTTTTTCCTCCCCCCCTTCACCATCTCCTTCGTTAACCTCTACGTTCTTCCTTTTTCCCTCATCGCTCTCCCAATCATCAGGTCTTCCTCCTCCTTCTTCTTCACTTTTCCCTCCTTCTTCACCTCTTTCCTTCCTCCTTTCCTTTCCCCTCATCTTTTCCTCTCCCCCTCTCACCTCCTCCCTCCCCTCTTCCTCGCAGCTTCCTATCTCCTTCCTCATCCACCTTTTCCCTCTCTCCTTCACCTTTTCCTTTCCCTTCTTCAGTTATCTCCCACCTTACATTTTCCCTCCCTCCATCACCTCCTCCTCTTTCCCCTTTCTTCCGCAGCCTTTTTCCTTTTTCCTTCACCTCCTTCTCTTTCCTTACCTCGTCCTCCCCCTTCAGTTCCCTCTCCCTCTCCCTCCCCCTCCCTCCCCTCTCATTCCCCCTTCCTCCCCTTCACCTCTGCCTCAATCCTCTCTCGCTACCCATCGTAAATCCTTTGCTTTTTTCATCGATTTTCATCTCAGTCTTTATACTTTTACCATCCCATTTCTCTTCTTCCTCCTCCCCTCCCCCTCCTCCCACGTCTTTCTTCTTCCTCTCTTTTCTTTCTCTCCCCCCAAGGCTCTTCCATTCTGCTTTATCCATCGTTCCACCCATTATCAATTATATACTCCGTGCTTACCTGCCCACCTTCTCCACTCGTTTCCCATGCTTGCCAAAATTTGCTTGAAAATTTTTGCTTGCTGAAATTTCCCTATTAAACTTTACTTAATGAAACTTGCTTGTCAAATCTTGCTTGCTGAAACTTGCTTGTCTGACCTTGCTTGTCTAGTCTGGCATGTATATTGCCGTGACAGATGAATCTATTTTGTTGAACAGTATTAGTAAAAACCTAGATGATCAGAACCAATTGTCGAACCTTTCATGTTGAATTTTGCTAATTGAACTTACCTTGCTTGTCGAGCCTTACCTGTAGAACTTCTATTCCAGTATTTCTCCCCCGTTTTCTTCTCTCTCTTCCGTAATTTCTCTCGTTCTTCCTTCTTTCCACTCCCTATCTCTTCCTTCCTTCATTTTCTCCATCCATTTTTTCCTAACTTTCCATTTTTCTCACGTTTGTTTATTCCCTTCCTCTGCCTCTTTTGTTCCTCTTTTACTTCCTCTTGCTGTTGCTTATAAGGGTCCAGTTCCTCATCTCCACTTGTCATCTTTCTCTCTCTCTCTCTCTCTCTCTCTCTCTCTCTCTCTCTCAATTCTTTTTTTACCTCCCCCTCCCTCCCTTTCTTCCCCCCCACCAACTTGTGAGTGGAGGTACATAGGTCACAGTAATATGAAGGTGGGAGCTGGAGAAGGGGGAGGAAGGTAGAAAGGGAGTGGGAGAGGGAGTAGAAACAGAGAGGGGGTGGAGGAGGAGGTGGAAGGAAAAAGATGAACTGAGAGAATGGGGTTGTGGGAGGAAGCAAGAAGGGAGGAAGAGAGACTGAAAGACTGAAAAATAACGGAGGGGAATGTTCTGTGTGTGTGTATGTCCCCTCTTCTCATCCCCCCCCTCTTTTTTTGGCCTTGTTTTCATTCTCTCAACCTTTCTATATTCACTTAGCCTCCCTTCATCTTTTTCTCTCTCTTCTCCTGCTCCTTTCTCCCCTCTCCCTTTTCTGGACTCATCTTTTACCCTTTCTCTCTAACCCCAGCCCCACAATTCCCCCCATGAAACCCCAGATTCTCCCAACATTTATACCCCCCCATTAATTCTGCGACCTCCATACCCATACCTCCCATACCCCACATACTCCTATCATGGCATTCATATCAACACCCGTAATGAAACCCATATTAATTTTGTTTTAATGACTCCCACACCCAATCATTGCATAGCCCAAAGAACTTCATTATGACCCCCACACCTACATATAAACCCCACATTAAATGCTCTATGACTCATGCCCATATTCCATATACCCCACACATACTTGTGACACCCACACCCACACCCACAATATAAACCCCACACTTCTTCCTCCACGACCTCCAGAGCCATACCCCACTTCCCCCACAAACTCCAATTTCGATCCCCATACCCACATACCATAATTATTCCCCACATTAATTCCTGTATTATTCCACGCCCATACCTGACATACCTCACACATTCTTACAGCACTCACACCCAACATTTATGCGCCACAATAATCCCAGTATCCCCCATATTGATACCTCACATACTACACACATTCCTATTATAACCCCACTCCTAGTGTAACCTCAGAATATAACCTCACACCCCACCCCATCTTTAAACCTCAGATTTACCTCAATCACGACCCCACACGGTGCATTTAGAGCCTTATTATTGTAAAAGCTGAGCACAAAATTATGGTAAAGGTCAGAGTATTTAGCGATAATTATTGAAACATGTGGTGATAGAACATGCATGGCTCTTGTGTTTTGTTCGTGACTCCATAATAAGGGATGCAAGCTGATCAACTCTAACAGCTACAGGTTAGAAATTAGGGGCTACTTTATACCTTTAGGATTTTGGGCTTTATACTACAATCCTTAGTCTCCAAACCTTCCCCTCTTATAACCCCATTCCTACCTTTTTAACCCCTTCTTTACGACCTCCCCCTTCCCCTCCCTCCCTCCTTCTGACCCTAACGAGCCCTAACTGACCCCAGACACACCACAGTTATGACCCCACACTTCACATTAATACCCCACTTCACCCCGGTTATAACCTCATTCCTAATCCCTACACCCCTTCATTACGACACCACCCCTACCCCACCATATGGCCTCAGGTATACCTCACTTTTATTACCCCACACTCGCCCCACTCAGACCCCTCACTCACCTCTGACCCCGACTCCCCCCTACCCCTTTTAACCTTTTCTCTTTCCTGCTCTTGGCTTTTCCTTTCCTTCTCTCTGGCCATCTCTGACTTTCCCTCCCCCTGCCCTTTCACTATTCCATTCTTTCTCCTCATTGTTTTTGGCCATCTCCCTCCTTTCCTTTCTTTCCCCTCCCTCTAACCATGTCTTCCCCATCCGTCGTTTAGTGTCATTATTTCCTGTCCTTTCCTGTCTCCCCTTTTCTCATTTTCTTCCTTATCCTCTTTCCTCTCACTGTCCCTTTCCCTTCCTCCCTTCCTCCAACTTCCCGTTTACCATCCATTCCAATCCTTTAATTTTCTTTTTCCACTTCCAATCATTTTTATCCCCCTTTCTTGCAGTCCACATCTTAATTCCTTCACCGTTTCTTCCACTTTCTACCATCCCCCCCAAAAGAAATCTTATAACCAATACTAATTCATAATTTTTCCTTTTCAGGTTACACTGTGATAGTCTCTATTCTCCTTTCACACTTTCCTATAAAATGTCCACGCCAGTTTTTCTATACTGCGTGGTGTTCTTTCTTACTTTTTCCTGCCGGCTTCAGCTGGAGGGTTTGGAGGGCGGGGGAGAGCCTTCTTCTTTGCTATCCTTATCTCATTCTAGTAGTTCAGTTACTCTTCTAGGAGCTGCCTAGCATGGGCCAACCGGCCTACTGCAGTTATCCTCTCTCCTTATGTCCTCTCTCTCTCTCTCTCTCTCTCTTTCTCCCAGTGTCAATATTTTCTCTTCCTTTCACAAACACACATTCACTTCCTTTAACTTAACCCTTTTAGCCCGACGATGTCTGAGTAGTTTGGTATTGTCACTATCAGACGAGCCTCATTTAGCTTGTGAAAAAAATCTTGTAATGAAGGGGATGAGCAACATAAACTTCTCAATGATTTTTTGAAGAGTTAAGTAAATTCATCTTCAGATAACTGAAATAAATTGAATAAAAATGCCATCGTATTGTGAGTGTTATGTCTCTTGTTTATGCATATATATATTTATTATATTTTCTTCATCCTTATCCAACTCTGTCTCATTTTTCTTCACGAATATCTCTTCTTCCTCTTCCCCTCTCCTCCCTTACCCCGTCTTCTTCTTCGTTTCCCTTCCCCCCCTGCCGACCTCTTCCTCTTTTTCTATTACCTTTTCTGGACTACCCTTTCCTCCTCTCCGCCCTCCTCCCCTCTCCCCCTCTCCTCTTTTCTCCTAGACAAACCTGCTTTAGCCTTTAACCTTCATTCTCTGATATGACACCTCTTCCCGCCTTCATTCATCTCTCCCCTTCCCCTTTCTCCCCTTGCCTTCATTCTTCCCTCTCACCCTTCCCTCACCTTTCCCCCCTCCTCTCTCTCTCTCTCTCTCTCTCTCTCTCTCTCTCTCTCTCTCTCTCTCTCTCTCTCTCTCTCTCTCTCTCTCTCTCTCACACACACACACACACACACACACACACACACACAAATTGCCCTCTAATGTACTAAATTCTAATTCAGTACTGACCTTTAAAGGTCGCCTCGATAAGTATTTGTCATCTAACCCCCAGCTTAATATGTTTTCTCCTGAATAAAACACTTGTGTATGTATATATTTTATATTTTATCTTATTTTATTTTATTGTTTTTAGAGCCTGGATCAATTATTGAATGCAAATATATGCACAGACTAGGATCTGCACAGATAGCCCAGAGTTAATGGTCACTACTCATACTTCGACCTGTGACGGGCTGTGGATCACTGAGGGTCCCTATTAGTCAAGTGACCACCATAGGGATTTTTTTAATGTACCAGGGGTCACTGCTTCAGGAGGTGACTTGTGTGCTTGTCCTGCATGGGAAAGTTCCTAGTCTCAGTGGAATGAACGGAGCTGTGGCCTGATTGACTGCTGCCTACCTTAATAGCGCCAGGCAAGGCTGCAGCACCACCCCTGAACATCCACACTGTGCACTGTGCAATTTCCACGCTGTGTCCGCACACACCCCATTGACGTTGTGCATTATTTATTTATGCGATTATTCATTTTACTTTACTACTTTCTCTTCCAGGTTATTCGTACTGGTAGCTTATAGATAAAGTATATAGAATGTAACTTTTCCTTTTCAGTCTTTCCTATGAAATTTTCATGTCAGTTTTTCCATGCTGCATGGTGATTTTTCTCACTTTTTCTTACCAGTTTCAACTGGAGGGTTTGGAGGTAGGGGGAGCCTTCTTGCTTTACTGTCCTTATCCTTCAGCATGTAGAGTTAGATCTCGTAGTCATAGTCTACTCTGTGACAAACAGCCTCGAAAGGACCATAAGGTCTGTTGCTGTTTGCTTTCCTTTGTACTCCTTTGTACAAAACTGAACACTACTTCACGTCCTCCCTCTCTTCATCCCCTTCCTTACCTCTTCCCCATCTCTCCCTCAATCCCCTCGCCTCTCTTTCCCCTCCCTCCCCTCCCCTTCCCTCCCCTTCCCTCCCCTCCCCTCCCCTCTTCCCTCCCCTCTTCCCCTCTCCCTTCCCGTCCATCCCCTCCCTCCCCTCCCTCCCCTGTCCCCCTCTCCCTCCTTCTAAGGGCACTGAACCACTCTCCCTCCCCTGTTCCCCTCTCCCTCCCCTCCCTCCTCTCTCCCCCTCTCCCCGCTTTTCTTAGACAAACCTGCTTTGGCCTAAAACCTCCAGTCTCATATACAACATCATCTTCTCTACCCCCAACCTCCCCCTTCTCCTTC
Organism: Coenobita brevimanus; assembly: GCF_032717465.1. Classification (NCBI taxonomy): domain Eukaryota; kingdom Metazoa; phylum Arthropoda; class Malacostraca; order Decapoda; family Coenobitidae; genus Coenobita; species Coenobita brevimanus. Next base: position 46,581,243 of record NC_136977.1, on the reverse strand, counting down.
TCCGTCCCTTACCCTCATGTTTCCCCTCTCTAAGAGGTCTGTTCAGAAAGTAATGATCTTTGGCTCTAATATGTAAATACCTAACCTGTTGAACTAGGACATTAACCCCCCCCCCTCAAAGTAGGCCCCTTCTGACTTGACACGTAGCCCAGCGTTCTTTCCGATGCCTGAAACAATTTTCAAAGTCGGTTATCGGTATCTCCTGCAGTGCTTCGTCGCATTCGTCATGATCTCTTCTCTCAGATGAACGTTGCTCGAGACATACTGGAGAGTGCAAACAATGATCCAGACTTTCTGAAGACTGTTATCATTGGAGATGAGACTTATACGGGTACGACCCAGAAACTAAAGCACAGTCGTCCCAGTGGATGCCTGCAGGGTCGCCTCGGCCAAAAAAAGCACGACAGGTCAGCAGCAAGATGAAATACACTTGCATATTGACAGTTTTTCTCGACTACCGTGATGCTGTGCGTCACGAATACGCACCAGGTCAAACTGTTGGCAAACATTCCTACCTCGACGTTATCCGTTGCCTTCGTGACACAGTTCGGCGGAAGATATTACACCTTTGGAATGCGGCAAGTTGGAAGCTGCACCATGACAACGTCCCTGCCCAGTCTTCTCAAATGATTTGGGAATTTTTGGCCAAGCACAACATCCCGCAAGTCCGGCAGGCTCCCTACTCACCAGACAAGGATCTGTGAGACTTTTGATTATTCCCCAAGCTCAGAACTCCGCTGAAGGGTTATTGATTTGGGACGAGTGAAGAGATCATGACGAACACGGCGAAGCAGCTGCAGGTGATACCGAAAACTGACTTTGAAAAATATTTCATGCAGTGGAAAGAACGCTGGGCAATGTGTGTCAGTCAGAAGAGGCCTAATTTGAGGGAGATTAGTGTCCTTGCTCAACAGATAAGTTATTTATTTATTTTAGAGCCAAAGGTCGGATACTTTCTGAACTGACGTCGTACCCATCCTATCTCCCTCCCGCACCTCTTCTCTTCTTGCTTTTTCTCTCTATTTCTTTCTGTTCCCCTTCCCTTCTCCCCTTCTCCCTCCCCTACCTCTTCTCTATCTCGCCCTTTCCCCTCACTACTTCCTCATTCCCCTCCTCTTCCCATACCCATACCCTCTTAGTCACCCCTTCTTCTCCTGTATCTCTCTATCTCTCCCTCTTACACTATCCCCACCACTTTCCCCACATCCCCATTCTCTCTCTCTCTCTCTCTCTCTCTCTCTCTCTCTCTCTCCAGCTCATAGAATACCACACATCCACTCAACTTCCTCATAGAACACATCTCCCCCTCCTTCCCCCTTTGACCCTTGACCCCCCTCCTCCCCCCACCAGGCCGTTACCACCTATTAGCCACGACCTGTGCTAATACTGCGGCCCGTCGGTGGGTCGTACTTCTTGCGCCAACAACATTCAACACTCACCATTCTGCCCAACCTCCACCATATCTCCACCATTATCTCTCTCTCTCTGTCTGTCTGTCTGTCTCTCTCTCTCTCTCTCTCTCTCTCTCTCTTCTTCTTCTTCTTCTTCCTCCTCTCTGCTGATTCTGTGACCGCTCTACTACCTTTATCTTTAGCACATTTTTCAATCATTTTTAAAAATCTCTCTCTACCTCTCCGCTTTGTCTCTCCTTCACCCATCATTTTTCTGTCTGTCTGTCTGTCTGTCTGTCTGTCTGTCTGTCTGTCTCTCTCTCTCTCTCTCTCTCGCTCTCATTTTTCGTTCATGTTTTCTTTTTTCTCTTCTCTTTAGCTTCTGTTTTCACTCTTGCCTTGTTTTTTTTTCTCCTCTCTTTTTGATGTCTTCATTCTGCTCGTTTGTGCCATTTCTCTTTCTGTCTCTTTTTCTCTCATCTCTTCCTTTCCTGTGCTTGTGTTCTCTCTCTCTCTCTCTCTCTCTCTATGGTGATCCTGCGGCCTTCGGAGTGTCGAATTTTCGTCACCAAACAACATGCACCATTTACCACACTTCGGAAGCCTGCCTCTATCTAAGACCTTCATCTCCCTCTTATTTCTTTCCTTCAGTCGTGCCTCCCCCCCCCTCTCTCTCTCTCTCTCTCTCTCTCTCTCTCTCTCTTTATCTCTCTTGAAATATATATATATATATATATATATATATATATATATATATATATATATATATATATCCACTGCTCTATTTCACCTATTCTTTTTACACCAATAACTCCTTTTAGTTGTTAATTTCTCTCTGTTGTTTTCATCCCTTTCTTTTTTTTTTGTAGTATCCCCTCCTTACCGTACTCTTTCCTTTAATTTGGCTATCTTTTAGCTTTCTGTCTCTCTAATTGTGTTTTTCATCGCGTTTTTCGTATTTTTCTCTAATCTCTTCTGTAGCTTTCTCTCTCCTTCCTTGATTTTTTTTCCCATTTTGCTTCTACTCTATTGTTCCATACCTGCATCTCTGTCTCGCTCATCTTCTCCCTCCTGTCTATTCCTCCTTCTTCCTTTTTCCTTATTTCTCTTTCTTTTCCTCAGTTTGTCTACCTTCCCTCCCTCGTCGCTTCCATCATGTATTTTTTTTTCTTTTAATCGCTCTTTTCGCATGTCTCCTTCTATCATACATTCATCCCTCCTTTCTTCCTATCTCTCTCCCTTTTCTCCTAGCCTCCCCCTTCTCCCTTTTCTTCAGTTTTCTCTTTCGCCATATGTCTTCTCTTTCTCCCTCTCTCTTTTCTCGCCAGTTTTCTATCCACTACCTTCCTTATCTCCTCCTTCCATCCCTCCCACTTCTTCTCTCCAGGCACATCTTCCACTAATGCGCTATGTCTTCTCTGTTCTACCTTTTCCCTCTCCATCCTTCATTTTCTCTATTATACTTTCTAGATCTTCTCTCACTTCTCCCTCCCTCCCTCCCTCCCTATCTCCCCTCCCTGCTTCCATCTCCCTTTTTTCCTACCCTCTCCCCGCTTCCCCTCCCTCTTCATCTCTCCTTCCTCTTGCCCCTACCTCTTCTCGTTCATATCTCACTCCATGTCCCTGCAGGCACCTCCTTCCTGATACACAACATCTATACAGGTTAGATTCATAGCCTCCCATCTACCCTCTCTTCCCCTTGTCTCTTCCTCCCTCATTTCTCGTTTCTCTCTCTCTCTCTCTCTCTCTCTCCAGGTGCCCCTTCCCCAATTCCCACCGTCACTAACTCAAGAGTTGCCATTGATCTCCAGCTAGTTCAATATGGAAGTCGGGCTACTCATGCAGAGACCACAGACATCGCATATCTTTAAAAATCTCTCCCGTGATATTTAATGATATACCGTTCATAAGTTCTTCATGATATTATTCTTTAGTAGTTACACTAATTTTCTAGTTATGCTTTAATGTGGTAAATGCAGGAAAACGGTACTATAGGAACCGTGATTCACACCGGGTGTGACAGCATTCATTACATATTTACAAGTGTCTAGGTGCACATTTTGTTTGAAACCCATATAATTTAGCTTTCTAAAAGAACAATGCTTCATCTCCAAAATGCTGAAGAAAATCTACAAAGTTTTTCATACGAAAATTGTACAATGCTTATAGCCGAAATCGTGCAGAGATGAGACCGCCAGCCGAAATCAGACGATGCCGAGGGCTCCAAAATACCGTACAAAAAGTCAAACCAACACGCCAGTGGTGTACCCTGAACATGGTATTCCTCTAGACTTCAGGAGATACTTCAGTCTAGGCACTGTCCATTTTTCTCTGCAACGGTTTTCCATGATCTTTATACAGTAGGCCCAGCAGGGCAGTAGACACACATGAGTTTGTTATTGTTTATAATCGTAACGTACGATCTTCAGCCGTGTCGTGCTAATATTTCTTAATGAAGAATCGTTACATGTTTCTCATAACACTGTTTATTTCGTTTTGATTGACAAATACATGAAATGAATGTAAAATAAAGCTTATCGATATTTAAGGAAGGGAAGAATAATAACTGTCCCCAAACCGAGATGGTAGACTCAGCCCACAATTTCTTTATTTTCTTTTACTATAATACAGCCTCTCTTCCTTGTACCACTGACTAAAATAATGTTGTTATAATTTCTCCCTTCCTTTTAGTGACACAGAGGGCACATAAAATGAACGGAGTTTAGTAGACCGACTTTGATGTCGAAAATTAAATAATCTGGTGAAGAGTGGCAGTTTTTCCTTGGTTAGTGACATCGGGAATTCCCTACATCTTCCACTCAGGTATACCTCCCTTCTGGGCCCGACGAGACCACGGGATGACTGTATTGCCGAAAGGAGCGATTGAATGGATAATAAAACACACACACACACACACACACACACACACGAACTATACTGCCGAAAGGAACGATTTCATGGATAAACGAGAAACGCACACATCGACCCCTACACAGACATCTATCTATCTGCATGTATGTAAGTAGGAATGTATGTATGTATGTGTCATTCTATGTAACTATTCATCCATCTATAATTACATGAAATTAGTTATGAATTAAGTTATTCTCGGTAACACTCTAAGTCTTAGGCAACAGTTAATGCCAGTCAAAATATAAACCACCATTGTGAAAAACACTTCCAATGAAAATTCGTAGAGGATAAGATGGGTGTTTTTTCTCTCTCTCTCTCTCCCTCTCTCTCCCTCCCACGTCTCCCTTTTTTTCTCCAATGCCTCCTGTCGCCTCCCTCTCCTCCTGTGTCTTTTTTTCTCCTCCTCTCTCTCTCTTCGTGTGTCTTATTCTTCCTTGTCCAATTTCCTTTTCCCGTTTCTCCTCGTATATACATCTTTTCCGTTTCTTCTCCCATATACCCCTTTCTCTTACTTCCCCCATGTATTTCGTCCCCCTAATTTCTTCCCTTATAGAACACCCCTTATACTCCCTCATATAGCACATCCACTTATATCCCCTCATATAGCACACCCCTTATATATCCCCTCATATAGCACGTCCTCATATTCCCCCCTTTTAGCAAGCCCTCATGTAACCCCCCATAAAGCAAGCCTTTTATTCCCCCCCCCCCCACCATATCGCACGCCCTTTGCGTCCTCACCTACAGTACTCCCACCACTACAGGTTACATGCTGGTGATGAGGCTGGACACGTAGGGAAGGTCCCCTGGCACGGCACGCAGTTAGGGAGAGGCTTACCGCGCTAGGCACAAGGCATGAGACCACATTATATTTACCGACAGAGCCTTGTCTTGTCCTTTCTCTAATCCATGGCCTCTTTTGGGTTCCTAGTAAGGCCATAATAGCCTTAATGTTGTAAAAAAAATCGCTGTTGTAAAAATAAGACGCAAATCATTAGACTACGAACGTCACTCAGGATATCGATGTTGCAGATACTGAATAAATATCGGTAATGTCGCAGATACTGAAATGCAGATTATTAGGATCTACCCCCATTCTTTTTTACGAGGAAGATCTCTTTCTGCTTTTTTTCTTCACCCCAAGGAAACTGTTTGATTTTTGAGAGTGTAAATATCGTTTTTTTTTTTCTTTGCAATGCCACCACATGCAGAGTTAGATTCTTTTTTTTTTTTTTTTTTTTTCTTCAATATCATAGCAACGTCACTGTCGGAGGTAGGGAAAAACACAGCACTTTACTTGAGACCACATTGTATTTACTTGGAGGATTTTGTGTTGGGTACTTTCTAATGCACGGACCTTGTTGGATTGTTAACAGAGTAGAGAATCATTAGCAGTATCAATAGACATATCTTTAACAGTGTCATAATACCATCACTGTCGCAGATGAGACGCGCGTTATCAGGTAAGCGACGTCGCACTGTTTACCTGGAGGGTCTCATGATTGCTTATTTCTTTCTAAATTCGCGGACCTGCTGAAAAAAAAAGTAGCTGTATTGTAGTAAATACTATTAGACATAATCTTAAAAATGCCGCAAGACCATCACTGTCGTAGTTACCTTGTTCAGTGTAATGATTATTTTACTTTTTTTATTTTTTGTGTTTTTTCTGGCACCACCAGACGATTTTTATTCAGTTTCAGAATAATGTTTAGAGGTTGAGGGTTTAAACTGTTTGGTAATAACAAGAAGAAAATACAAAATACTTCACTGGAAAGAAGGAATTATGATGCTCGTTACTAGATTTGGGGGAGAACTTTATTTACCTACAGGATCTTTGAATTCCCTCTTCCTAACCCTCGGAGCGTGTTGGATTCGTGAGAGAGGAGACATACCGTTGGAGGTTCTTTAACCTTTCGACCTCGGGAGCTTTTCCAGTGGCAAGTGTAATCGTTTGGCGTTAGTGGAAGTAAAATATGAGCCGTCAGCCGAGGTCCAGGGGTCAACACTGCCACAGGAGCCTCACTGTCGCCAGGAGTAAGATACATCATCAAGCTGGAGATCATACTGAGATTACCTGAAGGAATTTTTGTTTTTTACTCTTTTTTAATCTACAGAGGTTGCTGGATTCCACGTAAAGTAATAATGCCTTCAATAATAACAGTAAAAATGGTCCTGTCTCTTAGGGCTCGAGATCCCACTGTTTTTGGCCTATCTGAAGGAACTTATTTTTGTATAATTTAATCCACAGGGCTTTTTGGATTTATAAACACAAGAAATATGAGTAATCATTTTTCTACATCGCCATGGAGCTTCACTGTCGCTCGGTAAAAACCTCGTCGGGCTTGACATCACGCTGTGTTTTATTGAAGGAATTTATGTTTCTTTCTAAAGTTAGGAGTTTGTTGGATTCCTAGTAAAGTGGTGGTGCCTTAAATAATATCACTAAAAATGTATGTCGTAGGTGATAAGACGCTTATTATTAAACTTGAGACAGTACTGAATTTAACCCTGTCTGAAGGACCCTGTCTACTTCACACAGAATCTGGTACATTAGCAAGAGCATAGCAATATCAATAGAAATATCAGTAGGAATATCAGGAGAAATATAAGTAGAAATTTCAATAGAAATGTAAGTAGAAATATCAGTAGAGGTAGAAGTAGTAATACCTAACAGTGCCACAAGAACGTCACAGCTGCAGGTTACAAGACGCACACCAGGCCTTAGACCACAGTGTTTTATCCGAAGAACATTATTTTCCTTTTTTATTTTTCATGTAATATACGGAGTTCGTAACATTTCTTGTAGAGTAATAATTCCTTTAGAAATGTCAGTGAAGATATTCCTGTCACAGGTAATAAAACACACACACACACACACACACACACACACACACACACACACACACACACACACATCAAGTTTAAGACCACACTGTGTTTATCAAAGGGCCTTTTTTTTTTTTTTTTTTTTTTTAAATTCAGAGTTAGTTGGATTCCTCTTAAAGGTAATAATTCCAATAACACTACCAACAAAAAAAAAATCACCATTGCAAGTTATTAAGACTCACATCATAGGGCTATACATTACCTCTTTTAAAACTAAACTGAAGGACTTTATTTATTTTATTGTCAGTTGAGCCTTTAAAAATTATAACACGGTATCATTATCACTGGAATTACCTTTAGAGGATCAGTGTCACAGGTAACTAGCGCCAAATCGTCAGCTTTGAGATCTGACTCTGTTGATCTTAAGAATCTTGTGTCTGATTCTACTTAACCCATGGAGCCTGTTGGATTCCTAGTAAAGCAGTAAAGCCTTTAATAATATCAATAAAATATCACTCTCACGTGTAACAAGAACAATTTATAGACTTTGAGGCCATATTGTATTTGCTGTAATTACCTGGTGGAGCTTGTTTATTTGTTTTGTTTTTGTTAGTGTTATTGTTATTAATGATCCTTGTCATCCCCATCATTGTTATAATTATTATTATTATTGTTATTATTATTAGTGGTAGTTTCAGTATTATATTTCTATTATTATTTGCTTTCTACCTTGTGGATCCTGATTGTTTGGTGTTTAAGTAATGGTTCCTTTAAAGATACCAAGATGAAATGTCACTGTCGCAGAAAATATGTCGCAGATCATCAGCGCTGAGATCATACTGTGGTAACTAGAAGAAACTTTTTTTTTTTTTTTTTTTTTTTAATTCTATCCTGCAGATCCTGTTTTGGTAGTAAAGGAACAATACCTTTACTAGTGTCGGTAAAACGACGCCGCGGCAGGTTATAAAACGTTCATCATCAGCTGTATCATGGCTTCCTGTGTTTGTCCCTCTCTAGCCCGCCGTGAAGTTGGTTTGGAAATAAAATAATAATAATAATAATAATAATAATAGTAATAATAGTAATAGTAGTAGTAGTAATAATAATAATAATAATAATAGTAATAATAATAATAGATAATAATAATAATAATAGTGACAATAATATTAAAAACAATATAGATGATACTGCTACTGCTACTGCTACTAATAATAGTAATAATAAACTTAACCCCTTCAATCCGACCACGCATTTTTCCTTGTCTTCATCATTCTACTATTTTTTAAACTCAGGGAATAAAACCTAGCAGTTAAGATCTTGATGGAGGCAATTTCTAACCCCTCCACCTCGATTTGTATTTCACAGCCAGAATGAACTCGCCAGAAAACAGGAATAAATAAATAAATAAATAAATAAATAAAAAAGGAATCCTCGAGCTGAAGGGATTAATAAAGTCAATAAAGATATCACCGTGTCAGGATTATAGACGCTCATCATCATCATCAGCAGCAGTTTGATAGCCTCTCTGAAGTCACAAGAAAAGCCACAGTCCAAATACAGCCACAATGCACTTAATTATGGCCAAAGAAAAGGTGCTGTCGCGGGTAATAAGACTCGCATCATCCAGCCTTTCAAGGATTTTTCCTCTCTCTCTCTCTCTCTCTCTCTCTCTCTCCAAATAAAGCAATAATACCTTTAATAATGCCGTAAAAAGTACCTCTCAAATTTAATAAGACACACATCATCGGGTCTTTCAAGGATTCGGTGTTGTATTGTGAGATAGCTTTCATTTTCTCACTTTTTTCTTTTGTATATTGTCGGACTCCTGTGAAGACTTTACTTTTACTTTTGGCAGCTGCATAACGACCAGCTGTTTGATTTCTCTCTCTCTCTCTCTCTCTCTCTCTCTCTCTCTCTCTCTCTCTCAATACCTAGAATTTTCCACCTCACAGCACAACAATTCACAGTATTGTATAAACACGCTAGGTAAGAGAGAGAGAGAGAGAGAGAGAGAGAGAGAGAGAGAGAGAGAGAGAGAGAGAGAGAGAGAGAGAGAGAGAGAGAGACGCGGGACCTGAACACTTTCTTTCCCACGGGTATGGAAGTGGAGAAGATATTTTTTTTTTTTTTTTTTTTTTTACTCCCATCACGTAACCTCAAGCTGGAAACATTAAATTTGTGGTGATATATAGTGCTGCATTTTTGCGAATATTTTCGAAGAACCGCCAAGTATGTAATTAAAGTTATGCAGGGTGATTAACTGTCTGATGCCCATGATATAAGATGTTTCAATACAATATCCAATTGATGAGCAGATCCGTTATTACCCCCCCCCCAATTACCATATCGATTATTAATGGACGGATTTAAATGAAGCTCCGTATATAAAATTTTCAGTGAAGGTCAGCCATACACTGAATTCTTTAATATCCAAACATTTGAACTTAAAGGGTCCGCCATCTTTGAATTCAAAGCGATATGCACTTTAGAAAGTCCCCTACATTTCATTTTAAAGAGATACATTTCAAAAAGTCCCCAGTATTTGAATTTAAAGTGATATGCATTTGAAAAAGTCCCCAACATTTGAATTTAAGGAGATGTGCATTTCAAAAAGTCCCCAACATTTGAATTTAAAGAGATATATACTGGCAATGAATGCTGTTCTTCCAGTGGCTCGGCGCCGAGTCCACATCATGCTACACAGTATTGGAAAATTGATGGCGGTATTTATTTTATTCTCCTGATTTAACAATTTTTGTTCCTGGCTTTGGGATTACCTTAAGGGATCATTTTAAAAAGAATCCTCGCACAGGTGATAAGCTAAAACAAAATATTATGAGGGAGAATGCGGTCATCCCAGTGGAAAAGTTGCACTGAATTATCGGTGATTGGAACACCTGGTTTGATTATGCTTACACGTTGAAAGAGATCCTTTTTTGAACTTGATGTTAACTTTAAATAAATTGTAGTGAAGTGGAGAACGTCAGTACCAAAAATAGCTTAACTTTGTTCTTTAATAACGAAAATATTTGAATTATACTAAGGCATCTGAGTTGTGAATCACCGTATATTCTGATTCACTTATGTGCATTTCTGAGGTTGCTGATTTGTGTACTTAGGTTATATCCTGATGCACAAAAGTATATTCCTACAATTTCTTACGTATGTCTCTAAGTTTTATGTCGTACTTAAGTATTACCAGGAATACTTAAGTGCTTACCGGTGTCTTGAGGTATATTTCGTTTCTCGTAAGTGTTTTTTTCCGAGATTCTTAGGGGGGGAATGCATAGATTTTATCACTGTATATTGAGGTATATTTCACAAGATTGCCGAAGAATATGTCCAGGTTTGATGATATACTGAAGAAATTTTTAACTCTGTCAGTCCCTCTCCTAACTTGGTAAATGATACGTGGGCACTTTTGGCACATGTTTTGAGGATTTTGGTGAAGGCCTTCTCTTTTATTCTTTTTCTTAAATTTACTGACTTTACCTTTACTGTCCTTATGTAAACAACACCCCAAGTTAAAGAGAGAGCTGTGTATGTCAGCATCATCATCATCATAAAATCCTGATGCTATTTTTTCCTTCACATAGGGTGCCGAAGTCTAAAACAATTCTCTTAAATACTTTTCAGGACATGAATCAGAGAAAAAAGAAAAATGATAGAAGTACCAGGTTTATTCCCTTTTTCCCCTCCCCCCTACTTTACCGTAAGAGGTACGATGATGCTTGCAATACAAAAAGGTACCAGGCAGTAAGGTCGCTACATCGTTACGCAACACAGAAAGCTGTTTATCCTCTTCATCCCATCCTTTTAGCCGAGTTTTACGACTCGCATGGAATACGTGTTTAGAATCCCCTCCCTCCTATCTCCTGGGACAGCTACTTGTGTGTATCATATTAACAGGATAATGGCGAAAGTACTTGCAGTCATCAGTAAGTACGGGTTTATGGTAAGTAGGGGTGAGACGAGGCTGATAAGACACACACACACACACACACACACACACACACACACACACACACACACACACACACACACACACACACACACACACACACACACACACACACACACACACACACACACACACACACACACAAACACACACACACACACACACACACACACACACACACACACACACACACACACACACACACACACACACACACACACACACACACACACACACACACACACACACACACACACACACACACACACACACACACACACACACACACACACACACACACACACACACACACACACACACACACACACACACACACACACACACACACACACACACACACACACACACACACACACACACACACACACACACACACACACACACACACACACACACACACACACACACACACACACACACACACACACACACACACACACACACACACACACACACACACACACACACACACACACACACACACACACACACACACACACACACACACACACACACACACACACACACACACACACACACACACACACACACACACACACACACACACACACACACACACACACACACACACACACACACACACACACACACACACACACACACACACACACACACACACACACACACACACACACACACACACACACACACACACACACACACACACACACACACACACACACACACACACACACACACACACACACACACACACACACACACACACACACACACACACACACACACACACACACACACACACACACACACACACACACACACACACACACACACACACACACACACACCAGCACATCCAGTCACTCAATATACACCCATCTTCCCCTCCTCAAATACAGTCAGTAGTCCTGCATCTCATCAATGTTGGTGTGGGGGAGAGGGATGGACGGGGCGATCTGGACTTTATGGAACCTGTTTACCCCACCGACACGGGGGATTCAACACTACCTGATGCGAGAGGGTGATCCAGCACTCCTAATCACTCTATGCGCTACTGTACTCCCTGCTGGAAGAGGATCCAACACCCTAAATTATTCCTTTCTTTTGATTAACACAGTGACTTCTTTCGTTTATGGTTCCTGTCCCAAGACGATAATATGAGAAGGGATCCGACTCTACCCCCCGCTAGAAGAGGATCGAACACTTATCACGCGTTTACTAATCAGGTCTATTTCAAAAGACCATGAGTGGTACTGGTGTGAAATTACTAACACGTACCAAATGGATTAGTGTGAAGAGGATCCAACACTACTATACGAGATCCAAACCAGTAACAGCTGCTAGAAAGGGATCCAACACTCTTACTCATTCCTCTACTTTTATTTTTTCGGAACTTATAGAAGATACTGAGTCAAAAAAAAAAAAAATCGCGTTGTTTATAGGTTTATATTTTGTTGATGGAAATACATGCATGCTCGAAACCTCTCGAATAGGAGGGCGATTCATCTTTTATTTTTATATTTATTCACTTTTTAATGTTTATTTATTTATTTATTTATTTATTTATTTGGTACAACGAAACCTCTGTTTAGGATGGACAAAGAAACAGTTTATTTTTTCCTTCGTTAATATGGCATTCATTTTTTGTTACATATGTTTTAGACGTCGCCATATGACTTATTTCGAACTAGGAAAAAGAGCGCGTTGTGAAGATTAATTACGCCAGGTACAAGTGTGAAAATAGGTTTATGAATATCTTTAGGTTAATGTTTTTTTTTTTTTTCTGAATATCATAGGAGAAAAACACTAAGCAACAACTTTTTGGAGAATGTAATAGAAAGTCATAAAGAAGTCACCAATTGAATATTTTTAATTTGCCTTCAACTGAGTAATACCTCAATCACCTTCACCTGAGCCAGAAATGAATGATCCCACCGGCGTAGAGTAAAGGTAAAGGGGTTAGGGATCGTTGCTAGGTGGAATAGAAGGCATCAAAGCACCTTTTCCTTACCGATTTATAGTCCTATGTATACCGAAACGTTCCCTTGTACCGTATGTTACATCAGTTTACCATCGGCCTAGTTTGTATCAGTAATACTCAAGAGGGTGTGAAGGGGTAATGTGTAAATCAAATAGCTAAGGAAGAGGTGTTAGGGGGTAAAACACTAGTATTGGACCAGGAGAAAGTGAATAACCTGAAGCTCTTGAATAATTCCTCTGTGCTGAATAAAACCATAACCACCTTCCCCTAAGTCAAGAAATGGATGACCTGACCTGCGTAGAGGATTGCAGAGGTCAAGGGTGATATCGAGGGCGTCTGGGCAATGGGAAGGGAGCAGCACAGAACCGGGCAATAGAAAGTGGATCGGGCAATTAAGAACGATGATGTAGGGTAATTTGATGAGCCTCGGATTTACGGACGAAAAAACATGACTGCTGGTTCTTGTAGATGCCTCAGGGGAAGGTGAACAAAGCTGGAGAACAATGGGAGTCAGTGGGGACTGGGGATTAAAGGAGGGAATTGAGTGGCTAGAGAGGAGGACTGAGAAAGAAAAGAGGGAGGGAATGGAGAGGATAGAGAAGAGAGCTGAGAAAAGAGGGAGGGAATGGAGAGGATGGAGAAGAGAGCTGTGATGATGATAGAACTAGTGAACAAAAGAGAGGATTGGAAAGAGAAATTAGATAAAAAAATAACACACACACACACACACACACACACACACACACACACACACACACACACACACACACACAGTGAAGGATTAGGGAAGAAAACAGACTATGAAGTAGAATACAAGCCAAATAAGTAACTGGAAATAAAAAAGTAAAAAGGAAGACACAAGAAAAACACAAAAGAAAGACGAAAAGTTAAAATGAGCAGAAATGAATAGTGGGAGTGAGAGAGGACAGAGGAGAGGAGGGCTAAGGAGATAAGAATTTCGATGCTGATAAGAGACGTTGAGAATATTTGTTAGAAAAGTTTTGAGTATAGATAAGAATCCGAAAACTAAAAAGACAGAACCTAAGGAGGAAGAGAAGGGTAATAGAGGTGGGAGAGTCGAAAAAATGAAAAGACGAGAACTGGAAACGTTAAAAGCAGAAGAATGCAATCAGTATTAGTTTCAGAGACTAGTGTGGAGGAAAAAAACATGGAAAAGATGAAACAGAGACGAAAAATGAAGGTGAATAAGATGGAGAAAAATGGGACTGAGAGAGAGAGAGAGAGAGGGGGGGGAGAGTCGAAAGCTGTCGTGACGATAAGAGAAGCTAAGAACACTGAGGATGAGGATTAGACTGGAAAGCAACAAGGAAGAAGAAAAGAGTGTGATTCCAAAGAGATATAAAAATAAAAAAGACGAAGGAAACAGTGAAATGAACACAGCAAAGATGGAAAGAACAGTAGGCCTATGATAGCGAAGACGGCAACAGAAGGGGGGAAAATGGAAAAAGTTGATAGCAATGCGAGCAGAATGAAAGTACGAGGAGCAGTGTGATGAGACGAGACAATCTATCTATCTATATACCTAGGCTGCTTCCCCCAAGGAAAGGGAGGTAGCCGAGACAGGACAACACACTCCCCATTTACTCATCCATTCAAACACATTCATTCGCATCTTAGCCCCAAAGGGGAGAACGGACAGATCCTCACCGCACCACACCGCACAAGGGTCAATTGCGCAATACAATCAGTGACATCCGCAGCCGCGCCCGACAGCAGAGCTGGTTTACCCCTGCCACATCATAACAGACCCATCCCCTTACCCGCACCTGACATGACTAACTGATCAGACCAAAAGCGGGAGAATATCCCCTCAGGGCTGCCTTATCACTTATTCATTCACAATTTCTCTCCATTTATTTCTGTCATGCACAGCCACTCTTCCTTGCTCAACAGACATCCCTCTCGCATCCAGCGCTCTCTTCACACTGTCCATCCATCCTATTCGTGGTCTTCCTCTCAGCCTTACACCTCTCACATCAGATCTAGTTATCTTTTTCACCAATCGCTCATTATCCATTCTCTCCATATGCCCAAACCATCGCAACACCCTCTGCTCAACTCTGCCACCCATCTCCCGTACAACTCCAGTTCTCCTTCGCACTTCATCATTTCGCACTCGATCCATACGCGTCACTCCACACATACTCCTCAGACACCTCATCTCCATTACATTCAAACTTTTCCTCTCTGCTACACCCATATTCCATGATTCAGCCCCATATAACGCAGACGGTACCACAACACCCTCATAAAGCCTTCTCTTTACATCCATTCTAAGTGAACGACATCTAAACACTTTTTTCATTCCTCCCAGCATCTTTCCTACTTCATTTATTCTAAACTTCACTTCTGCATCTATTCTTCCATCCATAGCAACATGTGACCCTAGATATTTAAAACACTACCTCCTCAAGCAACTCGCCATTCAAAACTATATTCATCCCCCTACCATCTACCAACCTCGTACATTTCATCACTTTACTCTTATTCTCATTTACTTTCAATTTCCTCCTTTCACACACCCTTCCAAACTCCTCTACCAACTGTCTCAATCTCTCCTCTGAATCGGCCACCAGTGCAGTATCATCTGCAAACAGCAGCTGCTTCAGATTCCACTCTCCACCATCAACATTCACCAGACTCAGACTTCCACCTAATACTCTTGCATTCACCTCCCTTACAACACCATCCATGTAAATATTAAACAATCAAGGCGACATCACACATCCCTGTCACTGCCCCACTCTCACAGGAAACCAGTCACTCACAGCATTTCCCACTCTTACACACGCTCTACTATTTACATAAAAACTTTTCACTCCTTTTAGTAACCTACCACCAAGTCCATACAATCTTAAAACAGTCCGCAAAGCCTCCCTATCAATTCTATCATACGCTTTCTCTAAATCCATGAATGCC
>NC_136977.1:46515472-46565128 GCF_032717465.1 Coenobita brevimanus | reverse complement strand
CCATGATGTTCCGGAAGCGATCTCTGGCCATGTACTTATTGAAGGTGGGTGAGGGTAGTAAGGGGTCCATGGACCAGTATTCTTCCAACTCATGCTTCTTTGAGTGTGGCATGAGAAGCATGAAGGCGAAGAACACATACAACTCTTGCACTCCCAGCATGGACCACTGTTGCATCTTGGCTGCACCTGTACCACTTGCAGCACGTTGTGATTCATACCTGTTGGTCTCATCACATATGTGCCGCATGACTTCGTCATCGAGGAAGGCCAAAAGGAAGTCCACACACTCAACATCCTCGTCAAGAGTGAAGGCAGGCTGTACTCCTGAGGAACTCTCGTCAAAATGGAGATGTTCAGGGACAAAATCGGACCCTTCCGTCCAAGCGAAGGCGTCCAGGATTCCCTGTTGTGGCAGTGTAGGGTGGGTGAGGGTGGAGGGTGGCTGTGAGGCAGATTTATCAGGTTCAAGGTCACTTGCACTGACCCTGGGTTGCCGTACAGCACTAGCAGCCCTTACTCTACTAGCAACTCTACTTTTATGGGTCAGGGATTTACCTCCTCCTCTACGGCCTGCCTTCACTGTTGATGCTGGTGGTGACTTCGACGACGAAGACTCCGGAGAAAATTCAGCAGAAGAGGAAGAAATGAGTGAAGTGGGGCTTGGGGAACGGGGAGGTGAATCAACTCGGGACTCATGGCGGGCTGGGTCACGCGGGGCCATTGTTCCGGGGCTAACACGCCGCCTTTTCATTCCCTTCCCAAATTCCTTCCCTTGCTGCACTAACGCCTCCTTTCCCTTGGAGCTAGGGATAACTTGGGACACTGAAGCACTCGTACTAGTAGTTTCTGGCACGATTTCCTCACCCGGCTCATCACACGAATCCCCTGAAGGCTCAAAGTCACTATCTATCATCATGATTGATTATTCGGCTAGTTCACGTTCCACTGCAGAGTCACTTAGTCCTTTCCTGCTTCCCCCACGAGTTTTTCTGGGTGTAGAAGTCACGGGGCCCTTTGCGATGGGCGGAGAAGCGGCAGAAATGGCGGGGCACGAGTGCGATGTGCTTTGACCACAGAGAAGGACAAGGAACTAAATGGCGCGGCTTATCTGAGAAGGCAAGGGTTGACAGTGATAATGCTGCTAACTTACATGCTAATAAATTATTGGTAGAAAATCTCGGCAATACATAAAGAAATAGGTAGTTCCAGGTGAATGTAAATGTCACTTAGGCTTCTCCCTTCCTTTCTGATATATATTTTTATTACAGAAATAGATTAAAAGGCATAATTCAAAGAGGAAATTACCGTGGGAATGTAGCGAATGAATGCATGTGAGGTGTTGTCAGGTGATAATTAGCCAATTCCTGGTGCATACCACTATCACTTACCTTATTTTTTTTTGGTATATATAATTTTGTATAAGTATAGGGCATAGGGCTTATTTCAATGGATGAAATCTGTGGAAAAACCCAGGGGAGATTTGCATAACGCAGCACGGCCGGGGAGGTGAGAGGACAGGGTAATGGAGGGGAGGTAGGGAGAGGAGTCAGGAACGGGGGAAAATGGCTAAAATGTCAACAATGGATGGGAGTACAGATGAGATTTGGAGTGCTGACTAGTGTTGGACATTGGCAGTACTGATAGATGATACAAGCCACCACTTGAAAGCCCGGGATAATTCAAAATAACACAGAATCACAAAAGTGACGCCCCGTGGTATGATCCATTGTGCCTGAGCGTCACGAAAGTGATGCCCCGTGGTTTAGGGGTTAAAGGTACATAAGCGTACAGGTACGTAAGCATTTAGGGCAGGTGAGGGAGAAGTTAGTTGCTATGGAGTTAGGTGTTTTTGTGTTTATATGTGTGTGCTTGTTTATGTGTT
This sequence comes from Coenobita brevimanus, assembly GCF_032717465.1. NCBI lineage: Eukaryota > Metazoa > Arthropoda > Malacostraca > Decapoda > Coenobitidae > Coenobita > Coenobita brevimanus. The sequence goes on along the minus strand of NC_136977.1, from coordinate 46,563,246 downwards.
TGTGTATAAAGGTATGTGAGTTTACAGGTAAGCAGAGTTTTAGGGCAGGTGAGGGAGAGGTTAATTAGTATGAAGACAAGTGTTTGTGGTTTTGTGTTTGTGTGTGTGTTTATAAAGATATATGAGCGTACATGTAGAGCAGGCTTTTAGGGCAGGTGTGGGAGAGGTTAATTCGTATGGAGACAGGTGAGACAGTGACGTAGTGTGGTGGGGTAGGGGTGAGAGGGTTGGGCAGGTGTATTCAAAGCTCTTCCATTTACTGGTCTACCTGTATTAATATCTGTATCTGAACCAGGATTCCGAGGGCTTGAAAAGGGAGTGAATGAGTATGTGGCCCATTTTATTTACGAGGGTGTGATTAGTTTTCCCATTGTATTTTTTGTTTCCTTTTCCTTAATTTTTTACCCCTACCTCACCCCCCCCCTATGGATGACAAAGAAAGAGGCACCATGATGATGATGATGTTGATGATGGTAATGATGGTAATGATGATGATGATGATGAGGTCTTCATGTTTATTATCTGCCTATCTGTCCTGGTGCTTGTCTGTTTCTCATTGTATATCTCTGCCGTATATATTGTACATCTATCTGTCTATTTATCTATCTACGTAACTCTCTGGTGGGTGAGAAAGGGTTTGGCAGGTGTGTTGTAAACCTGCCACTATAGGTAACAGGTACAAAGGTAGGCAGTAATTACTTAAGTCTTATAAATATTGGCACAGGTGTTGTTCTCTGTCGGCTGGTGTATTTAGCTGTATCTGTGTTTGTAATGTTGTCAGTCTTTGTATTTCTGCGTCTTCTGCAAGTCTAGTTATCGCCGATTTTATAAAAGTGATTGTATGTTCCTCTCTATGGTATTTAGTTGTCTTTATGCTGTCAATTTATTCCTCTAAATGTTTACCGGATGCACAATAGACATATATTCAATTTCATAGTCTCTCTCTCTCTCTCTCTCAAAAAAGTACCCGGACGGAAGAGGTGACGCGAGGTTAGGGTCAGGTGTGGGATCCAGGTCAAGACCTAAAGAAAATTCTTTAGGCCTTGGTCAGGGTAAGGTTTGTCAACCACAACGTGTCCAAAATCGCGCCAAATTATGAAGGTGTCGTTACCACCCCGCGTAACATGAAAGTCTGAGAGGGGGAGACGAACAGAACGCGGCCACCTGACTCCCCACCGTTTTCTCTCTTCAGGGGAGACTTTGGGAGACTTGTGATGGCTGGAGATCTGGTGTAGACGAGCTTTTGGGATGGCATAATGAAAAAGTGCGAGGGGTGGAGAAGGAGACGCGGCCGCCCATTTCAAGATCCGCTCCGTTTTCTTTCCTCTGGTGAGATGCGGGGAGACACTGGGAAACTTCTGGTGCATCGCTGGAGGTTTGACGTAAACTGTGGCTCTTCGGTGGGTTTTGTGTCTGTTTTTCCTTGTTCTTGTATATTTTTGTGTGTACAGTATGTGTGTGTGCTCTAATGTTATCATCATCTATTCCCTCTGTTTTCTTTCTTTTGGTGGGACGTGGGGAGACTTAGGAGAAACTTTTGTTAACTGGAGGATTTGGACTGTTGCTTGTAGGAAAAGAATTGATTTGTATGTGTGTGTGTGTGTGTGTGTGTGTGTGTGTGTGTGTGTGAGGTCTTGTTTAATATTTTCACCATTATTCTCCCGATTTCTTTCTTCTGGTGTGAGTAGGGGGGTACTTTAGGAATACACAGAGCCTACATAAGTAAGGATGTGTTCCTGGATATTAGGACTTTTTCAGTACAATTAGCCTAGTAATGCAACCTGTAGGAAGCTGTCAGATCATGTTAATAAGCAACAGTAGAACTATAAATGGCACTGTTTCATTAATTATTTGTAGAATTAATAGCAAGGACAAAGAAAAAGGGAACTTGTTGTGATGAAACCTTACTGTGTGTTGGAGAGTAAGATGTTGGTTGTTGGACTGATTTCTCTCTCTCTCTCTCTCTCTCTCTCTCTCTCTCTCTCTTCATTTACATATTCATAAATTTCCCTGTCTCAACGCTTCGCTAGTGCATGCAAACCTCAAGAGCGCGTCCATTGCTTGTTCGCCTGTCTGTCTGCCCGTTTGTCCGTCTGTCTGCTTGTCTGCTTTATCTGCTTCTCCCTCTCCGTCACGTATATCTCTCGGTACGTCTTTTGTTTAACTATTTTTGTTTTTTGTTTTCTTATGTGAGTAGCTGTGTAATGATTGTGTGTGTGTGCGTGTGTGTGTGTGTGTGTGGTTTATGGTTTCAAGTTTGCCTTTTTCTTTATTTCTCTCCTCTCTCTCTCTCTCTCTCTCACTGTTCTACAAACCGCCTTTCATATCTATCTGCTTCCATTTCTGTATATCAGTCTTTATTATCTGTCTACAAATCATTTTTTTCCCCATTTTTCCTGTCTGCCTTTCTGTCTTGTATATCAGTTTGTCTGTCTGTATCCTAATTTTCTGCTTCCTTGCGTCTGCGTCTGTCTGTCTGTCTGTCTGTCTGTCTGTCTCTTCGTTTTGCGTCTTTGCCTCTGTGTCATTTGTCTACATCAACGTCTGCCTTCCCACCTAAAGTAATTACCTTTGTGTGTGTGTCTGCTCAAAAATGTGTCTGCTTTAGGGTACACACACACACACACACACACACACACACACACACGCACGCACACGATCCATTTCCCCCTAGTGTCACCATCGTAAGCCTGTCTGTTTAACTTGATTTTCTTTCTCGGCTACGTGGTTGATTACTTGTCTTCTTGTTTTGTTTTGTTTTGTTTTTCTGCCCCAACTCCTATTTCTTTTATATTTATATATTTTTTCTTTCATGGGTGCTGGTGGTCGAATGGATAACGTGGTTGTGTAAAAAATAAAAATAATCAAAAGTTTGATTAATTCACTTTTTCCCTGCGGGGGGGGGGGATTTCATCCCTTAACCCTTTCATTGTGTCGTTTTATTTTTAGAGTTGATTCTTGCATCCTCCAGACGATTTTTAGAGGATATGTCTTGAGGTGAATGGGCAATGTATGGTTTATGTAACATGTTTAATTTGGAATTTGAATGGTTAGTAAGGTGTGTGTGTGTGTGTGTGTGTGTGTGTGTGTGTGTGTGTGTGTGTGTTGTAAGGCCTCTGTCTCAGTGAAGTTAGTAAGATTAGCTAACCACTCTCACCTTTTTTTTTTTATGCGAGGAAGAAGGAACCAAACGCCATGAGCCCGCAGTAACAGTTTACTCCAAGAGAAAAACAAAATACAAGAGACATCCAAATTCAAGACCCGTTCATTTTGAGATGCCTGGACACACTGCGTTTGAAAGACTGGAGATCATAGGCAGCAGGAAATTCAGACAGAGGGAGACAGATCCAAAGCTGACCTGTTACATAAATGAAAGACTGGGAGTAACGGTTAACTCTTGCATTAGAGAGTTGGACAGAAAAGGGATGAGAGTTTGCTGCTAGACGGGTGCTACGCGCCCGTCGTAGAGGTGGAGGAATGCATGCAGACAGTTCAGACGAGCAGTGACCATTAAAGTAGCGATAGAAAAGAGATAAAGATGCAGCAGTGCAGCGAAGAGACAGAGGTTGAAGGGAGTCAGTAAGAGGAGGAGAGTTAATGAGACGAAAAAGCCTTTGACTCCACCCTATTGAGAAGAGCTGTATGTGGGGAGCCTCCCCACACATGAGAGTTGTACTCCACACATGGGCGGACAAAACCCATGTATAGAGTCAACAATTGTGCAGGGGTAAAGAAAGAACGGAGTCGGCTTAGCACACCCAATCTCTTGGAAGCAGATTTTACAAGAGATGTAATATGATCTTTCCAAGATAAGTCCCGAGCAAATGAAACCCCAAGCATGTTCAAGGATGATGCAGGATTAAGCTGCATGTTATTAAACATTAGTGGGTATACTTGTGGAAGATTTTGACGGGTTGGTAGGTGTAAGAACTGAGTCTTAGATGCATTAAAAACAACCATATTATTTTTACCCCAGTCAGAGATACGAGCCGAGTCAGACATTATGTGTGCCATAGCCTCATCCCTTGTTTGTTGAAGTAACTGCTGAGATGGGCGTTGCAGGAACCGAATGGAAAGATGAAGGGTGGAGTCATCAGCGTATGAGTGGATAGGGTTAGATGTACAGCTTAGAAGGTCATTGATGAATAAAAGGAAGAGAGTTGGTGATAGGACAGAGCCCTGAGGAACACCACTGTTGATAGATCTAGGAGAAGAACGATGGCCGTCTACGACAGCGGCTATAGAACGACCAGAAAGGAAGCTAGCGATAAAGGCACAGATAGAAGGATAGAAACCGTAAGAGGGCAGTTTGGAAATTAAAGATTTATGCCAGACTCGATCGAAAGCCTTTGAGATGTCAAGTGCAATGGCAAAGCTTTCGCCAAAGTCTCGAGAGGAGGATGACCAGGAATCTGAAAGGTAGGTGAGAAGTTCGCCAGTGGAGCGTCCCCGACGGAACCCGTACTGACCATCAGAAAGAAGGTTGTGATAGGAAAGATGCCTTAAAATTTTTCTATTGAGAATTGACTCGAAAACTTTGAAATACAGGATGTTAAAGCAATTGGACGATAGTTGGAGGGTTGGGAGTGGTCACCCTTCTTTGGGACTGGCTGAATGAGAGCAAACTTCCAGCAAGAAGGAAAGGTACAAGTTGACAGACAAAGGCGAAAGAGTTTGCCTAGACAGGGTGTAAGCACAGAAGCACAGTTCTTGAGAACAACAGGAGTGACTCCATCAGGCCCATATGCCTTGTTAGTATTGAGGCCAGTGATGGCAGAAAATACATCAGCTGAAGAAATTTTAATGTCAGCCATGAGAAAGTCAGAGGTGGGAAGTGATGGAGAAACAGCACCAGAATAGTCTTAGGTGGAATTGGAGGAGAAAGTCTGTGCGAAAAGATCTGCTTTATCAGTAGAAGAAATAGCTACAGAACCATCAGAGTAGAAAAGAGGAGGGAAGGATGATGAGGTAAAGTTGTTAGAAAGGTTTTTGGCAAGGTGCCAGAAGGAGCGGGAAGAATTCAAGTTGGAGGGTTGAGAGCATTTAGTACGGATGAAATTGTTTTTAGCAGAGCGAAGAACAGACTTAGCACGATTCCGGGCAGAAACGTAAAGATGATGTGATTCAGGGGTGGCTTGATTCCGGTACCTTTTGTAGGTCCTCTCCTTGTGGTGGACAGCATGAGAACAAGCGCGATTAAACCAAGGCTTTCTTGCATTAGTCAAAGGATATGAGAAAGGAATGTATGCTTCCATGCCCGAGAGAATAACCTCTGTAATGCGCAAGGCACACTCAGATGGCTCCCGGCCATGGAAGCAATAATCATTCCAGGGAGAATCAAAGAAGTACATCCTGAGGGCCTCCCAATCCGCCGCTCCAAAATGCCACAGACGACGTTTCCCTGGAGGGTCCACAGGCCGTACCGGAGTGATAGGACAGGTTAAGGTGATGAGGTTGTGATCGGAGGAGCCCAACGGAGAGAAAAGATTAACAGTGTAAACAGAAGGATTAGTTGTAAGGAAGAGGTCAAGTATGTTGGAGCTCTCTCCAAGGCGGTCTGGGATACGGGTAGGGTGCTGTACAAGCTGCTCTAGGTCATTAGTCATTAAGGATAGAAAGATGTAGGCTTTTTCACCAGGTGGATCAGTGAAAGGAGAGGAGAGCCAAAGGTAGTGGTGAACATTGAAATCTCCTAGAATGGACTCGTTAATGATGGAGGTCTGTTTGTGTGGACTCTGAAAAACAGACACAACACAGCCACAAACAGCCACAACACAACCACAAAAACAGCCACAAACACAGCCACCAACAGCCACAAACACAGCCACAAACAGCTACAAGCACAACTGCAAACAGCCACAAACACAGCTACAAACAGCCACAAACACAGCTACAAACAGCCACAAACACAGCACAAACACAACCATAAACACCTCTACTAATACAGCTACAAACAGCCACAAACACAGCCACAAACAGCCACAAACACAGCCACAAACACAGCTACAAACACAGCCACAAACACAGAACAAACTCAGCCACTCCAGCACGGCATATTTCTACACCCACTTCTCAAGGAGGGGGCTTAAGATGGATAAGATGGTGCAGAGGAAACAAGAAGAAAGTTAAAGATGCTGTGATGACAGTGAAGGAGGTGATGGAGACCAATGCTGAGGAGAGCTGGTAGAAGTGTTGAAATACTTGTAGTGGCAGAAGGTGATTAGCCTGGAGGGGGGGGGGGAGTTAGGGCTGGCTTGTTAATTGGTCACCTCTCAGCTGGATGTCCACCTTGTTAATTCCCCCCCTTGTTAACCCCGACCCCCCTCCCCTCCTTGTTACCTATCTGGGTTTCGTCTCTCGGTTTTCCCCTCCACATTCCTCAAGTTTTTCCCTCTTTCTTAATTTTTTTGGCGTCGAAAGAGGAATAAGGAGTTGTATGCCAGGTAATTTGAGACGATTTTGTGTAGGTAATAATCATGTCAGGAAAGAACTCTTGAGGGAAAATGCTGAATAACTTTTATTTTCTTTACCTTCCCTTCAGTCATCCTTAGGTTATGAAATCTACCTGTCTATCTATCTACAAATTTATCTGTCTGTCTATCTTTATCTATTTATTTTATTTATTTATCTATCTTTGTATGTATAATTTCATTTCTTCCTAGTACCTATCATTATCATTTTATATTCGGTCTGGCTAGGAAGTTTTTATTCCCTACCATCATTTAATCATTTACTCGTATATAGTGTTGTTATTATTATTATTATTATTATTATTATTATTATTATTATTATTATCATTATTTATTATTATTATTATTATTATAATTATTATTATTATTATTATTATCCTTATTATAATTATTATTATTATTATTATTATTATTATTTTGTTGTTGTTGTTGTTGTTGATATTTGTTGTTAGTTTATTGTTACTTATTTTGGGTGGAATTGAAGTTGGGATGACTTAAAAAAAAATTCCTCTTTTGTCTTATATATTGTTTTCATTATCTCATTTTCTTATTTCTTACTGGTCGGTATCTGCTCATTTTATCTTCCTTGATCTCGGGGTCAGGTAATTCTCTCGTATATATACGAGTCTTCCTTCTAAGTTTATTTTATTCATTTACTTATTTTATTTTATTATTATATTTTATGTTTTATTTTTATGTAGTTATTTATGTTGTTTATTTTATTTATTTTCCTTTTTTATTTCTTTCATTCTGTATTTATTTGTTTATTTATTACGTATTTTTCATTTTTCTTATCTCACGTCCATCATCTTATCTCCTTCCATCTCGAGGTCAGATAATATGCTCCTACGCTTCTCCTTGGCTGGCCTCCTCCTTCCCATTTTCTAATTTATACACGACTCCTGAGTATGCAAATCCACCCTCCCCCTCCCCCTCCCATTCTTTCCCGAAATACGTCTCTGTTAATCACATATTTTAAATTAGTTATATAGTTTATTTTATGTATAGTTATCGTTTATCTTCTGTTATTGTAAATGAGTTATATATATAGTTTTTTTTATTTAGTTATCTTTTATCTTGTTATTTTAAATTAGTTATATGCATATAGTTCTTTTTATAGTTATCTTTTATCTTCTGTTATTTTATCCTCTTATCTCTATTTTTTATGTATCTGTCTACAGAAGATTAGGTTGTTAGGTTAGGTTAGGTTAGGATTTTCTTGGTTGCTCTGAGTTGAGCTGAAATGAGCTGAGCTGAGGTGAGATGAGGATTCAAGTTGAGGTTGGACTGGGATGAGATGAGTTCAGTTGAGTTAAGATGAGTTGAGCTGAGATAAGATGAGGACTTGAGATGATATTAGGTGAGTTGAGCTTAGATGAGATAAGCTGAGCTGAGATGAGTTGGGCTGAACTGAGATGAGATGAGCTGAGCTGAGATGAGATGAGATGAGATGAGAAATAGAGCTGAAGTTAAGCTAGGTTGGGTTAGATACTTTGTTTTTATTTGCATGCTTTCGTTACGGTTTCTATTTCCTATTTCTGTTCTCGTGGTTTTCATTTTTATTTCCCTCCTTTTTGTCCGTTTCCTTTTCTTTCTCTGTTACTTTCCTTCCTTCTTTCTTTCTTTCTTACATCCGTTCATCTTATCTCGTTTCATCCTTAAGGCAACTAATTTGTTTCTGCTTCCCATTTTCTATTTTACACAAACCTGGTGAATATACACAAGTCCCCCCCTCACTTCCCTTCACTGTCTGGCTCCAAAAATCTTCCAATTAAAGTGATATTCTTAATTAAACCTGACCTCCTCTACCTTATTTCGTTGATGACACACACGTACACGAAGACGTACACGCATATACACACACGCACACACAAGGACGTACACGCACATATACATACATACATACAGTACATTCAAACACACACACACACACACACACACACACACACACACACGGCCATTTGTGTGTGTGTGTGTGTGTGTGTGTGTGTGTGTGTGTGTGTGAGAGAGAGAGAGAGAGAGAGAGAGAGAGAGAGAGAGAGAGAGAGAGATCTGTGAACTGGGGTGATCCAAATCACTTTTTTTTTCACCAGTAGTAGTACCGGTAGTAGTAGCAGTGGTGGTAGTAGTGGTAGTAGCAGTAGTAGTAGTAGATAGCTAACACTTGTAATATACTGTATTTACAACACCTGTATATTTACCCATTTATATGATAATTTTTACTGCTTTGCCTCGGGGTGCAAGGTATATGAGTGTAGTGTGGCGGTGTGTGTGAGAGAGAGAGAGAGAGAGAGAGAGAGAGAGAGAGAGAGAGAGAGAGAGAGAGAGCGAGAGAGAGAGAGGCGAAATCGAACCGAAACTGAATATTCCCACATAAATTATTGTTGAGTACGTACACACACACACACACACACACACACACACACACAGATGTATTTACAAGTAGTAAGACGAAATTCTCTCTCTCTCTCTCTCTCTCTCTCTCTCTCTCTCTCTCAAGTACGCCTTGTAGGACGGGTCTTTATAGCCAGCATCTCATGATAGGCTAAATACAGTACACAGCCGCTACTACCACCATCGCTACCACTATCACTGCTACTACCATCCCTACTACCACCATCGCTACCACTGTCACTGCTACTACTATCTCAACTACCACCATAGCCACCACCATCGCTACCACTATCATTACTACTATCACCATCGCTACCATCATCGCTACTACTATCACCATCCCTACCACATCGCTGCTACCACCATCGCTACCATTATCGCTGCTGCCATCATCACTACCACTATCAGTATTACCACCATCGCCACCACTATCACTACTACTATGACTACCATCATGATCACTCTCCAGTCCACTCACCACTACCACAACACACACCACACCACTGCACCACATGAACCACCACGAACACCCACCAGCACCACAACTGCCATCACCACCACCCACCAACACACACAACACAGCATCACAACACACACCTACACAAAAACTCAACACAACACACACCAGCACCACAACACATCATCACAACACACACCAACACCACAACACACACACCAACACCACAACACCACCACAACACACACTAACACCACAACACCACCACAACACACACCAACACCAACACCACAACACATCATCACAACACACACCAACACCACAACACAGCAACACATCACCACAACACACACCAACACCACAGCACATCACCACAACACACACCAACACCAACGCCACAACACATCACCACAACATACACCAACACCACAACACATCACCATAACATACACCAACACCACAACACATCACCACAACATACACCAACACCACAACACATCACCATAACATACACCAACACCACAACACATCAACACAACATACACCAGCACCACAACACACACCAACACCGCAACACAATACCACAACACACACCAACACACAACACGTCACCATAACACACACTAGCACCACAACACAGCACCACAACACACACCATCAGCACAACACATCACCACAATACACACCAACACCACAACACATCACCACAACACACACCAACACCACAACACATCACCACAACACACACCAACACCACAACACGTCACCACAACACACACCAATACCACAACACGTCATCACAACACACACCAACACACATCACCAAAACACACACCAACACATATCACCAAAACACACACCAGCACCACAACACACACCAACACAACCCTTCCCTCCCTTCCCTTCCCTTCCCCTCTCACCTTTGATCCTCTTGTCACATCACCTTTCTCTTTCCCCTTCCTTTCCCGCTTTCCCCTTCTCCTCTCTTTCATTTCCTTTTCCCATTTCCATTCTCTCTTCCTCATTTCCTCTCCCCTGCTCTCTCCCTTCTCCCCCTCTCTCTTTTCCATCTTTTGCGTTTCCCCCCTCCATCTTTCCCCTTCTCCTTCCTCCTTCCCCTCAACCACCTCCTGCCACTTACTCTTGTAATCGATACCTGTGGCATTTCAGAGCAAGGACACGAGGACTCTCAGTTATTTTTTTTGTTGGTTAGTGTGATTAGATTATTATTGTATTTTTTTTTTAGATTTTGAGAGAGAGAGAGAGAGAGAGAGAGAGAGAGAGAGGGATGTAAATCGATAGTTATGGTACCGATATGTATGCAACTGTATCGTGCTTAGTCTCTCCCACATTTCTGACGTTTCCTTTTCCCTCCCTCCCTTTCCTCCACCTCCCGTCTCTCCACCTCTTGGTTCCTCCACCCCTCCACCATCACCACCTCCTCGTTACGTACAGGCAGAGACAAAAGTTCGCCTAGAAGCGTGGTGTACAGAGTGGTGCATAAAGAACCCTCCTTTTTCACTCCTCCAGGCAGCTTCTCGTATGTTGCAGGTACGGCTCAGTCAACGTTATTAATATCAACGCTACATCAAAGTGACGGACATGAAGTTAACGCAGTAGAATAGTACTCAAACTTTTTTCTTTTCGTGTATCATACCTTCGTCTCTCCCACATTTCTCCCATAACCTCCACGTATCTTTTTTCCCTCCACTTCTCCTACCTCCACCCCTTCCACCCCTCCACTTCTACTTCCACAGAGGTCCCTCCACCCTCCTATTTCATGGCTTTATGTGCATCTTAAGCAGCGAGAGATTATGGTGAAATTTTGCCCTGTTATGTTACTGGGAGTTTATTTCCTTTCGTTTTTTTTTTTTTTTCATTATTCTATCGGTTTCGACTATGATTACAACCTTAGTGCTTTCGCGTCGCAGTAATTTCTGATTCTACTCGAACTTGATTCTGATTCTTGCCACATGTACTGGTAATTCATTTTTTTTTTTTTTTTTTTGCCGACTTAGTTTTAACCCTACTGTATAATGATGATGAACATGGTGATGATGATAATAATAATAATAATAGGAGGAATAGTTGGAGTAGTGTTGATAATAGTAGTAGTGGTAATAAGAGGAATGGTAGTTGTACCACCCCTACTACTACTACTTTTTTTTTATGCGAGGAAGAAGGAACCAAAGGCCAAGAGCCCACAGTAACAGTTCCCTCCAAGAGAAAAACAAAATACAATGGAGAGCCAAATTCAAGATCCGATCATTCTGAGATGCCTGGACACACTGCGTTTCAAAGACTGGAGATCATAGGCAGCAGGAAATACAGACGGAGGGAGACAGTTCCAGAGCTGACCTGTTGCATAAATGAAAGACTGGGAGTAACGGTTAACTCTTGCATTAGAGTTGGACAGAAAAGGGATGAGAGTTTGCTGCCAGGCGGGTGCTACGCGCCCGTCGTAGAGGTGGAGGAATGCAAGCAGACAGTTCAGAGGAGCAGTGACCATTAAAGTAGCGATAGAAAAGAGATAAAGATGCAACAGTGCGGCGAAGAGACAGAGGTTGAAGGGAGTCAGTAAGAGGAGGAGAGTTAATGAGACGAAAAGCTTTTGACTCCACCCAATTGAGAAGAGCTGTATGTGGGGAGCCTTCCCATACATGAGAGTTGTACTCCACACAGGGGCGGATAAAACCCCTGTATAGAGTCAACAATTGTGCAGGGGTAAAGAAAGAGTGGAGTCGGCTTAGCACACCCAATCTCTTGGAAGCAGATTTTACAAGAGATGTAATATGATCTTTCCAAGATAAGTCCCGAGCAAATGAAACCCCAAGCATGTTCAAGGATGATGCAGGATTAAGCTGAATGTTATTAAACATTACTGGGTATACTTGTGGAAGATTTTGTCGGGTTAATAGGTGTAAGAACTGTCATAGATGCATTAAAAACAACCATATTATTTTTACCCCAGTCAGAGCTACGAGCCAAGTCAGACATCAGGTGTGCCATAGCCTCATCCCTTGTTTGTTGAAGTAACTGCTGAGATGGGCGTTGCGGGAACCGAATGGAAAGATGAAGGGTGGAGTCATCAGCGTATGAGTGGATAGGGCTAGATGTACAGCTTAGAAGATCATTGATGAATAAAAGAAAGAGAGTTGGTGATAGGACAGAGCCCTGAGGAACACCACTGTTGATAGATCTAGGAGAAGAACGATGGCCGTCTACAACAGCGGCTATAGAACGACCAGAAAGGAAGCTAGCGATGAAGGCACGGATAGAAGGATAGAAACCGTAGGAGGGCAGTTTGGAAATTAAAGATTTATGCCAGACTCGATCGAAAGCCTTTGAGATGTCAAGTGCAATGGCAAAGCTTTCGCCAAAGTCCCGAAAGGAGGATGACCAGGAGTCTGAAAGGTAGGTGAGAAGATCGCCAGTGGAGTGTCCCTGACGGAACCCGTACTGACGATCGGAAAGAAGGTTGTGATAGGAAAGATGCCTTAAAATTTTTCTATTGAGAATTGACTCAAAAACTTTTGAAATACAGGACGTTAAAGCAATTGGACGATAGTTGGAGGGCTGGGAATGGTCACCCTTCTTTCAGACAGGCTGAATGAGAGCAAACTTCCACCAAGAAGGAAAGGTACAAGTTGACAGACAAAAGGCAAAAGATTTTACGTAGGCAGAGTGTAGGCACAGAAGTGCAATTCTTGAGGACAACAGGAGGGACCCCATCAGGCCCATTTGCTTAGTTAGTATTGAGACCAGTGATGGCAGAAAATATATCAATTGAAGAAATATTAATGTCAGCCATGAGGAAGTCAGAGGGGGGAAGTGATGGAGGAACAGCACCGGAATCATCTAAGGTGGAATTGGAGGAGAAAGTCTGTGCGAAGAGATCTGCTTTATCAGTAGAAGAAATAGCCACAGAACCATCAGAGTAGAAAAGAGGAGGGAAGAATGATGAGGTAAAGTTGTTAGAAAGTTTTTTGGCAAGGTGCCAGAGTTGGAGTGTTGAGAGCATTTAGTATGCATGAAATTATTTTTAGTAGAGCGAAGAACAGACTTAGCACGATTCCGGGGAGAAACGTAAAGATGATGTGATTCAGGGGTGGGTTGGCTCCGGTTCCTTTTGTAGGCCCTCTCCTTGTTGTGGACAGCACTAGAACAAGCGTGATTAAGCCAAGGCTTTCTTGCGTTAGTCAAAGGATATGAGAAAGGAATGTATGCTTCCATGCCCGAGAGAATAACCTCCGTAATGCGCAAGGCACACTCAGATGGCTCCCAGCCATGGAAGCAATAATCATTCCAGGGAAAATCAAATAAGTACTGCCTGAGGGCCACCCAATCCACGGCTCCAAAATGCCACAGCCGACGTTTTCCTGGAGGGTCCACAGGCCGTGCCGGAGTGATAGGACAGGTTAAGGTAATAAGGTTGTGATCGGAGGAGCCCAACGGAGAGAAAAGATTAACAGAGTAAGCAGAAGGATTAGTTGTGAGGAAGAGGTCAAGTATGCTGGAGCTCTCTCCAAGAGAGTTAGGGATATGGGTAGGGTGCTGTACAAGCTGCTCTAGGTCATTAAGGATAGAAAAGATGTAGGTTTGTTCACCTGGTGGATCCGTGAAAGGAGAGGAGAGCCAAAGGTGGTGGTGAACATTGAAATCTCCTAGAATGGAGATTTCAGAGAAAGGAGAAATGGATAGAATGTGTTCCATCGTAGAAGTAAGATAGTCGAAGAATTTTTGATAGTCAGTAGAATTAGGGGATAAGTAAACAGCACAGATATATTTAGTCAGAGAATGACAGGAAAGCCGAAGCCAGAGTGTAGAGAATTCAGAAGAATCGAGTTCAGGAACACGAGAGCAAGATAAGTCGTTGCGTATATATACACAACAGCCAGGAGGATACAGAAAAGGGTTTGCTGTCAGTTGCCTCAGATAGCTGAGTCTCCGTTAGAAAAAGAAGGTGAGGTTTAGAGGACGAGAGGTGGTGCTCAACAGAGCGAAAGTTAGAGGAAAGGCCGCGAATGTTGCAGAAATGAAGAAGAAGAGAGTCAGACAGTGGTTCCAGGCACCTCGAGTCGTCATCGGGAGAGGGGTGGATGGTGGGGGGCATTTATGATCCTCCCTCCTGGGGACTCCGAGGATTGATGAAGAGACGCCATTTTTGTTGAATTTTGAATAGGAAGTGTAGTGTGTACTGTGCATGTAGTTTGGTGTAGATAGTTAGAGAAATTTGTACTGGAGAGCATGCTGGCCTACTCTCTGTGTAACTGAGACACTGAAAAAGTTCAGCAAAGGGGGATGGTCAGGAACTAGTCCTGAAGGCTGATGAAACGGGAGCTCCAGGGCTCCCTGTCATCAGCTTTCCATCCGCCTCGGGAGTACTGCACTGCTCGACTGGTGCTACAGCCTACTCCTACTACTATTACTACTACTACTACCACTACTACTACTACTACAAAATAAAACTTCATATGCTTCCTGGTACATTACAGTAACATTTCCAGACACCTATTTTTTCAGCTGAATAAAATCATGCTGAGTCAGCTGAAATGGAACACTAAGAGTTGTCCCCATGATGAGAAGGTTAAAGGTAACAATATCAAAACTCAGGCTCCCACACTCAATCCCAGCTGAATAAAATCGTTTAGATGGAATTTAATACAAGAGAAGAGGGTACAGTGAAGGAGAAAATAAAATTGTAATATTACGTGTACCTCGCATTTATGGCATTTATGGCTGAGAACACCACAATTGTTGACATTTATAACCTTCAAAAGCAGTGTTCAAAATTTTTTGCTTGTTGTGCCGTACTGTATGATGCTGAGTGTTTGGGTGTATTTTTTTTCCTTTACCTTTCTTTCTTTCATTCGTTCTTTCGTTTTCATTCTTTCTTTCTTTCTCTTTCGGACGACTCATTCACCTCGATGGCGTCTTTATATATAGATATCTTGCTAAATCAGGACTATGTTATTTAAATTTTGGAAGAATTTTCGAATTGGACGACTTCGATGCAGCCTTTGATAAATCCATCGGTAAAAAAAGAACCTTCATGGACACATAAAACAGTCTGATATTATCTAAAACGAAATCATAACACGTCCACAGGTTGAAGGGGCTAAGTAAGAAAACTGATCTTTTCCAACCTAGTTTCAAATTTGTCAAAAAAAAAATCCCTAAAAAAAAAAAAAATTATAATAATAAATGAAATATATGAGGTTCTTTTCTCCTATCAGGTCATCAGTAATAGGAGCGCCATGACGGCTGAGAAGGGAGTCCATGTTGATATAGCTTTTATTACTGGAAATTAGCTCATGAATATCTGATACTCGTCACGCTTTTCACGGGACGGGTATTTCGGAACTGTGTGCCATTTCAGCGCCGGACACTAAGTTTTCTCCTCTCCAAAACGAAAGTAATTTTTGTTTTACTTAATCTTAACCTAACCTAACCTCATCTGTAATAATTTGACCTATCATAACCTGACCTAATTCGACCTAACCTAGTGTAACAACCTAATCTAACTTAACCTCCACCCAAGCCTAACTCAACCTAATCAAGCCTAACCTATCTTAATCTGCTTTAATTTAACCTAACCTAATATAACCTAGAACCTCCTGAGAGAGAGAGAGAGAGAGAGAGAGAGGGGGGGGGGGCAGATCGAGTAGCCTACAAATCGGAAATTCACTCCCAGGCCATCTACGGACCAATATCGTTTCATTTTTTTTTTTTTGTCGATCAGTTATGAAACTCTAACACAGTATTATGGTAAGTTTGTCGGGTGGTGAAGATTGTAATACTGGGTTTCGAAAGTTATCATTCACTGTCTCTCTATTTATCGAAACGAAGTGACTCGATATTTGTGTCTGGAACTGTAAATATTTAGTCACCCTTCAGCCTTTTACTTTGGTGAATTATTTTTCATTCTTGCTAACACCAGACGATTTTTGCTCAACTTGGGACGATTTTTTGATGTTTTAATTGATATCTATTCCATTTCTCACCTATGATGTATTTTCTGTTGTATTCTTGTGCTCTCAGACGATTTTATTCAGCTTGGGGAGAGAAATCAGGCTATAGGGGGATTAATGGAGATTATGTATAACCACATTACTACAGACAGGCACTACAAAGCTTAAAATTTCCCTTAAAAGTAACAAGATCAAAAAGAAAGATATTCCAACCGTTTCAACGAGGTAATAATATGTAACCCGACCAGTAAACAAAAAATAAAATATAAATCCTAAGCAGAATAAATCCGTCTGATGCAGCAAAAACAAGTAAAAAAGGTAAAAAAAGAAAAAAAGGTGAAGGGAGGGAAAAAATGAAGACTTTTTTCCACCTTACGGCGTGTTGAGGAAAGTAAGTCACTCGTGTTGACCTCTCTTGGCCCCTGTGTGACCTGAGCCCCCATTTCGGACTGCCCCGCGCACCGTCTGAAAGTGGAGAGAAAGAGAGAGAGAGAGAGAGAGAGAGAGAGAGAGAGAGAGAGAGAGAGAGAGAGAGAGAGGAAATGTACTGTCAGACCGATAACCGAAAAGAAAGTGGCCGAGAAAGGAAGTATATATTGATAGATATAGATAGGGCAAAGAGAGAGCTAGATTGATAGGATAGATAGACAAATAGATAAATAGATAAATTGACACAGAGAGAGAAGAGAACGAGGGAGAGAGAAAGAGAACGAGAACGATAAAGAGAGAACCGCTAATTCCAATCCAGAGCCTTAACTCCGCCCTACCTCACGTCACCGATAAACATCAATACAACTTTTTCCTCTCTCTCTAAAGCCCGATATTAACCCGATAATGAAGGCGACCCGAGCACCTTCTCTCGATATTATAGACGAATAAGACCGGGGTGGGCTGGGTCAGGACTGGTGGGGAAAAATGAGAGCGGGAAACTGTGAATTGTTGGGTAATATTCTGAGAGAGAGAGAGAGAGAGAGAGAGAGAGAGAGAGAGAGAGAGAGAGAGAGAGAGAGAGAGAAAATGGAGAAATGAATTCCCCGAGCTAGGCAACTAAGGCCATATAGCCACGCTGGGTTACAGGAGAGAGCTACCCCTCCCGGCAAGAGAGAGAGAGAGAGAGAGAGAGAGAGAGAGAAAATGGGGAAGGAGGGAGGGGGGACTGCAAGAAAATCAGAGCAGAAAATGCTAATAATCCTTAAGTAATATTATGACAGCAAAATAGCCGCCTTTCTAGGTTGAGGCGCCGAGTGAGGTCAGTGATTTCCTACTGCATTTACGGGGAGATTATTGCTATTTTCCGCAATATGATTTTTTTTTTCCTTTCCCCCCTCCCGTCTTATCTAAATGAATTTGTTTGACACTAGAGACAACACGATAATAAAATAAATCAGCAGTAGTTAACTCTTTTTGTACTGTGGTTCCCCCCCCCCTTTTTTTTTTTTTTTTATTGCTGACGACTGTTTAGGAGAATTATTTGGTACTGAAGGACTTAGAAACAAGCTCCTTCACCCACGTGTTGCAAATGGACTCCTAAATCAAAAGGAATTCGGTCGACGGTAGCAAATACAAAATGCGAAAGTAGGGTGATGGCAGGGCAAAGGGTTTATCATGGTTGACTGTATTGAGAGCAGACTCCTTCACCCCCTCTCCCGCCCCACACCTCCACAAAGCATTCCACTATCGTCATCACCGTGAGCCTTATCATCGTCATTTTAATAGGATCTCTCGCACTCTTTCCTTTGCAGTTGATTTTGCATACAGTATTTCACCTCTTCTCTCGTATATTGTATATGTAGGGCATGCCATCGTTATTGTCATCAGCGTCATTGTCTTCATCGTCGTGGTGTCAGTATTCGGTTAAATACATAAGGTGGGAGTAATTCAAAATAATGAAAAGGCAGGCATAGAAGTAGCAGAACCATCAGAAGGCACAGTGAAATGGGCCATACATCCATTCACTCACCATTCAAGTCTTCCTTGTTCTGTTTCATCTTACAGGTTTAACTACCCCCATATATATATATATATATATATATATATATATATATATATATATATATATATATATATATATATATATATAGAGAGAGAGAGAGAGAGAGAGAGAGAGAGAGAGAGAGAGAGAGACGCTTATTGGATAGGGATTATTACGTTGGCTGTCAAGTTAAGATGGAGGTTCACCCTTTGTAATGTGCACCTCCATCTGTGTTTCATCCATCGATAATGATCACTTGTTCATTTTTTGCTTTTATCAACGTCTAGACATCTCTTCCTCAACGTTCAGTTGTAGTCAATTCATATATTCACTTATCATGTCAATCTTCCTTCACCATCAATAAATATAAATGATACGCAAGATACTGAGGTCTAATGTACAACACTTAAAGAAGTACCAGTAAGACTCCCAGTATCAAGAAAATTTTATCCAGTGATTCGGCTAAAACTCATCACCTGGGGCGAAGTTTGATGGTAATCGGAGTATCAATGTTGTTGTTATTACCCGAGATTACTTTTTTCCCTTGACCTCCTCGACGCATTCTGTGCATCGGACACACATTAACGTCAAGTATAATTCCAGTGTAATTATGATTATCACCAGCACATCTTGCCGTGATAAGAGAATATGGTATTAGGTAAGCGGGGGCGTAAGGACAGGGACAAAAATTCGCGTGATATTTTGCATCATCTCCCTCTCACTTTTCTGCGTAAGGCAGATATTCCTAGACTGAGAAAGAATTTTAATGTTTCCCTACTCATGGAAGATCCTCCCTAATAAGATGTGATAGGGTAGGAAGTGACGGATATGCCTCATTTGTCAAGTAGAGGGAGGTGAATAGTACCTGCAGCGGCGGGCATAAGGGCCCGACAGGTGACCATTACGGTTTTTGCATACGTGACAGCCGGTGATTATGTGGTTACCGGCAACACCACACAGCCAGCAGGGGCACCACCACTCACCCACACTCTGATATTAACATTCACTGTACCATACCTCACCCAGGGAATAATAATTTCGGATATTCTGTTCATCATTAGCAATCTCTTCATCATTGTGTTTGTTATTATCATCAGCATCAGTCGTCATCATCATCATCAACACTGTACGCAACTATACTCATGCTGACACTTGTTACCATACCTCACTTCGGGAAATAATTAGTTTGCAATTTATAATCATCATCATCATCATCGTATTCATGACTCAACTATTCTAAAAAACACCGCCGTATAACATTGCAAAAAGAACAAAGCAAGAAACTGAGCACGCCGCGTTCCCGTATACCCTGCATTTCGCGACGCAGGCAAAACTGAAGAAGGCAACGGCTTTCAAATGATCCTTAGCCCCATCGGTATTATAAAGTCTTCATTATCGTTCTTGCGCTGGCCAGACGATTTTTTCTTTTCTCTCTCTCTCTCTCTCTCTCTCTCTCTCTCTCTCCTTTTTTTTTTTTTTTTTTTAAACGTAGGAGGTTGCTTGGTAGCGGATGTGTTAGCTGGCTGTATTGTATGTTGTTTCGATATTGCATATTCCAGTTACTTGCACGATTTCTTAGACCACAACCGGTAGTATTTATCGCTGATTCTCCTGTCTTCCATCTCTCTCTCTCTCTCTCTCTCTCTCTCTCTCTCTCTCTCTCTCTCACACACACACACACACACACACACACACACACACACACACACACACACACACACACACACACACATTTCCAATACAGCGCCGGAAACAGGTATTTTGGCTTGTCTGAGTTGCGGGTGGGGATGGGGGCAATAGAGGAAGGCAGGTAAATAACTGTGGAGCAATTACGGAAGTGGTGAGAGAGGTTCGAACATCGTAAAGGCGTGTATTCTATTCTTCACCTCTTCTTTTATGCTCTTGTCAAGGTGGAGGTGTTTTATTATATCATTTCCGTCCGCTAGTGGGTGTTATTCTTTATTTTATTCACTACTGTTTATTATTATTATTATTATTATTATTATTATTATTATTATTATTGCTTATGAGATTGACCTAATTGTGAATAGGTTAGTGATGGCTGAACATAATTCTCCCATTTCTAAAAAATCTCTTTGAAGCCGAATGGAGACGACTGCAGATATTAGGAGCGAAAAAAATTAAGAAAAGTTTAATAAATAAATAAATACAGCCTCTGTTCAAAGGGGTTTGGCTCTATTTAACCCTAGATAGGAAATCTTCAAATTGTTACATATTAGGTGACGTGGGGTCTGAAAAAAATATATATATATACTTCCGTTTGAGATATTTCAAAATGCTTCAATACACAAATAATTCAACCCCTTATCTTTAAATAGGGCCAGAAAAAATTAAGTTTAATTGAAAAAATATATATATTTTTTAAGTTTATACAAAAATGATTAAATTTTTAGGTATGCAAATTTTAAAATTAAATATTGCAAAAAATGAAAAGTAATATCATGATTTCTGGGGTGGCCTGCAGTAGACCGATGATGGGACCTTCTGTATACAAAAGGAGAAAGACAGCAAATTGAAATAAAAAAAATCACAACAGGGCTCAACTAGGTTACATTATAGTTAATCTGGGGGTCTAACATACCCCAATGGCTCTATAGAGCAAAATCAGAGCCAGATACAGCTATGAGCCCATCATCCCCATGAACAGCATCACTAGGCAGGAAGGTAATGAGACGGACAGATCTGTAGACCTTATGCTCATATTTTAAAAAAATCAGAATTTCGGAGACTGGGGTTTCTGATACCCCACTTCACCTATCAAGGGTTAAACTCCCAAGTAGAAAAAATCTCCCGAAAGCTGAGCAGAATCGACCATTCGAATAGGTGGGAAAATTGAATTGAAATCTTTATCTATCTATGTATATTTCTGTCTGTCTCTCTATCTGTCTATATCGTTGGGTTGAAGGGGGTTACTACTTCCGTTCAATAAAGTCCGTTCTATTTTTATTCTTATTGACGCCAGGCGATTTTTATAAAGCTTAGGAGAGACTCTTGTAGTGAACGGGCTATGAAGTGTAAAATGGCGTCTGTATGTTATTGTGTGTGTGTGTGTGTGTGTGTGTGTGTGTGTGTGTGTGTGTGTGTGTGTGTGTGTGTGAGGAGAGATTTTTGCTCGTACAGGAGTTATGACATGCCTTGGTTAAAATATTGTCCTGTAAGATTCAGTTTGTTTTCAGTTAGTTTCGTGTTCATTATACACTACACTGGTTGACTCTATCGATTGTAGGCTACAGTCAAAATGCAGTTATGTTACTTTATTATAAATTGTTTAGCCTGGCACATAATCAAGTTTAATTATATTCATCTGTTGTTTACTTATTGTGAATTATGCTGACAGACACAATCAGTAGTTTGTTTCAATTGATCTGCTGTATCTCATTGTATATATTATGATTTCGGTGACTGGTGCTTTGGCGAATGATGGTGGTAGTGGTAGTGGTGGGGGGATGAGAGTGATGGTGTTTATGATGATGATGATGGTGGTGGTGGTTAGGGTGTTGATAATGATGATGTCTGAAGATGATTTTGCTGATGTTTATTATTATTGAGAAGATTAGGAGAAATACACTGAGGTGGTTTGGACATGTGAAGAGAATGGAGAATGAAAGACTGACTAAAAGGGTGTATGTAGGTGAGATGGAGGGAGGGAGAGGGAGAGGTAGACCGAGGATGAGGTGGAGGGATGGAGTTGAGAGGTATATGAGGGAGCGGGGGGTGAGTTGGGGGGAGGGTAGTCAAATGGTGGGTGACAGAGCGACTTGGAGGCGTTTTGTCTGTGGCCACCCTTTGCGGGATTAGGGCGTCGGGCTATAGATAGATAGATAGAGGTAGATTATTATTATTATTATTATTATTATTATTATTATTATTACTACTATTATTCTCTTAAGATTTTTTTTTTCCCCAGGTAAGTGGTCGTTTGGGCTTGATTCCTGCGTAATATCACCACTGGATGACCCTTAAGTGCCATTTAAGGTAAGACCCGCTGTATAATTTCCCTCCATGTATATATCACATGTACGATGGTATAATGGTCTAGGGCGCCAGTCGGGGGGGGGGGGAGGGGGGAAAGGGAATCAGTTGTCACGCGTATTGATTCGAATCCTCAAATGGCGACTGGAAGGTGTTCGAAGATTTAATAACATCACTGACGAAGAGAGTGTATGTGAGTGTGGTGGAGGGGGGAAGAGGGAGGGGGAGGCCGAGGATGAGATGGAGGGATGGGGTGGAGAGGTATATGAGAGAGGGGGGTGTGAGTTGGGAGCAGGGCAGTGAAATGGCGGGGGACAGGGCGACTTGGAGGCGATTTGTTTATGGCCACCCCAAACGGGATTGAGGCGTCTGGCAATAGATAGATAGATAGATAGACGTACGTAGCTTGGTGTTCCTCCATGAAAATAATCGACTTCGACAGCCTAGCCCCGGACCCCTACACTTCACACGGGGCAAAATGGAGCGTAAAGCCGGTATAAAAATTCCTGTCTCTCCTCCCGCTCTGCTTTCTCCACCGACTCTGAAAATAAATGTGGTGAATCCGCAGCCACGACACAGCCGACTTCCTTTGGCCTCAGGTCAATCATAAGCGTCGTTTGCTGCAGGCCCACCACGCTGATTATCAAAGTACATGGAGAGAGAGGCAGGAGAGGTGACAGAACTTTTGGTGCCGATTGTACTGCTATTGTTACCCGTCAGTCTGTCACACACGAATGATGTAAAACCGAAGGAGAGTGTGTAAGTGTAAGCTTCATTAAGAACTGGGAGAGGGAGATCTGTTTATTTATTTATCTTTACTCTTGTTCCGTTCCAAAGAAGGTTATCAACTTTAGTAAGACTTCTTGAGGGAAAAAAAAAAAAACGTTAAGGGTAGATGACCTGTTTGCGTTCCTGGTGGCACGATCACTAGCTCGCCATTAACCCCTTAAGGATTAGTATATTTGCGCCTTAAATAAAATATTTACCACGATTGGCGCCTACAGACCACTACACCACTACAGAGGAACCTGGGATAAGATAATGTTTTTGCACCAGAATTGTCTTAACATTTTTTCAAGTAGGTTCAAATAAAATGCATATGCAGAATAAATGCATCTGGAAATACAGATCAATATAATGTTGATTTATACGATCTCTAAAACACACACACACACACACACACACACACACACACACACACACACACACACACACACACAGTATCATCACTTTCACATGCATTACTACTCTCCCTATAAACACCCTTTGTTGATTCGTACTTGGCCAATATGAGAAAGAACTATTTTACTGGCATCACTCTCTCAGAGGAAATCCGATCATGCGGTGAACTGCGTAGGGACTGATACAGATACAAAATTAACTTCTGATTTTGATAGCGAGTGGTCCCGAACCTAGCGACATGTTGGGGTATTCTGGAGATTTATTAGCATTCCAGAGATATCCTTGAGGTCTGATTAGTATTATAGGAATATTCATGGGGTTTTAAAGTAATATTTAGAGATATTAAATAGTTTTCTTTTCCAGTACTTCAGAGGTATTTTCCGAGATTTTATACCCATTTTCCAGTGATCATTTGAGTTTGCTGTACTGAACGACCTTCCTTGAATTTTCCAACATTTTCCTGCAATATTACGAGCATTTTCCTGCAGTTTTACGAACGTTTTCTCACAGTTTCACTAACCTCCTGCAATTTTACGTGTATTTTCCTGCAGTTTTACAAGCATTTTCCTGCAGTTTTACAAATATATTCTCGCAATATCACGAACAGTTTAATGCAACAATAATGTACTGATACCCACAAAACAAGGAGTCATATTTTAAAATTAGCTCATGAAGTAAGCACACCGCCTCCCACCTGCACTCAGCCAGTCAGTGATAATCGCCTAATGCTAATGAATTATGCATTTGTAGCTGTGAATTCAGGCTCCCACAAACCCGATCAGAAAGGCCCCGGTCCACCTCATTATAACTGCGGTTATCAGGGGAATCATCGGATTATCGCCAGCAAATTAAATTTCTGATAAACATAATTTTAAAGGTGTCACTTCCATTATATCATACATACTTGAGATTCTTACCAAAGGCTTTCTTCTCGTGGACTTAAGAGATTTCCCAACACCTGCTCCTTAGCGATTTATTTCACACATACTCCATCTTTATATATATATATATATATATATATATATATATATATATATATATATATATATATATATATATATATATATATATATATATATATATATTGTTACGGAACAGAGAAAGATAATGTACACTTTAAGTGAGAATACTAAAAATCACTACTGTCCCGTAAAGTTCCAGGTTCAAAACAAAAGAGTTAGGTAAAATTATAAGTTAAAGTTTAATGCTCAAACTAACAACAAAACATTCAGGACTCATAAGGATAATGTAATGGCAAAAAACAGGTTAAATTTAAGGTTAACTGCAATAGCCTCTATTAACACGAAATTAGCAAGAGTAAATTTACCTAAGTCAGCCCTGATAAAATGAAAATACACTGGGTAATGCTCAGTTAATGCAAGATAAATTATTACAGATACAAAATAATTTTAATGATGGCTGACAATAAGAACCTTACATGAATTACAAAAAACGTAACTAGGCCTAAGAATTAAGACCTTATGCTATACAGTACAAGAGAAAATGCAATAACATTTATACTCAAATTACACAGCTGCTAGTTGGTTGGAGACTTCCTGAGCACTCACAATAATAACTGTACAGGGGAGGACAGATATGTGAACAAAATGAGGAGCAGATCTAAGTGGCAATGATGCAGAGACTGAGCTCATTATATAGGGGCCAGCAGAGCTTGATACAACTTGTAAGAAGGATGCGCAAATGAAGCCATGGGGACAAAGAGTTGACAGTCCCGCTCTGAACAACAGAAAGGACGACTTACTCTACTATAACGGTAGAAGGGGGGGACTGAGCAGAACACGCTCGTGATCAAACATGCAGCATAGTGTGCGTTAGAATTACACAAAGGATGATGAAATCATAGGCTATGTAACACCTCCCCACAAAGAAAATGAAATTTACAAAGGAAATTTCTTATTACTCTAAAACAATCTGTCTAAAGTCTAGATAAGCAATCTACAATAACATTTTCTTTCCCCTTGACATGTTGTATGTCTAATGAATACTTCTGAAGAAGTAGACTCCATCTTGTCAATCTCTGATTTTTATCTTTAAACTTACTAAGGAATTTCAGTGGGTTATGATCGGTATAAATGACTATGGGGTCAAAACCAGAACACAAATAAAATGAAAAATGCTGCAAACCCAAAATCAAGGCCAAAAGCTCTTTCTCAATAGTGGAGTAGTTCTTTTGAGGTGGAGTGAACTTCTCACTGTAATTAGATACAGGGTGTTCAATACCCTGATCATCCTCTTGCAGCAAAACAGCCCCAGCTCCTGTATCACTTGCATCAACAGCCATCTTAAAAGGCTTAGCAAAATTTGGAGTAGCGAGCACTGGCTGACTTAATAGAATAGCTTTAAGTTTGTTGAAAGAGGATTCACAGTTATCGGTCCATGCAAATTCAACTCCCTTTTTCAGTAGGTCTGTAAGTGGTGATACAAGAATTGAAAAGTTAAGAACAAATCTCCTGTAATAACCTACCATTCCCAAAAATCTTTGTAGCTCTTTCCTACTTTTAGGTCTGGGAAGATCACTTATAACCTGAACCTTAGCTCCTGGTGGTGCAACATGTCCATCACCAATTACGTACCCAAGGTACTGAACTTTAGCTTGACCAAACTCACACTTTGATAAATTAGCTACAAGATTAGCATGAACCAAACGCTCAAGAAATTTACTGACATGGCATAGGTGACCTTTCCAGTTGTCACTGAAGATTAATACATCTATCTATCTATCTATCTATAGCCCGACGCCCTAATCCCGCAAAGGTTGGCCGCAGACAAAACGCCTCCAAGTCACTCTGTCACCCACCATTTGACTACCCTCCCCCCAACTCACCCCTGCCAAACCCTCTGTTACAACATTCATGAGCTTCTGAAATGTGGCTGGTGCATTCTTCATACCATATGGCATTACATAACATGCAAAAGTCTTTCCTAGTGTTACAAAACATAAGATCTCCCTAGCACGTTCAGTCATAGGTACTTGCCAGTATCCTTTTAACAAATCAAACTTACTTATGTACCTAGCCTTTCCGATCTTGTCTATGCAATCTTCCACGCAAGGGAGAGGGTAAGTGTCTGTTTTGGTTATCTGATTAACATGTCTGTAGTCGATGCAAAGCCGCTGTGACCCACCTGGCTTAGGGACTAGAGTGACAGGAGAACTCCACTCGCTCTGACAGGGCTGAATCATCTTGTGGTCCAACAGGTAGCCAAGCTCCTTCTCGATGAGAGGAACTTTCACTGGGTTCACACGGTAAGGAGGCAGTTTAATTGGCTTTGCGTCTCCAACATCGACATCATGCATCAACACAGTGGTTCTTCCTGGAGTGGCACGGAACACTTGCGGGTACTCCTGCAGTAATGCCGAAAACTCCTGCCTTTCCTCGGGAGGTAGATGAGAAAGCTTAGTCTGGAGATCATTCATGATATCAGGATTCTTCCCCAAACTATCACTCAGGCTCATACTGCATGGGAGAGCTTCACTTGCAGACTCGGGTGGAACAGCTACAGTGCAGCCTGGGTTATTTTCGTCCCGCCTGTGATATAAGTTTAGCACTTTGATGTGACATAGTTGCTTGCTCTTTCTACGATCTGGTGTGGCAATGACATAGTTGACATCACTGAGTTTCTTCTCCACGAAATAAGGACCACTAAACTTGGCTTGAAGAGGTTGCCCATGCGCTGGTAGCAGAATCAAAACCTGATCTCCTGGCTGAAAGTGGCGCAACCTGGACTTCTTATCATACCAAGTCTTCATCTTCTCCTGAGCAGCTCCTAAATTCTCTCTCGCCAGCTGTAAAGCAGTGGACAGCCGTTCTTTGAACTTCATCACATGCTCCAGCAGGTTGACGTCATCTTCCTCCGACAGCCAGCATTCCTTGAGTAACTTAAGGGGTCCTCTTACTTCATGGCCAAACAGTAGTTCAAAAGGTGAAAAGCCCAGTGATTCATTTGGAGATTCTCTTGCAGCAAACACAACGAATGGAAGACCTTTATCCCAGTCTTTCTGATGTTCCAAACAGTATTTCTTGAGCATCGATTTGAGTGTTTGATGATATCTCTCCAACGCTCCTTGGGTCTGCGGATGGTAAGCTGAAGACGTGATCTGGGTGATGCCCAACTCTTTCAGAGACTGCTTGAAAACATTTGACATGAAATTACTTCCTCGGTCTGACTGTACCTCCTTGGGCAGACCAAACTTTGTGAAGAACCCTAGCATTTCCTTAACCACGTTCTTTGCTGAGATATTTCTAAGTGGAATGGCTTCAGGATAACGAGTAGCCATATCAATCAGGGTCAACATATAAGAAAATCCTGAAGAAGTCTTAGGAAGAGGGCCCACAATATCCACCAACACACGGGTGAAAGGCGCCTCAAAAGGAGGAATGGGAACTAGAGGTGCAACCTTTTCGGTCTGATTACACTTCCCCACAACTTGACAGGTGTGACAAGACTTACAATACCAGGAAACATCCCTGAAGATACCTGGCCAGTAGAAGTGTTTCAAAATGCGTGCCACAGTCTTCCTCACTCCAAGGTGTCCTGCCAAACTGGAATCATGAGCCACTCTAATGATATCCTGCCTACAAACACGAGGGATGACAACTTGATGTACAACCTCCCATTCACAGTCGGCTGATGCTGTTGGGGGTCTCCACTTCCTCATAAGTACTCCTGACTTTACATAATAACAAGTAGAAGCACCGGCTGACTCTTCTTCACTGTAAGCAGAGTTAGCTAGACCTTTCAACTCAGGGTCAGCAACCTGCAACTCAACCAACTCTTGACGAGACAAATTATCAACACTACGGGGTACTGCCTCATCTGGTGAGTGGTCCAAATTAGCAAGAAAAGTGTCAGCTAGGATAACATCATCATCATCATTATCCTCTAAATCACCAGTAACTTTAGACTTAGCCCTAGTGACAGCACATGCAGGGAACACATCAGGGACACCATAATCCTGGGCCGCAGCCACCGGCTCACTAGACAACTGAGGAGCTGGACACTCTTGACTTCCACCAATACCATTTCCAAGTAAGAAAGTTACACCTGACACTGGGAGTGTCTCTACCAACCCAACCATAACGGAACCATTTTTTTTTTTTTTTTTTAATAACAGAACGGAGGAAGGAAAAACAAATGGAGAAAAAAAAATAATCTATACACCAGATTACTGGTGTCCTCTGTTCATAAAATATCTGTAACAGTTAGACTTGAAGAGTTGTAGGTTGAAATTTGGAGGAAAACAACTCTGGGGAAGCGAGTTCCAGAGAGATGCAGTTCGGGGAATGAAAGAATTCTGATAGGCAGAAGTTCTGCAATATGGTTGAGTGACATTCCAGTCATGAGCGCTACCAGATGCCCGTGTAGCACGAGGGAAGGCATGGAGAGGTGGCACCATGGACGCAACTTCGTATGAGCATTTGCCAAAAAAAATATCTGTAAAATAATGCAAGGGAGGCAACATTCCTTCTTACTTGCAGGGGAGGTAGTTTATATGTAATGGCAGGGTTGTTAATGATTCTAACAGCTTTATTCTGAATTTTGTCTAGTTGTCTTAATGCAACCTCTCCACAACCATTCCACAAGGGTGAGCAATATTCAAGCTGAGAGCGCACATGACTCTTATAAATTATAGCTAACTGCTCATCGGCGAAGAAGTTACGGACTCTGTACAATAATCCAAGTTTCTTTGAGGCGGTTTTAGCAAGTGATCTGACATGAGAGGTCCAGCTGAGGGCACTGTTAAGTGAGACACCAAGAATTTCAATACTTTTGGAGATGGGAATATTAGTAGCACTGAAGGTAATGTACGAGTCTGGCAATATCTGTCTATTAGTAAACTGTATATATTTAGTTTTACTAGCATTAAAAGAGACAAGGTTGTTTTGTCCCCATTCACTGATTGTAGATAGATCTTGATTTATGGAGATGGCTGTATTGAATTGAGAGGTAGAGATATTAGACTTTGTAAATGGATGTCTGAGTGTGAATGAACTATGTAGTGTTGAGTCATCTGCATATGAGTGAAGGGGATTGTGAGTGACAGATAAGAGATCATTAATATGAACCAGAAATAGGGTTGGCGCCAGAACTGATCCCTGCGGCACGCCGGCGTTAATTGAGTGGAAATTCGAATATACATCAAAACCAGACTCTAAATTTACTCTGCACAGAGGGACAGAGAAGTAATTATTCCCTACGCCTTGTAAGATTACAGTTTCATCAGAGGAATTAACATTAGAGCCTAGAACACTGGTCAGCATAAGGGATTGGCAAGCACCTGTGTCACGATATATTTGAACTGATTTCCTGTCATTACTGTCCAGAGGACTGACAAAACCATCAGACAGGAAATTAGCACATGAACTCTTGAGAGTGTCACCCACGTTACTGCTCAAAAGAGGAGCTCCATCATGAGAATTTAAGTTACCCCTCAAAGCAGGTTCAGTTAACTCAGTTAAAGAATTCTGGGAACTCTCAAGGGTGGACACTAGACCAATTGACTGAATATTTAAAGACTCCTTTTTGTTCACATCACGCTGTCTCCTGAAACATCTCTCCGTAGTATGACCAAGCTTACTACAATAAGTACATTTACTTTTCTAAAATCTAGAGGTGAAGCTGGTATTTACTTCCTGAGAAACATCATCTTTATTCTCTTTCCTGTTACCTGTACTCTGAGTAGAGGCAACGTACTTACTCTCAGCTTTCCCTTTTTCTTTAGAATATCTCTTGTGAGTGAGAACATATTCATCAGCTAAAACTGCAGCATCAGACAAATTATCTATTCTTTTCTCATCAAGATATAGGCTTACGTCTTTATTAATACACCTCTTGAAGTCCTCCAGCAAAATCATCTGCTTAAATTTGTCAAAATCAGAATCCACGTTCTTAGAATTTAACCACTGCTCTAACAGATCTTCTTTGATTTTTGCATACACAACATGGGATTGCTTATCTTGCTTGTAATTTGTCCTAAATTTTACTCTATAGGCTTCAGGAACAAGCTCATAGGCCTTAAGAATCAAGCTCTTAACTACATCATAATTATCAGATTGATCCTGAGGCAAAGATGCATAAGTTACTTGAGCTTTACCGGTGAGAACAGTTTGAAGGAGTACTGGCCAATACTCCTTGGGCCAATTAAAACCTGTAGCTACCCTCTCAAACAACTGAAAATACTTTGTTATATCAGATTCATTAAAAGGAGGGACAAGTTTAACATTTTTAGCCTCATCAAAATCATCAGAGCTAGATGATCCAGTTCCACCTTGTTTCATGCGATACTCATGGTCTGCCTGATTCCTGGCAAGTTCAATTTGTGCCTGTATCTGTGCCTCCTGAATACGAGCATTTGCCTGAAATTCAGCCTCCTTAGCATTTGCTTGAAATTCAGCCTCCTGAATACGAGCCTGAGACTCAGCCTCCTTAGCACGTGCTTGAAGTTCAGCCTCCTTAACACGAGACTCCACCTCCTTAGCCTGAGCCTCCTGCAGGGCTAGCTGTAACTTAGCTAATTCAATCTGCGTTTGCTCATTTGGAGGAGTTACATTAAACAAGCTTTCATTAATCATGTCAACAATTTGATCTTTAGAATGATGAGAGTGAACTGCAATTCCCAATTGTTGAGCAACAAGCTTAAGTTCATTCTTTGTTCTGTTTTCTACATCCAACACTGTTTGCACATTTGACAAAAAATCTTTGGCTTCATCAAGTGTAGTAATAGTAGACATCATGAATAAGTAACAGTCACAAAATATCAAGCAATATCCTTATGATAATATCCTGAATATCCTGATGAGAGGTCGCCAAATTTATGTTACGGAACAGAGAAAGTGAGAATACTAAAAATCACTACTGTCCTGTAAAGTTCCAGGTTCAAAACAAAAGAGTTAGGTAAAATTACAAGTTAAAGTTTAATGCTCAAACTAACAACAAAACATTCAGGACTCATATGGATAATGTAATGGCAAAAAACAGGTTAAATATAAGGTTAACTGCAATAGCCTCTATTAACACGAAATTAGCAAGAGTAAATTTACCTAAGTCAGCCCTGATAAAATGAAAATACACTGGGTAATGCCCAGTTAATGCAAGATAAATTATTACAGATACAAAATAATATTAATGATGGCTGACAATAAGAACCTTACATGAATTACAAAAAACGTTACTAGGCCTAAGAATTAACACCTTATGCTATACAGATGGAAAGAGCATTTTGAGACAGTTCTTAATAGTCCAATACCACCAGAAGAGGATATACCGTCTGCTCAGGAAGATTTAAATATAGAAACAGGAGAGTTGAGGCTTGCAGAAGTGGAGAAAGCAGGAAAACAGTTAAAGAATAATAAGGCACCAGGGGAGGATGGTTTATTTCCGGAAATGTTTAAAGTGGAGGGGGATAGATTAATAATGACCTTGACCAAGCTATTCAATAAGATATGGGTGACGGGGTTACTACCATCAGTTTGGAAGAATGGTGTAATTGTTAAAGTTCCGAAGAAGGGAAACCTTAGTGAATGTGGTAATTGGAGGGGAATCTCTTTGTCACCGATAGCTTTGAAAGTTTTCAGTAGAGTGTTGTTAAATAGGTTGGAGCCGGTGGTTGAGGGTATTCTGAGGGATGAACAGGCTGGTTTTAGAAAGGGACGTGGTTGCAATGATCAGATCTTTATAGTTAGGCATTTGATGCAGCAAGTTAAT
This sequence comes from Coenobita brevimanus, assembly GCF_032717465.1. NCBI lineage: Eukaryota > Metazoa > Arthropoda > Malacostraca > Decapoda > Coenobitidae > Coenobita > Coenobita brevimanus. Next base: position 46,531,083 of record NC_136977.1, on the reverse strand, counting down.
GAAATGAGAGTACCGTTAAGTCTTTGTTTTGTTGATTTTGAAAAGGCTTTTGATAGTGTTTCGAGAGAAACTATGGGGAAGATCATGAGACATTATGGAATACCAGAGGAGTTTGTGAGGATCATTATGAACATGCATGAGGACACATTTTGTAAAGTAATGGTTGATGGTTGTCTGAGTGATTCGTTTGAAGTCAAGTCCGGAGTAATTCAAGGTGGTGTTCTATCGCCTTTACTATTTATATTGGTCATTGATTACATTATGAAACTCGTTGGAACAGAAACCGGTGCAGGTATACTTTGGGGAGAGAACAGGAAACTTTTGGATTTAGATTATGCAGATGATATAGTTTTGATTTGTGATGGGCCAGAAGAGATGCAGAGAGTGTTGGACTGTTTGGTGAGTGAAGGTCGCAAGGTGGGTTTGGTTATTAATTGTGGAAAAACTGAAATAATCAATATGAATATGGAAAATGCGCAGGAATGTGTAATTGGAGGTATGGTTGTAAAGCAAGTTGATAGGTTTAAATATTTAGGTACTTATTTAGCCAAGGATGGTTCTTTGAACTTTGAATTCGAGGAAAGGTTAAAGAAGGCTAATCAGGCAATGGGAATGCTTAAAAATATTTGGAATAATAACAATTTCTCTGTGCATACAAAAATCAAACTTTATAAGGTAATGGTTAGGAGTATCTTAATTTATGGATACGAGTCTTGGTACAGCACAGTGACTATGGAAAATAAATTCTTGGTGTTTGAAAATAAAGCACTTAGAAGAATATTAGCAGTTAAGTGGTGGGAAAGGATACCAAATAGTAGAATTAGAGAAATAACGGGAGTGCAGCCTATCGATCAATATGTTAGATTCTCACGATGGAAGTGGCTAGGACATGTGTATAGGAGACAAGGAATAGTACGAGGTACACCAGGGTGGGTGGCACTTGGTAGGAGAGGTAGAGGAAGGCCAAAAGAGACGTGGGTGAGGACAATGAGACGGGAAGCTGGAGATGAGTGTTGGGGAGATCTTGAGGAGTTAGCACAAGATAGGATGTGGTGGTGTGAGTTCATCGAGGTCCTATGCATCCCCGAGGGTGCCACAGGAAATGATTGATTGATTGATTGCTATACAGTACAAGAAAAAATGCAATAACACTTATACTCAAATTACACAGCTGCTAGATGGTTGGAGACTTCCTGAGCACTCAATAATAACTGTACAGGGGAGGACAGAGATGTGAACAAAATGAGGAGCAGATCTAAGTGGCAGTGATGCAGAGACTGAGCTCATTATATAGGGGCCAGCAGAGCTTGATACAACTTGTAAGAAGGACGCGCAAATGAAGCCATGGGGACAAAGAGTTGACAATCCCGCTCTGAACAACAGAAAGGACGACTTACTCTACTATAACGGTAGAAGGGGGGGACTGAGGCAGAACACGCTCGTGATCAAACATGCAGCATAGTGTGCGTTAGAATTACACAAAGGATGATGAAATCATAGGCTATGTAACAATATATATATATATATATATATATATATATATATAGATAGATAGATATATATATATATTTTTTTTTCTTTGTGTTATAAAATTTCTTCCTCCAAAATCCGATCTTAGTTGCGATCTTACCACGGGAAATGAATCGTGTGTATGTTTGTCATTTAATATACTCGTTTGGGGAATATTAGCCTTTTCAGACCGACGCCATACTTTTGATTTATTCTGTTACCTTCAGACGTTTTTTTTCGTCTTTGGGAAACATCTTTTAGTGAAGGATTAAATGAATGATGTTTTAAGCCACTCCAGGTCGAGAAAAAAAAAAAATAATAATAATGATAATAATAATCATATATGAAGTAAAAAAGATACAGTGACTGACGATTTAAAGAAGAGAGATAAGTTCCTTGTTACGTTTAATTTGTCATGTAAGGAATACGAGTTGGTTCCATCTGCTGCTCCGACCATAAGTTCATTGATTCTTTTATATACCTGGGGATGAGGTCAAATTAAAATCGAAAAAATTTATTGTTTACATAAATGACTAGAAAATTGTTTCGGCATTTTTCATAGACAAAAGTAACAAACATATTCTTACAGTTATCATATCAGTTTTGTACACACGTTACTTAAAGGAAATTGAGTACAAACGCAAAAACAGTGCTACTTAAGTTCCACGCCTTGAGCAGTCAGGATTATCTTACCAATAAAATCAGTTTTAAAGATCATTTATAACTTATGCTGGGAGGTACACAAGACAAGATTCCAAGCCACCTGTTTGGTTGTTGAGAAGCTTAGCAAGATTTCATTAGGTCTAGAGACGGTGTGAATGAACTTTTGACGGCGACTGTACATTCGTTAGGGGAATTATTGGTGGTGAGGAGCTTAGTCATTTATCGCTGCTGGGGGGACGGTTGTGTGGGGCAGGGAGGGTGTGTGTGTGTGTGTGTGTGTGTGTGTGTGTGTGAGAGAGAGAGAGAGAGAGAGAGAGAGAGAGAGAGAGAGAGAAGGATGGTAAACTGCGGTAAGGTGAAAGAATGTTGGCGGCAGGAAAAGAGTTACGGGAGAACAGGCTTGGCATTAGGTACAGTAGTTCTTGCGTAGGCAGGCACGAGAATTATGAGGCTGAGAATAAAGGTTAATACACAGGGACTAAGAAAAAGCGAGGGTGCACTCTCCTCACTCTAGGGGGATTTCTTGCACTTCTTCCTTATCAGTTTATCTCTGTATGTGGCTCGGTAATAATCTCTTGTATGATAATTATTACAGTCAGTATCGCAAATAAAATGACTAATACCCGCAAGAGAATAAGATATAATGCCTGAAACTAAAGCGCTACCCGGCGTTCCTCGAGTTAGGCAGTGTTAAAATCTCATACTCTATAAATATTTTCATGGGTAGACGATCGACCAACATGATATGTCCCTGCCCATCCATTCTCACCACCATGTCATCACCAGTGCATACAACCACTAAAATATGACAGCCACTGATACGTACATTTATCTTGGGAACTTTGGATATTTTCTTGAGAGGTCGGAGTCTTGGCTGCTACATCTGCCTCAACGCTTAGGTCCTGTGATGCCTGTGGTCTGTTTGGGTTTCTGTCTACATTTTTGGTGAGTAATATTTCTTCATCTTGACAAGTATGGATATTAATATAGGGGGTTGACGATGAGGCTGCCCCGCAAAATAAACTCTCGAATTACAGTTCCCATTGTGCTTACAACTTAACTAATCCTGAATGTACAGTACACATCATATAAAATTCCATTCCTCTTTTCTGAATACTGTGGATATTTTCTTGTCAGAGAGAGACTGAGGTCGGAGGCATGCCCCACCCCTCGAGCGTCCAAGCGTGGTTCCTGTGGATTAGGCTAATTATGTTCGCCTTTGTATGCAAAATTTCGCCTTTTCATCTTGAATACCAGGTCTGGGTCTGGGGCTGCGTCCTGTCCTCCAAACCCTGCACGTTGTCTGTATAGCGCCAGTGATTTTTGTCTGGGTCGTGTGTACATCTCTGCAAATATACGGTATTGAAGAATGTAGATGAAAAACTGTGGCTGTACACAGGCAGAAAACGGACGGGCACTGTGAATTATTATATGGATAACCATTACGGGAGAGGCGCTAGAATGTCCTCCAAACTGATGAGAATTCGAGCCTCTGACGGGAATAGCATACCAGTATGATGTGGCTGCTGGAAATAAGGAAGACAAGAACAGAGAAGTTAATGACTATTGATTAGACTGGCTTGGAATTCTAAACTAAAAAAGAGGAGGAGGGTGTGGATGGTTTCAGTTGGTATGAGTAAGAAGGAGCGTAACTGTGGGAATTGGCTATTGAAAGTATGGGCAGTGAAAGCAAGGAAGTGAGTGGTTAGGTATGTGTTTGAATGATTTAGCAAGTCGTTAAAGTGTCTTACATTGTCCTAGCATAGTGATGCCAACATTGCTGTTAGAATTCTAGGTTTGGTTTAGATGGTAGAGACCGAAAACAAAAAAAGGAAACTAGTGGATTGAAATGCCAACGGTCTGTATGTAGTGTCGGATGGTTTGACATTGTAAGAAAGGACACTGTAAGGGAGAGAGATATGGAAGGAAACGTAGTATATTAGGAAGTACAGATAAGGGTGAGTTGAAATGGTATGGCTGTGTGGGAGTGAGTGACGAGAGATTGATTTACCATTTAGTGTCCGTGGTCCTGTGCTTGGGATTTTGCTGGAAAGATAATTAGCGTAATGCCCTTCTCTTACTTGCTATATTCGGAGTAGTGAAACTCGTAGGTCTGTATCGGGGTTTCTCACTTCCTCAACGTTTGAAAATGCCTAATTCCGTCTTTTTTAGGACATGAACACCAATGAGTTAAGAAGGTACACAGTTCAGAAATGGAGGGAGGAAGAGGAAGGTGGAGGCACAAAAGAGAGTGAAAGAGGTTTTGAATCATAGAGGACTGACCATCTATGAAGGTGAGAGGCGTCTGTGGAATAGAGAAAATTAGGAGAAAGTGTTTTTATTTGGGGGTGATTGTTTGCTGTTAATGTTTTTTTATCTGGTAGCGAATTAAACTTTAAATTTGCGAAGCCTGTTCGTGGGTGGTTAAAGCTACTTTATGTAGACCATTACAAGCGACAGCTGAGTGACTGAACAGTGAACGAGGTTGTTTTCTGTTTCCAGGCGCAATCCCACTGGAGCGGGTAACAGCGAGGATTTATAAAGAAAAATGTCCAAGCAGTGCACTAGTCGGTGAAATTACGTACAAATTGTCTCATCGTTTCTTAGCATGTTCTAGTGGTGCTGGAACTGTACTTCTTCATGCGGTGGCACCGATATCGCTAGGCAGCTGTGTTGCCAAGTTATGGAAACATTCCTCAACACGCGCTCTATCCCTCGAAAGGGGGATGGTGGACTGCCAGAGAAAGGCAACTTCAACCCGCAGTCCACCACGTTTACGTTTCAGATGAATTTAGGTCTACAGCTACCTACTACTAAGTTTCTGGGCACCCAGGCATACTCCTAGCCAGTTTAGATGTGTCCAGATAAGTTTCAGTGTGTTTTAGGTGTCCAGATATTTGTGTGTTTTGATGTCCTAGCAGGTCCTGATCTACCCTCTGAGTGTGTGTGTGTGTGTGTGTGTGTGTGTGTGTGTGTGTGTGTGTGTGTGTGTGTGTGTTTTGACGTCTTACCACGCCCTAATCTGCCCTCCGAGTATCGCGTTCCCATGCAGGAGGGTCCATGTCACCTGCCGTACCAATTAACGATTACACATGTCCCTCCTAAGCAGCAGGCGATATACAGGTGCAGTTAGGGTAAAGGAGACGGGCTTTTTCGGTCCGCCCTGGGTGACCTGTATAAGTGGTGGGTGTGGTGCTGTGGGGGGTGAAGGGGGGGTAGGGGAGAGAGTGAGAGAAGGAGTAATGAAAGATGGATAAAGAAAGAGGAAACGGATAAAAGAAGAGGGGATGGGTGCAGGAAGAAGGGAGGGGGAGAGCTGAGAGGAAGAGATAACTGGAAAGAGATGAAAAATGAAAAGAGGGAAAAATGTGTGTGTGTGTGTGTGTGTGTGTGTGTGTGTGTGTGTGTGTGTGTGTGTACAAATATATAAATAGACAGATACGTTGAATATATATATATATATATATATATATATATATATATATATATATATATATATATATATATATACACAAGGGGGGGGGGAAGAGAAGAGAGCAAGAAGACAGAGAGAGAGTGAGAGAAAAGAGAGAAACTGAGAAAGAGAGAGAAGGCGGGGCAAGGTCAGCAACACACAACCACATAATGCAAGCGTACAAAGGAGATTCAGGAGGTCAAAACACATTAAGGAGCAAGAAAGAAACGAGACGAAGGAACAGGCTGAGAATGGAAAGGAGGGTGGAAGTATGCTTATTTGGCACTTAGATCCACTTTCAAGGTATTTGTTTATATATAAGGCTCCTATAACTGCTTAAAGCCATCTAAGTTCACCTAAATTACTCCACTAATACCTCCAAGTTACGTTACAGATCTACATCTTAGCATAACAGCCATCTTTGACTACAGAACGACACTTCTTGCTTCTTTTAAAGGCGCCCAACACCACTGAACTACTAAAACATGGAAGAAATTGACTGTGGTGTGAAGTTTGCAAAAATTTATGTGTACTGTATATATACTGTATAACTGTATGTAATATATATATATATATATATATATATATATATATATATATATATATATATATATATATATATATATATATATATATATATATATATATATATATATATATATATATATATGTACCCCCTCCACAATATGTCTACCCCCGATGTATATATGTCCCCCTCCAATGCATACATGCCCCCACTAAACTTGCTAGGTCAGCACGCTTTCCCAGGACCTGAAGCCTGGGAAGAAGGCGTTATAGCATCAGTTCTTAGCAGGCAGCCTAGACGGGCAGACTATTTTACTGTGAGCTTGTAATAAACTCCTTATCTAGCTGTTTGTACACGGAGTTTCTATCACCAAAGTATTGCAAGTTACATTTGGTGGCAGCGGTGGGATACGAACCCACGCCTCCGAAGAGACTGGTGAGAAAAATTGTACACTCGGAAAGCACAGCCAGGTATTACACCACTAGAGGCACTGAGGAGGGGCGAGGCTGGCAGATGCGAGGCGGGGCGGCGGTGGAGAGACAGCTGGGTGGAGAGAAGAGACGTCGCGATGAGTCACCGGCAGGGAGTGGCGGGCTTAGGAGGCTCCGTAGTGCAGACCAGATGGGGTGACTGCAGGGCGTGGCGGCGATGGGGCTGGTGGTGGGTTGTGAGGGCAGATGTTATGATGAGTTCGGAACAGGTGCTGGGAACAGGTGCAACAGGTGCGTAGGTCGGCGACGGTGACACGTGCAGTCAGGAACAAGGCGTGTGGGTGGGGTTGTTTGAGAGGTGCTGGTAAGCCGGTTGACCCTTTGTGGCGGTGGCAGGAGAGGCAAGAGTCACAGTGGGCATTGATTGCGGCGCATGGTTGGCCAATAGTATTTGAGACGTGATTGGCGCAAGCATCGGTCTTTACCTGGATGGGAAGCTTGAGGAGTATTATGAACAATATGAAGAACCTTTGGTATCAGGGCAGTGGGGACAACAAGTTGGCATACTTCGCGAATGGGCATATCTTATATGTATATATCCTTCTAATTCCTTGTACAAACCTCCCCGGTCCTGCCTTACTACTATCGTCAAACCCCATTTAACTCCTGGTGTCAGGAGCCACCATCTCAGCTACCTGGGGAGTAGTGTACCCCCTCCACAATATGTCTACCCCCGATGTATATATGTCCCCCCCCCAATGCATACATGCCCCCACTAAACTTGCTAGGTCAGCACACTTTCCCAGGACCTGAAGCCTTGGAAGAAGGCGTTATTACATCAGTTCTTAGCAGGCAGCCTAGATGGGCAGACTATTTTACTGTGAGCTTGTAATAAACTCCTTATCTGGCTGTTTGTACACGGAGTTTCTATCACCAAAGTATTGCAAGTTACAAATATATATATATATATATATATATATATATATATATATATATATATATATATACCTATCTATATCTATATCTATCCACCTATCTATCTAATTCGGTTGAGAATGAGTTGTAGGAGTCTTAGAGCGTTATTATATTTACCATTGATTCTCTCATGGTGGGGACAACTCTAGTATTCTGTTCGGTTAAGACCAGACGATTTTATTCAGCAGAGCGTGAGTACTGAGCCTAAGAGTTTTAATAGGGAAATAAAATCTTATTATGTACCTCAAGGCATCTTCCAAAGGGCCGGGGGAGATTTGATCAAAGCAGGATATCATTAATCGGATTCAGTACATTCACTGAGGTTACATTTACACTGATTACTTCAGGTCGGATGGCGTTGTGTTAGACGGTGTTAGATTGGATTAGATTAGAGGGTGGCAGATTGGATTAGATCAGGATGTGTTAGATTGTAATTAATAGGTAAGGTTACTTTAGACTGGGTTAGGTTAGTTTAGGTTAGATTTTGTTAGACAGCATTGTTAGATTAAACTGTTCCCGAGTAGATTACTTTAACACTATTTATCAAGGTGACGTTAGATTAGAATGTTAGATGAAATAAAACTAAGTAGCCTAGGTCGGATTATACTAGATACGAGTGCTAGGTTACATTACGCTAAATCAAAGGCCTCTAGGTTAACGTTTGCTAGGTTAAGCTATGATAATGTTGAGGTCAGGCTAGATCAGATTAGACTAGCACAGATCTAGCGGGATTAGCAACGCAGGTCAGATCAGATTAGGCATGTTAGGTTGGGGGGGGGGATTACCCAGTCTAAGAGTCGTTTTCTCGGTTAAGGAAGCTCCCTAGCACCTCTTCCCTAGCACCTCTTCCCTAGCGATTTATTTTTGCATATACTGTAGCTCGTTATGTATTCCTTGTGTGCTATTTTTGCCTTCTATTTTGGCGTTAAAAAGGCATTAGCAACAAACAAGAGAGCGGCAAAGTGTAGTATGCATAATAAATCACTAAGGAAAACGTGTTAGGGAGTTTCCTTAACCGTCGAGAATACCGGCCTGAGTCTCGTGGGGTTAGGAGGCTCCCGAGACCCCCTCACCACTTGATTTTTCTGCATATGATTTTTAAACTCTTTCACGATAGGAGTAACTCTACACTTCTATTTCGATAAAAGCCAATTTTCACAGTGTAGAATGTGTCCAAGAAGCCTGAAATTCTTAACCCCTTCAATCCATAGATGTTATTTTTATTGATTTATTTATTTATTTTCCAGACGATTTCACTCAGCTTGATTAATCTTTTCGACGTGGAAGGGTTAGATGTAATGTAACCCTCATCAACTCCCCTGATTTTTTCGTATTCTGAATAAAATCGTCAGGAGAATATATTACAGAAGACGTCACTGGAATATATAGCTTAGAATTTTATAACACACACGATAAAATTAAGGTGTTCAAAGCAAACATAAATTATTAAATAAGAGGTGTTAAGGAGCTTCTTCATCCCAGGAGGATACGTACATCCCTGAGGTCAGCAGCCGAGGAGAGGTAGACTGAGAACTACTTGAAGGTGTAAGGCGATGGAGTGTGTATGAAGGTGGTTGTGTGGAGTGGAAGCAAGAGGAAGAGGAAGAGGAGGAGGAGGGATCGCTCCTGAGTATGGACGGATATGCCTGGAGGTTCTTTTGTTGGGGTTACCTCCTACTGGATGCGGCGTCAGACAATAGATAGATGGATAGAGAGATTGACAGAGCGAAAGTTTATGAGGGTGGTTGTGCTCAGTGGGAGGAGGGGGAGGAGGGGGCAGGGAAGGTTCGTTGATGAGCATGGACAAAAAAGCCTGGAGGTTCTTGGGCTGGTATCTCTTCTTACAGGATGCGGTGCCAGAAAAGAGATAAATAAATAGGTGGATAGAGAAATAGATAGATGGGCTTACGTTTTTAGAATATATATATATATATATATATATATATATATATATATATATATATATAGTAGCTGGTTTTGCTCAGACAGGAGAATTATATAGAGTTAAATAAACCACACAGACATAGCTCTTTCAACGAGATGGTCTGCCCTATTAACGAACAGAAATTTTACCACATTCTCAAATCAGACGAAAGTATAACACAGTAAAAGGCTCTCCCTCACCCTCCAGACCTTCCAGCGATAAACCGTATAAGAAATTCATTAAAAAAAAAAAAAAAAAAAAAAAAAAAAGCTTTAACAGTGCCTGAGAGAAATTTTATAGAAACGGCAGAAAACAATAAGAATGAAACTGCTGGTTCATGCACTCTTGAAATGTAGTTAGATATACGTGAATGAACATTTATTTTCATTCCTTGTATTTATTATTTCTATACTCTGGTACTAAATTTAAAGGGTTTATGTATTGTCCTCATCTTAACTTAAGTTTCCACCACATCAGTGAGTTGGATTGAGTCCATTACTAGTTAAAGAAATGCACAAAATGAGAACTGCTATCAACGGAGTGAACAGTGAAAACCATGAATGTTCACACTTTCCCGTTAGTCAAATCTTCGGCATTCAGTGGTGTATTTAGAGGTAATTCAGAGGTATGTATGTATGATTGAATGTATTATATGTATGTGTATTATGATTGTTTTATTGAGAATTCAGTAGTGTACTAGTGCTTGCCTGCAGAAATTTACGGGATTAACTAATAGCCATTTCATCACAGAAGGTTTGCAAATACCATTATCTTTGTTTCTATACGTTATTGAGCCCACAACGACCAGTTATGATCAAAAAGTCGAAAGAATTATTTTTGCATATTCTCGCGTGTCGCAATTTCCGAAAATGTCGCACCGTCGCGTCGCGCGCGATCACCAGAATTTTTGTTTGATATTTTTCTGACACTCCCTGGATTTATCCCGACCTAATGCAAAAACAGTTAAGTGGATATATATTACCGTTCTCGAGAAAGAAACGAACAAAAGCATAGACAGACATACATACACAGCTTGACTTTGTCATTTGATCATTTAAGTTTCGAGCCCAATGAATTTAGATGATCGGATTAAAATAGAAGGAAATCTGTGTGCAAGCAATGTTTTATTTTTCTTACCCTCTTTCTTTTACGCCAGGTGAGTAGATAAGGTGCTTAATCAGTGCTTCATATAAGGTTTTCAGAGTATAGTGAACTTAGATTCATGAAATGTCTCGAAATAAAAAGGAAAAAAAATACCGTCCAGAATCACACAAGCACGGCATAAGGAGGTGATTTTAAGACAGAAGTAATGCAAAACTCAAGTACTTGTCATAGAAGCATTAACAGGTGGCTGGAAGTGGGGGGAGGAAGAGAAGTGGGGAAAGCGGAGGAAAGGGTGAGAGATGGAGGGACGTGGGGGTAGAGGAAGAGAGGGTGAAGGAAAGGGGGAGGTCCGGTAGTGGATGTAGGGGTGGCTGAAAATAAGGGAGAGGGAGAGATGTTGCTGTTGAGGAGGAGGTGAGGGATATAAAGGTGGAGGAAGATGAAGAGGGGGTGAGGGAGGAGGAGGGGAGGGGAGTTAGAAGGGGTAGGGGATTGGAGGGGGAGTGGTAATTGGATAAGGGAGGGGGTAGTTAGAGGGGAGAGGTGTGATTAGAGGGGGGGAGGGTAGTTGGCGGGGGGTGGGGGGGAGTTGGAGGGGGGGGGGTTGGCACCGGGATCATGCAGATCAGTCTCCCGGGTCATGAACCCCAGCCAGCATTTTCTAGGAACTGAATTTATGTATTGCGTTTGGGAGGAGTTACTCGGTGGCGGCCTGTGGGTTGTGGGGGGGGGGGAATATGAGGAGGAGGAGGCGGCGGGGGTCGAGTGATAGGAGAGTGGATTCCTGGTATTACGACGGTATTATTATTATTATTATTATTATTATTATTATTATTATTATTGTTGATGTTGTTGTTATTATTATTATTATTAATTTTTCGATTTAGCCAGAGAACAGTGCTGCATATGACTTCCTTCAAGCGGTTTTCCCTGATCCCCCCTCCTCCTCCTCATAAATGCGCCCCTGTTGATATCGTCACATCAGTCCTGTACGAAGTAGTCCTAGCACAATTCAGTATGGACAGCATAGTATTAGCACCCAGGTGGTGGCATGTGAAGGTGTTTGACTGCCTATGTTGCTGTGCAGGAAAACGTCTGGGCCTCTGGGAGCAGTCTGCCTACCTTATGCTCAATCGGATATCAGTTTGTCCATCTATCTATGTATTTGTCTGTCTGTGTCTTGATCTAATCTATTAGTACGGTATATGTATAAAATCATGGGAGAGGTTATTTCAGTTCGACTTGACCAATTAATGTCCAGTGCATAAATTCAGTTTCCAACGAAGTTATTCAGAGAGAGAGAGAGAGAGAGAGAGAGCGGAGTGGGCGAGAGAGTGGAGTGAGTGAGGGAGAGGAGTGAGTGAGAGAGAGCAGTGGGTATGATGACGAATGAACTGGTGTGGAGAGGAAGTCAGCTGGTCTGGATAGGCATTAATCCCTTGAACCTAGTTGCTGTTCTTGTCGGAGTAAGGCTGCGTCCACACTTGCTCCAAACATGTGATCGACAAGAGGAAACGATGCTCCGAGGTCTGTCCGACGTTCAGACACGGGCACTGATGCAGCTCTAACTCGGTGCTTCGTTTCTTCTCGTCAGGCACATGTTTCGGGCAAGTGTAGCCGCACCCTAAGCCATCATTGCTGGGGAGGCAGACAGGGTGTAGAGCACGGCTATTGAACTAGTCTAGATGCAGGGCCGAATTATGAAAATCAACTTAACAAAAAGGGCCATACATTATTTTACCTGTATATTTTCCCTCTGTCTAAACGCTTATACACAGAAAGAAACGAGAAATCCATACATTATTTGCTTTGACTTTCTTCGTTAAATACATAAATAAAAAGGAAAACGAAAATATTTTCTGTTTTATGCTTGTTTATTTGCTTACTTTCATTTTTCCAAGTCGGTCAAAGGGCCAAACAAAAATGATTCAAGGGCTGGCTTTGGCCCGCGGGCCGCCAGTTGAATAGCCCTGGTGTAAATGGTGTAGAGGGTGTAGGGGTGGGTGTAGCAGGGACGAAGGGGATGTGGGAGAGGCAAAGAGGTTTAAAAGAGGAGGATAGGATATAAAGAGGGTGGAAACAGTGGGTGTAGGAAATGTCGAGAGAGGCAGAAAGGGTGTTGGTAAGGCAGAACGTGAGAATGTAGTTTATGTGGTGTGGGTGTAGGGGGAGGAAGTAGGAGAATGTAGAGGTTAAATGTGCAGGGGAAGTGTAGGGGATGGGTGTAGAGAACATGTATCGTGAGAAGGTGTAGCAGTGTGTGTGAGGAGAGTGAATGTGTGCTGCAAGTGTAGGAGAGTGTAGAAGAAGAAGAAGAATTGGTGAAGATGAATTGGAGTGTAGGTTTTTCATTGTCGTCGTCTTTGTTGTCTTTTCTCCATCACACAAGCATTATCATTCGACTCCATTATGCTCAGGTTCATGTGCACATTTTTTTTCATCTTTCGTTCCCCCTCTCCCTCGCATTCCTCCCCTTCCTTAACCTCTACCCCCTCCTAAACCTCTGCCCCCTCCCAAACTTTGTCCTCTCCCACCTAACTTCATTTTCCACCTCTCATTTTTCTATCCTCCTTCCTCTATTCTCTTTCGGTCTTTTCTTCCCCCCTTTCACCATCTCCTTCACTAACCTCTATGCTCTTCCTTTTTCCCTCATCGCTCTCCCAATCATCAGGTCTTCCTCCTCCTCCTTCTTCACTTTTCCTTCCTTCTTCACCTCTTTCCTCCCTCTTTTCCTCTCCCCTCATATTTTCCTCTCGCCCTCTCAACTCCTCCCTCCCCACTTCCTCGCAGCTTCCTAACTCGTCCCTCATCCACCTTTTCCCTCTCTCCTTCACCTTTTTCTTTTCCTTCTTCACATATCTCCCACCTTACATCTTCCCTCCCTCCATCACTTCCTCCTCTTTCCCCTTTCTTCCGCAGCCTTTTCCCTTCTTCCTTCACCAACTTCTCTTTCCCTACCTCGTCCTGCCCCTTCACTTCCCTCTCCCTCTCCCTTCCCTTCTCTCTCCTCTCATTCCCCCTCCCTCCGCTTCACCTCTGCCTTAATCCTCTCTCGCTTCCCATCGTAAATCCTTTGCTTTTTACATAGCTTTTCATCTCAGTCTTTATTCTTTTACCATCCCATTTCTCTTCTTCCTCCTCCCCCTCCCCCTCCTCCCACGTCTGTCTTCTTCCTCTCTTTTCTTTCTCTCTTCTTCCCCCTCCCCCCAAGGCTCTTCCATTCTGCTTTATCCATCGTTCCACCCATTATCAATTATATACTCCGTGCTTACCTCCCCTCCTTCTCCACTCGTTTCCCACGCTTGCCAAAATTTGCTTGAAAATTTTTGCTTACTTTACTTAATGAAACTTGTCAAATCTTGCTTGCTGAAACTTGCTTGTCTGACCAAACTTGTCTAGTCTGGCTTGTATATTGCCGTCACTGATGAATCTTTTTCGTTGAACAGTATTAGTAAAAACCTAGATGATCTTTACTTTCTATACTTTATTACCAGAACCAATTGTCGAACCTTTCATGTTGAATTTAGCTAATTGAGTTACCTTGCTTCTCGAACCTTACCTGTAGAACCTCCATTCCTTTATTTCTCCCCTGTTTTCTTCTCTCTCTTCCGTAATTTCTCTCTTTTTTCCTTCTTTCCACTTCCTATCTCTTCCTTCCTTCATTTTCTCCATCCATTTTTCTCCTAACGTTCCATTATTCTCAAGTTTGCTTATTCCCTTCCTCTGCCCCTTCTGTTCCTCTTTTGCTTCCTCTTGCTGTTGCTGATAAGGGTCCAGTTCCTCATCTTTACTGGTCATCTCTCTCTCTCTCTCTCTCTCTCTCTCTCTCTCTCAATTCTTCTTTTACCTCCCCCTCCCTCCCTTTCTCCCCCCTCCACCAACTCTTGAGTGGACGAACATAGATCACAGTAACATGAGGGTGGGAACTGGAGAAGGGGGAGTTGGCGGTAGAAAGGGAGTGGGGGAGGGAGTAGAAAGAGGGGGTGGAGGAGGAGGAGGAGGTGGAAGGAAAAAGATGAACTGAGAGAATGGGGTTGTGGGAGGAAGCAAGAAGGGAGAAAGAGAGACTGAAAGACTGAAAAATAACTGAGGGGAAAGTTCTGTGTGTGTGTATGTCCCCTCTTTTCACCTCCCCCTTTTTTTTTGGCCTTTTTTCCATTCTCTCTACCTTTCTATGTTCTCTTAACCTCCTACATATTTTTCTCTCTCTTCTCCTTCTCCTCTCTCCCCTCTTCCTTTTCTGGACCCATCTTTCACCCTTTCTCTCTGACCCCAGCCCCACCATTCCCCCCATGAAACCCCAGATTCTCCCAACATTTATACCCCCCCCCCATTAATTCTGTGATCTCCATACCCATACCTCCCATACCCCACATACTCCTATCATGGCATTCACATCAACACCCGTAATGAAACCCATATTAATATTGTTTTAGTGACTCCCACACCCAATCATTGCATAGCCCAAAGAACTTCATTATGACCCACACACCTACACATAAATCCCACATTATATACTCTATGACCCATGCCCACATTCCATATACCCCACACATACTTATGACACCCACACCCACAATCCATATATAAATCCCACACTTATTCCTCCACGACCTCCAGAGCCATACCCCACTTCCCCCACAAACTCCAATCTCGATCCCCATACCCACATACCAAAATTATTCCCCACATTAATTCTTGTATTATTCCACACCCACACCTGAAATACCTCACACATTCTTACAGCACTCACACCCCACATTTAAGCGCCACAATAATTCCACTGTAACCCCCATACTGATACCTCACATACCACGCACATTCCTATTATAACCCCACTCCTAGTATAACCTCAGAATATAACCTCATACCCTACCCCATCTTTAAACCTCAGACTTACCTCAATCACGACCCCACAGGTGCATTTAGAGCCTTATTACTGTAAAAGCTGAACACAAAATTATGGTAAAGGTCATAGTATTTAGCGATAATTACTGAAACATGTGGTGGTGATAGAACATGCGT
>NC_136977.1:46472972-46510472 GCF_032717465.1 Coenobita brevimanus | reverse complement strand
CCCCCTGTCTCTTCCTCCCTCATTTCCCGTTTGTCTCTCTCTCTCTCTCTCTCTCTCTCTCTCTCTCTCTCTCTCTCTCTCTCTCTCCAGGTGCCCCTTCCCCAAAACCCTATATCTTCCACTCAGGTAAGATTTTTACCTCCCTTCTGGGCCCGACGAGACCACGGGATGACTGTATTGCCGAAAGGAGCGATTGAATGGATAATGAAACACACACACACACACACACACACACACACACACACACACACACACACACACACACACACACACACACACACACACACACACACACGAACTATACTGCCGAAAGGAACGATTTCATGGATAAAGGAGCAACGCACCACACCACATCGACCCCTACACACACATCTATCTGTATGTATGTATGTATGTATGTATGTATGTATGTCTCTTTCTATGTAACTATTTATCCATTTATAATTACATGAAATTAGTTATGAATTAAGTTATTCTCAGTAACGCTCTAAGTCTTAGGCAACAGTAATGCCAGTCAAAATATAAACCACCATTGTGAAAAACACTTCCACTGAAAATTCGTAGAGGATGTAACTGAGGTGTTTCTCTCTCTCTCTCTCTCTCTCTCTCTCTCTCTCTCTCTCTCCTTCCACGCCTCACTTTTTTCTCCATTGCCTCCTATCTCCTTTCTCACCTCCTGTGTCTTTTTTCTCCTCCTCTCTCTCTTCTTGTGTCTTCTCTTCCTTGCCCAATTTCCTTTTCCCGTCTCTCCTCGTATATACATCTTTTCTATTTCTTCTCCCATATACCCCTTTCCCTTACTTCCGCCATATATTTCGTCCCCCTAATTTCTCCCCTTACAGAACACCCCTTATATTCCCTCATATTGCACATCCACTTATATCCCCTCATATAGCACGTCCTCATATTCCCTCCTTTTAGCAAGCCCTCATGTAACCCCCCATAAAGTAAGCCTTTTATTTCCCCTCCCCCCCATATCGCACGCCCCTTACTTCCTCACCTACAGTACGCCCACCACTACAGGTTACATGTTGGTGGTGAGGCTGGACACGTAGGAGAGGTCCCCAGGCATGGCACGCAGGTAGGGAGAGGCTTACTCTAGGCACAAGGCATGAGACCACACTGTATTTACTGACAGAGCCTTGTCTTGTCCTTTCTCTAATCCATGGCCTCTTTGGGGTTCCTAGGAAGGCCATAATATTTTTTAATGTTGTAAAAAATTTGCTGTTGTAAATACTGTAACAAGACGCATATCATTAAGACTAGGAACGTCACTTAACATATCGATGTTGCAGATACTGAATAAATATCGGTAATGCCGCAGATATTGAAATGCAGATTATCAGGATCTACCCCCCATTCTTGTTTACGAGGAAGATCTCTTTCTGCTTTTTTCTTCACCCAAGGGAAACTATTTGATCTTTAAGAGAGTAAATATCAACGTTAGTTTTTTTCTTCTTTGCAATGCCACCACATGCAGCGTTAGATTCCCTTTTTTTTTTTTTTTTTTTTTCAATGTCACAGCAACGTCACTGTCGGAGGTAGAGAGAAACACAGCACGTCACTTGAGACCACATTGTATTTACTTGGAGGATTTTGTGTTGGGTACTTTCTAATGCACGGACCTTGGATTGTTAACAGAGTAGAGAATCATTAGCAGTATCATTAGACATATCTTTAACAGTGTCATAATACCATCACTGTCGCAGATGAGACGCCCGTTATCAGGTAAGCGACGTCGCACTGTTTACCTGGAGGGTCTCATGATTACTTATTTCTATATAAATTCACGGACCTGCTGGAAAAAATTAAAAGTAGTTGTATCGTAGTAAATACTATTAGACATAATATTAAAAATGCCGCAAGACCATCATTGTCGTAGTTACCTTGTTCAGTGTAATGATTTTTTTTTTCTGTCACCACCAGACGATTTTTATTCAGTTTCAGATTAATGTTTAGAGGTTGAGGGTTTAAATTGCCCGATAATAGCAAGAATAAAATACAAAATACGTCGTTGGAGAGAAGGAATCATGATTTTTTTTTTTTTTTTTTTATGCGAGGAAGAAGGAACCAAAGGCCATGAGCCCGCAGTAACAGTTCCCTCCAAGAGAAAAACAAAACACAATATAGAGCCAAATTCAAGATCCGATCATTTTGAGATGCCTGGACACACTGCGTTTGAAAGACTGGAGATCATAGGCAGCAGGAAATACAGACAGAGGGAGACAGTTCCAGAGCTGACCTGTTGCATAAGTGAAAGACTGGGAGTAACGGTTAACTCTTGCATTAGAGAGTTGGACAGAAAAAGGATGAGAGTTTGCTGCCAGACGGGTGCTACGCGCCCGTCGTAGAGGTGGAGGAATGCAAGCAGACAGTTCAGAGGAGCAGTGACCATTAAAGTAGCGATAGAAAAGAGATAAAGATGCAACAGTGTGGCGAAGAGACAGAGGTTGAAGGGAGTCAGTAAGAGGAAGAGAGTTAATGAGACGAAAAGCCTTTGACTCCACCCTATTGAGAAGAGCTGTATGTGGGGAGCCACCCCACACATGAGAGTTGTACTCCACACAGGGGCGGATAAAACCCCTGTATAGAGTCAACAATTGCGCAGGGGTAAAGAAAGAACGGAGTCGGCTTAGCACACCCAATCTCTTGGAAGCAGATTTTACAAGAGATGTAATATGATCTTTCCAAGATAAGTCCCGAGTAAATGAAACCCCAAGCATGTTCAAGGATGATACAGGATTAAGCTGAATATTATTAAACATTAGTGGGTATACCTGTGGAAGATTTTGTCGGGTTGATAGGTGTAAGAACTGAGTCTTAGATGCATTAAAGACAACCATATTATTTTTACCCCAGTCAGAGATACGAGCCAAGTCAGACATTAGGTGTGCCATAGCCTCATCCCTTGTTTGTTGAAGTAACTGTTGAGATGGGCGTTGCGGGAACCGAATGGAAAGGTGAAGGGTGGAGTCATCAGCGTATGAGTGGATAGGGTTAGATGTACAGCTTAGAAGATCATTGATGAATAAAAGGAAGAGAGTTGGTGATAGGACAGAGCCCTGAGGAACACCACTGTTGATAGATCTAGGAGAAGAACGATGGCCGTCTGCAACAGCGGCTATAGAACGACCAGAAAGGAAGCTAGCGATGAAGGCACAGATAGAAGGATAGAAACCGTAGGAGGGCAGTTTGGAAATTAAAGATTTATGCCAGACTCGATCGAAAGCCTTTGAGATGTCAAGTGCAATGGCAAAGCTTTCGCTCGTTACTAGATTTGAGAGAGAACTTTATTTACCTACAGGGTCTTTGAATTCCCTCTTCCTAACCCTCGGATCGTGTAGGATTCGTGAGAGAGGAGACATACCGTTGGAAGTTCTCTAACCTTTCGACCTCGGGAGCTTTTCCAGTGGCGAGTGTAATCGTTTGGCGTTAGTGGGAGTAAAATATGAGCCGTCAGCCGAGGTCCAGGGGTCAGCACAGCCACAGGAGCCTCACTGTCGCCAGGAGTAAGCCACATCATCAAGCTGGAGATCGTGCTGAGATTACCTGAAGGAATTTTTTTACCTTTTTTTTTAATCTACAGAGGTTGCTGGATTCCACGTAAAGTAATAATGCCTTCAATAATAACAGTAAAAATGGTCCTGTCTCTTAGGGCTCGAGATCCCACTGTTTTTGGCCTATCTGAAGGAACTTATTTTTGTATAATTTAATCCACAGGGCCTTTTGGATTTATAAACACAAGAAATATGAGTAACTATTTTTCTACATCGCCATGGAGCTTCACTGTCGCTTGGTAAAAACAAACATCGTCGGGCTTGACATCACGCTGTGTTTTATTGAAGGAACTTATGTTTCTTTCTAAAGTTAGGAGTTTGTTGGATTCCTAGTAAAGTAGTAGTGCCTTAAATAATATCACTAAAAATGTATGTCGCAGGTAATAAGAGGCTTATTATTAAACTTGAGACAGTACTGAGTTTAACCCTATCTGAAAGACCCAGTTTTCTTCACACAGAGTCTGGTACATTAGCAAGAGCATAGCAATATCAGTAAAAATATCAGTAGAAATATCAGTAGAAATTTCAATAGAAATATAAGGAGAAATATCAGCAGAAGTGTAAGTAGTAATACCTAACAATGCCACAAGAACGTCACAACTGCAGGTTACAAGACGCACACCAGGCCTTAGACCACAGTGTTTATCCGAAGAACATTATTTTCCTTTTTTTTTTTAAATATAATATACGGAGTTCGTAAGGTTTCTTGTAGAGTAATAATTTCTTTATAAATGTCAATAAAGATATTCCTGTCACAGGTAATAAACACACACACACACAACACACACACACGCACACACACACACACACACACACACACACACACACACACACACACACACACACACACACACACACACACACACACACACACACACACACACACACACACACACACACACACACATCAAGTTTAAGACCACACTGTGTTTATCAGTCCTTTTTTTTTTTTTTTTTTTTTACTAAAATTCAGAGTTAGTTGGGTTCCACTTGAAGGTAATTATTCCAGTAACATTACCAAAAAAAAAAAAAAATCACCGTTGCAAGTTATTAAGACTCACATCATAGGGCTATACATTACGCCTTTTAAAACTTAACTGAAGGACTTTATTTATTTTATTTTTTGTCAGTACAGCCTTTAAAAATTATAACAGGGTATCATTATCATTGGAATTACCTTTAGAGCATCAGTGTCACAGGTAACTTGCGCCAGATCGTCAACCTTGAGATTTGACTTTGTTGATCTTAAGAATCTTGTGTCTGATTCATCTTAGCCCATGGAGCCTGTTGGATTCCTAGTAAAGCAATAAAGCCTTCAATAATATCAATAAAATATTACTCTTACGTGTAACAAGAACAATTTATAGACTTTGAGGCCATATTGTATTTGCTGTAATTACCTGGTGGAGCTTGTTTATTTGTTTTATTTTTGTTAGTGTTATTGTTATTAATGATCCTTATCATCCGGATCATTGTTATAATTATTATTATTATTATTATTATTATTAGTGGTAGTTTCAGTATTATATTTTTATTATTATTTGCTTTCTAGCTTGTGGATCCTGATTGTTTGGTGTTTAAGTAATGGTTCCCTTAAAGATACCAAGATGAAATGTCACTGTCGCAGAAAATACGTCGCAGATCATCAGCGCTGAGATCATACTGTGGTAACTAGAAGAAACCTTTTTTTTTTTTTTTTTTTTTTTTAATTCTATCCCGCAGATCCTGTTTTGGTAGTAAAGGAACAATACCTTTACTAGTGTCGGTAAAACGACGCCGCGGCAGGTTATAAAACGCTCATCATCAGCTGTATCATGGCTTCCTGTGTTTGTCCCTCTCTAGCCCGCCGTGAAGTTGGTCTGGAAATAAAATAATAATAATAATAATAATAATAATAGTAGTAGTAGTGATAGTAGTAATAGTAGTAGTAGTAGTAGTAGTAGTAGTAGTAATAATAATAATAATAATAATAATAATAATAGTAATAATAATAATAGAAAATAATAATAATAGTGACAATAATATTAAAAACAATATAGATGATACTACTACTGCTACTGCTACTAATAATAGTAATAATAAAATTAACCCCTTCAATCCGACCACGCATTTTTCCTTGTCTTCATCATTCTACGATTTTTTAAACTCAGGAAAAAAAACCTAGCAGTTAAGATCTTGATGGAGGTAATTTCTAACCCCTTCACCTCGATTTATATTTCCCAGCCAGAATGAACTCGCCAGAAAACAGGAATAAATCTATCTATCTATATACCTAGGCTGCTTCCCCCAAGGAAAGGGAGGTAGCCGAGACAGGACGACACACTCCCCATTTACTCATCCATTCAAACACAATCATTCGCATCTTAGCCCCAAAGGGGAGAACGGACAGATCCTCACCGCACCACACTGCACAAGGGTCAACTGCGCAATACAATCAGTGACATCCGCAGCAGGGCCCGACAGCAGAGCTGGTTTACCCCTGCCACATCATAACAGACTCATCCCCTTACCCGCACCTGACCTGAAATAGCTGATCAGACCAAATGCGGGAGAATATCCCCTCAGGGCTGCGTCATCATTTATTCATTCACAATTTCTCTCCATTTATTTCTGTCACGCACAGCCACTCTTCCTTGCTCAACAGACATCCCTCTCGCATCCAGTGCTCTCTTCACACTGTCCATCCATCCTATTCGTGGTCTTCCTCTCAGCCTTACACCTCTCACATCAGATCTAGTTATCTTTTTCACCAATCGCTCATTATCCATTCTCTCCATATGCCCAAACCATCGCAACACCCTCTGCTCAACTCTACCAGCCATCTCCCGAACAACTCCAGTTCTCCTTCTCACTTCATCATTCCGCACTCGATCCATACGCGTCACTCCACACATACTCCTCAGACACCTCATCTCCATTACATTCAAACTTTTCCTCTCTGCTACACCCATATTCCATGTTTCAGCCCCATACAATGCAGTCGGTACCACAACACCCTCATACAGCCTTCTCTTTACATCCAATCTAAGCGAACGACATCTAAACACTTTTTTCATTCCTCCCAGCACCTTTCCTACTTCATTTATTCTAAACTTCACTTCTGCATCTATTCTTCCATCCACAGCAACATGTGATCCTAGATATTTAAAACACTCTACCTCCTCAAGCAACTCGCCATTCAAAACTATATTCATCCCACTACCATCTACCAACCTCGTACACTTCATCACTTTACTCTTATTCTCATTTACTTTCAATTTCCTCCTTTCACACACCCTTCCAAACTCCTCTACCAACTGTCTCAATCTCTCCTCTGAATCAGCCACCAGTGCAGTATCATCTGCAAACAGCAGCTGCTTCAGATTCCACTCTCCACCATCAACATTCACCAGACTCAGACCTCCACTTAAAACTCTTGCATTCACCTCCCTTACAACACCATCCATGTAAATATTTAACAACCAAGGCGACATCACACATCCCTGTCGCAGCCCCACTCTCACAGGAAACCAATCACTCACAGCATTTCCCACTCTTACACGCGCTCTACTATTTACATAAAAACTTTTCACCCCTTTTAATAACCTACCATCAAGTCCATACAATCTTAAAACAGTCCACAAAGCCTCCCTATCAATTCTATCATACGCTTTCTCTAAATCCATAAATGCCCAAAACACATCCTTGCCTTTCGCTAAATACTTTTCACACACTTGTCTCACCGCAAACACCTGATCCACGCATCCCTTCCCTCTCCTAAAGCTACACTGCTCATCACCAATCACTCCCTCTGTACCCTCTCTAACTCTCATAATTAACACTCTACCATACACCTTAACTACAACACTCAACAGACTTATACCCCTAAAGCTAGTACATTCATACTTATCACCCTTGCCTTTATACAACGGGACCACACAAGCACTTGCCCAGTCAACTGGCACCATACCTTTCACAAAGCACACATTCAACAATCTTACTAACCAGTCAACAATAGTCACTCCACCACCCTTCAGGCATTCCACAGCACACCCATCCATACCTGCAGCTTTCCGTGTTTTCATCTCCTTTACTGCCTTCTCCACTTCCTCCTTCGTGATCAAAGAATCATTCAACTCTCCCAACACATTTATTCCTTGCATCCTTCCATCCGCCACAATCTCAGCCACCCTTTCCTCCTCTACATTTAACAATCTTTCAAAATACTCTGCCCATCTCTTCCTTACAGCATCCATCTCAATTAACATCCTTCCATCTTCTGCTTTTACTCGTTCTTCCTTCCCAGACTCTCCCTTTCGCACCCTTTTCACCTCCTTCCAAAACATTTTCTTATTCTGTTGAAAATTCTCTGTCAGCCGCCTACCCCACCTCTCATCTGCTGCCACTTTAGCATCACGCACAGCCCTTCTCGCATTATTCCTCTTTTCCTTATACCTCTCATATGACATCTCATCCTTCCTCTGCAGCCACACTTCATATGCACGTCTCTTCTCAGCCACAGCCATACTTACTTCCTCGCACCACCATTCACTTCCTTTTCTTACACCACCACCCACACGTCTCACACCACACACCTCTTCCGCATGCCCCACCACAGCACTCTAAATAACTGCCATTCCTCTTCCACACTGCCATTTTCCCTATCTTTCACTGCGTTCCACTCATCTTTCAATTTCTCCTGATACTCTATCTTTTTCTCTCTTTTATCCAACTCACTAACTTTCAAAACCTCTCTGCCACACCTAACCCTCCTAGCTCTCACCCATCTCTTACCTACTCTTAACTTTCCCTCCACCAGGTAGTGGTCAGACATACCTCCACCCTCCCCTCTCAGAACTCTCACATCCAACAATCTTCCTATTACATTCCTAGACACAACCACATAGTCCATCAAAGCTCTATCAACAACCCTTCCACCCTCCTGTCTCACCCATGTATACTTATAAATATCTTTCTTCTCAAACAGCGTATTTCCAATCACCATCTCTCGCTCAACACACATCGCTATCATTCGCTCCCCATTTTCATTTCTTCCAGGCACACCATGCATACCAACTACACCTTCAACTGCTACATTTCCCACTCTAGCATTCAGATCTCCCATCATTACCACATTCACATTCTCTCCAAAACTCTGCAGACACTCATCAACATCATTCCAGAAAGACTCCCTCTCTTCTTCCCTTTCACTACCAGGCCCATATGCACTCACAAACACCCACAACTCACGTTCAAATTTCCCTTTCACCCACATCAGTCTCGATGACACCTCCTTCCATTCAACCACACACTGCTGTACTTCCGGACTCACTAACAAGGCCACACCTTCTCTTGCCCTTCCTCTATCAACACCTGACAATCTTCCATTCACACTTCCAAACATAGACTCACCCTTCCCTTTCATCTTCGTTTCACTCAAAGCTAACACATCCAACTTTCTTCTCACAAACATTCTCCCAATCTCCTCCCTTTTAGCCTCAATCGTACTACATCCACGCACATTCATAGACCCAATCTTCAGGGTACGGGGATAACTCCATCCCCCATCCCTTTCTCTGGCCTGTCTCTTTTTAGGAACTAAAAAACAGAGGAGGGGGTCCCTAGTCCCCTCACCCTGCCCCTTTTAGTCGCCTTTTACGACACGCAGGGAATACGGTGGCAGTATTCTTCCTAACACAACCTGGCCGCAGAGTAGTAGTACCACCCCATAGTGCGGCCAGATTGTGTCCCCCCCGACACAGGGGGGGACACAATATAAATTAATAAATAAATAAAAAAAGGCGTCCTCGAGCTGAAGGGATTAATAAAGTCAGTATAGATATCACCGTGTCAGGATTATACAGTAGACGTTCGTCACCATCAGCAGCAGCAGTTTGATAGCCTCTCTGAAGTCACAAGAAAAGCCACAGTCCAAATACAGCCACAATGCACTTAATTATGGCCAAAGAAAAGGTGCTATCGCGGGTAATAAGACGTGCATCATCCAGCCTTTCAAGGATTTTTTTCGTCTCTCTCTCTCTCTCTCTCTCTCTCTCTCTCTCTCTCTCTCTCTCTCTCTCTCTCCAAATAAAGCAATAATACCTTTAATAATGCAGTAAAAAGTAACTCTCAAATTTAATAAGACACACATCATCGGGTCTTTCAAGGATTCGGTGTTGTATTGTGAGATAGCTTTCATTTTCTCACTTTTTTCTTTTGTATATTGTCGGACTCCTGTGAAGACTTTACGCTTACTTTTGGCAGCTGCATAACGACCAGCTGTTTGATTTCTCTCTCTCTCTCTCTCTCTCTCTCTCTCTCTGCCTAGAATTTTCCACCTCACAGCACAACAATTCACAGTATCGTACAAACACGCTAGGAGAGAGAGAGAGAGAGAGAGAGAGAGAGAGAGAGAGAGAGAGAGAGAGAGAGAGAGAGAGAGAGAGACAGAGAGACGCGGCACCTGAACACTCTCTCCCACGGGTATGGCAATGGTGAAGATATAATTTATTACCCTTTTTTTCTTTTTTCTTTTTTTTTTTTTTTACTCCCATCACGTAACCTCAAGCTGGAAACCTATTAAATTTGTGGTGATATATAGCGCTGGATTTTTGCGAATATATTCCAAGAACCGCCAAGTCTGTAATTAAAATTATGCAGGATGATTAACTGTCTGAGGCCCATGATATAAGATGTTTAATAATTATATCTAATTGATGAGCAGATCCGTAATTACCCCCCCCAATTACCATATCTATTATTAATGGACGGATTTAAATGAAGCTCCGTATTTACAATTTTCGGCCAAGGTCAGCCATACACTGAATTTTTTAATATCCCAACATTTGCTTTTAAAGTGATATGCATTTTAAAGTCCGCAGTATTTGAATTTAAAGAGATATGCACTTTAAAAAGTCCCCTACATTTGAATTTAAAGAGATATGCATTTAAAAGTCCCCAACATTTGATTTTAAAGAGATGTGCATTTTAAGAAGGCCCCAACATTTGAATTTACAGAAATATATACTAGCAATGAAACGCTGTTCTTCCAGTAGCGCGGCGCCGAGTCCACATCATGCTATACAATACTGGAAAATTGATGGCGGTATTTATTTTATTCTCCTGATTTAACATTTTTTTTTTTCCTGGCTTTGGGATTACCTTAAGGGATCATTTTAAAACGAATCCTCGCACAGTTGATAAGCTAAACCAAAATATTATGAGGGAGAATGCGGTCATCCCAGTGGAAAAATTGCACTGAAATATCGCTAATTCGAGCATCGGGTTTGATTATGCTTACACGTTGAAAGAGATCGGTTTTTGAACTTGATGTTAACTTTAAATTGTAAAGAAATAGAGAACGTCAATACCAAAAATTTTTAACTTTGTTCTTTGAAAACGAAAGTATTTGAATTATACTAAGGCATCTGAGTTGTGAATCACCTTATATTCTTATTCACTGATGTGCATTTCTGAGGTTGCTGATTTCTGTGCTTAGGTTATATCCTGATGCACAAAAGTATATTCCTACGATTTCTTAAGTATGTCTCTAAGTTTTATGTCGTACTTAAGTGTATTACCAGGAATACTTAAGTGCTTACCGGTGTCTTGATGTATATTTCGTTTCTTGTGTTTTTCCAAGATTTTTAAAGTGAGTGCTTAGATTTAATCACTGTATAATGAGGCATATTTCCCAAGATTGCCGAAGAATATGTCCAGGTTTTATGATAATATATTGAAGAAATTTTTAACTCTCAGTCAATTTCTCTCCTAACTTGGTAATGTATGATACGTGGGCACTTTTGGCACATGTTTTGAGGATTTTGGTGAAGGTCTTCTCTTTTATTCTTTTTCTTAAATTTAGTGACTTTACCTTTACTGTCCTTATATAAACAACACCCCAAGTTAAAGAGAGAGCTGTGTATGTCATCATCATCATCATCATCATCATCATCATCACAACCCAACTTCTCCTGGTTCTCCGCCTCCTTCTCCTCCTCATCCTCTTTTTCTTTGTCCTCTTCGTCCACCTGGCTCTCCTCCTCCTCCTCCTGCTCGTCATCATCATCATCACCACCATCATCATCATATCCTGATGCTAATTTTTCCTTCACATACGGTCCTGAAGTTTAAAACAATTCTCTTAAATACTTTTCTGGACATGAATCAGAGAAAAAAGAAAAGGATAGAAGTACCAGGTTTATTCCCTTTTCCCCTCCCCCTACTTTACCGTAAGAGGTACGGAGATGCTTGCAACACAAAAAGGTGCCAGACCGACTTTTACGACTCGCAGGGAATACGTGTTTAGAATCCCCTCTCTCCAATCTTCTGGGACAGCTACTTGTGTATCAAATTAACAGGATATTGGTGAAAGTACTTGCAGTTATCAGTAAGTGCAGGTTTATGGTAAGTAGGGGAGAGACGAGGCTGATAAGAGAGAGAGAGAGAGAGAGAGAGAGACACACACACACACACACACACACACACACACACACACACACACACACACACACACACACACACACACACACACACACACACACACACACACACACACACACACACACATCCAGTCACTCAATATACACCCACCTTCCCCTCGTCAAATACAGAGAGTCAGTAGCCCTGCATCTCATCACGGTTGGTGTGGGGGAGAGGGATGGATGGGGCGATCTGGACTTTATGGAACCTGTTTACCCCACCGACACAGGGCATCCAACACTGTACCTGATGCGAGAGGGTGATCCAGCACTCCCAATCACTCTATGCGCTACTGTACTCCCTCCTGGAAGAGGATCCAACACCCTAAATTATTCTTTTCTTTTGATTAACACAGTGACTTCTTTCGTTTATGGTTCCTGTCCCAAGACGATAATATGAGAAGGGATCCGACTCTACTTCCCACTAGAAGAGGATCCAACACTTATTATCACTCGTTTACTAATCAGGTCTATTTCAAAAGACCATGAGTGGTACTGGTGTGAAATTACTAACACGTACCAAATGGATTAGTGTGAAGAGGATCCAACACTACTATACGAGATCCAAACCAGTAACAGCTGCTAGAATGGGGATCCAACACTCTTACTCATTCCTCTACTTTTATTTTTTCGGAACTTATAGAAGATACTGAGTCAAAAAAAATAAATCGCGTTGTTTATAGGTATATATTTTGTTGATGGAAATACATGCATGCTCGAAACCTCTTGAATAGGAGGGCGATTCATCTTTTATTTTTATATTTATTCACTTATTAATGTTTATTTATTTATTTATTTATTTGGTACGACGAAACCTCTATTTAGGATGGACAAAGAAACAGTTTATTTTTTCCTTCGTTAATATGGCATTCATTTTTTGTTACATATGTTTTAGACGTCGCCATATGACTTATTTCAAACTAGGAAAAAGAGCGCGTTGTGAAGATTAATTACGCCAGGTACAAGTGTGAAAATAGGTTTATGAATATCTTTAGGTTAAGTTTTTTTTTTTTTTTGAATATCATAGGAGAAAAACAATAAGCAACAACTTTTGGAGAATGTAATAGAAAGTCATAAAGAAGTCACCAATTGAATATTTTTAATTTGCCTTCAACTGAGTAATACCTCAATCACCTTCACCTGAGCCAGAAATGAATGATCCCACCGGCGTAGAGTAAAGGTAAAGGGGTTAGGGATCGTTGCTAGGTGGAATAGAAGGCATCAAAGCACCTTTTCCTTACCGATTTATATTCCTGTGTATACCGAAACGTTCCCTTGTACCTTATGTTACATCAGTTTACCATCGGCCTAGTTTGTATCAGTAATACACAAGAGGGTATGAAGGTGTAATGTGTAAATTAAATCGCTAAGGAAGAGGTGTTGGGGATAAAACACTAGTCTTGGACCAGGAGAAAGTGAATAACCTGAAGCTCTTGAATAATTCCTCTGTGCTGAATAAAACCATAACCACCTTCCCCTAAATCAAGAAATGGATGACCTGACCTGCGTAGAGGATTGGAGAGGTCAAGGGTGATATTGAGGGCGTCTGGGCAATGGGAAGGGAGCAGCACAGAAGCGGGCAATGGAAATTGGATCGGGCAATTAAGAACGATGATGTAGGGTGATCTGATGAGCCTCTGATTTACGGACGAAAAGGCATGACTGCTGGTTCTCGTAGATGCCCCTG
The DNA here is from genome assembly GCF_032717465.1 of Coenobita brevimanus. Classification (NCBI taxonomy): domain Eukaryota; kingdom Metazoa; phylum Arthropoda; class Malacostraca; order Decapoda; family Coenobitidae; genus Coenobita; species Coenobita brevimanus. Next base: position 46,496,769 of record NC_136977.1, on the reverse strand, counting down.
GGGAAGATGAACAAAGCTGGAGAACAATGGGAGTCAGTGGGGATTGGGGAGGAAAGGAGGGAATTGAGAGGCTAGAGAGGAGGGGTGAGAAAGAAAAGAGGGATGGAATGGAGAGGATGGAGAAGAGAGCTGAGAAAAGTGGGAGGGAATGGAGAGGATGGAGAAGAGAGCTGTGATGATGATATAACTAATGAGCAAAAGACAGGACTGGAGAGAGAAATTAGGTAAAAAAAATAACACACACACACACACACACACACACACACACACACACACACACACACACACACACACACACACACACACACACACACACACACACACACACACACACACACTGTAGGATTAGGGAAGAAAAGGAAGAAAACAGACTATGAAGTAGAATACAAGTCAAATGACTGGAAAAAAAAAATTAAAATGGAAGAGACAAGGAAAACAAAAGAAAGACGAAAAATTAAAACGAGCAGAAATGAATAGTGGGAGTGACAGTGGACAGAGGAGAGAAAGGCTAAGGAGATAAGAATTTCGATGCTGATAAGAGACGTTGAGAATATTTATTAGAGAAGTTTTGAGTATATATAAGGATGCGAAAGAAAGAACCTAAGGAGGAAGAGAAGGTTAATAGAGCTGAGAGAGTCGAAAAAATGAAAAGACGAGAACTGGAAACGCTAGAAACAGAAGAATGCAATCAGTATTAATTTCAGAGACTAGTGTGGAGGAAAAAAGCATGGAAAAGATGAAACAGAGACGAAAAACGAAGGTGAACAAAATGGAGAACAATGGGACTGAGAGAGAGAGAGAGAGAGAGAGAGAGAGAGAGAGAGAGAGTCGGAAGCTGTCGTGACAGTAAGAGATGCTAAGAACACTGAGGATAAGGATTAGACTGGAAAGCAACAAGGAAGAAGAAAAGAGTGTGATTCCAAAGAGATATAAAAAAAAGACGAAGAAAGGAGGAAAATGGACACAGCGAAGATGGAAAGAATAGTATTATAGAGAAGACGGTAAGAGAAGGAGGAGAAATGGAAAAAGTCAAAAGAAATGCGAACAGAATGTAGGTACGAGGAGCAGTGTGATGAGACGAGACAACAGGGGACATAATTATTGGTCCAGCTACCCTTGAACACCATGGCTCTGGGGTTCCTTAGGCAAGGTGTGGACTGCAGTTGTTTATCGTGGGCCCGCTCAAGCCGTCCCGCTAAATAACTCCCCTAGCCACTGGACCTGTTGTTTGCTTTAATCAGGCTCCTAGCAGGCGATTTTACTCAGGGAAGCTTCTACTTGGGAATGGGGTTAATGAAGGCTATGTCCAATCCCTCCTGTTCAAAAAGACTCCCTTGGTCTGAATGAAATCATCTGGAGATAGCAGGAACCCCGCCCCCATCCCTCCATCATCAGGTCCTTTATTGCCCCATCAGGAGCGTAAGGGCCCGAGGCTAGGGTACCTAGATATTTGAGGCGAAAATGATTAGTCACGCCTCCTGATTGGCTTACTATAAACCTTAAACCCAGACCATTTCTCAGACTAAACCCCTTCAGATACATCCAGCTGTAGCACCTTAACCCAGTAGACCATCAGACAAGATGGCAGGAATGAATATAGTCCTGTAGCTGAAGGGTTTAGTGATGTGGGGGAAACTGCGCATTGTGACTGACGCCGAGCTGTAATAGGGTCGAGGAGAGAGGGAGGGGGGGGGGCCTTTGCCTTGTTAGGATGATCGGGTGAAAGTGCTGAGAGACGAATGACCACTGGGAAATTGTCGTGATGTAGAGCTGCTGGCCGGTAGGGTATAGGAAGCCAGGGAGGTAAGGCGAGAATCTGAAACGAGAAAGATGAATGGACCCGGGGAAATTGCGATGATGCAGAGAGTTGTTAGAATGGATAAACAGGGACTGAGGTTAAAATCTGCCGTGATAGGAAGTCGCTAGAGGGTATGAAAAATAGCACGAGGGTTAAGGTGAAAATATGCAACAAGGGATGGAGTGAGAGGCGGCAGAGACGAATGAACCTTGGGAAATTGTTACAGTGATGGAAAACTGCTAGATAATAGGGAGTTGATAGGGAATGCGGGGGCTGAGGTTAATATATGCCGTGATATAAAGCTGCTGGAGGGCACGGAGACTGAGATGAAAATCGAGAGGCGAGATACTCGTAGATGAATGGGCACTGGGAAATTGCCATGATGTAAAGCTGCCAGACGGTATGGATAGATAGCACGGGGATGGAGGCCAGAGTCTACAGTGTTTAAAGCCAGTAGAGGCTATACTGTAGGTTGAGCTGCATAGTCTCGCCCCCTTTCTATCTAGTTCTCTAATGCAGGAGATCACAGTATTTCATTTAGGGAAATCGTAAATTCTGGAACGGTTTTCATGTCTGTTTTGTCCTACTGCCTATGATCTTCAGACTCTTGAACTGCAGTGTGTCCAGGCACCTCGATATGAACGAAGCTTGATTTTGGCTTCTCTTTTTGACAGTTTTCTTTCGAAGGGACAGGTTTAGCAGGTTTTAGCACTGGGTTCCTATTATATTTCAGTTTTCTATCGAAGGGACAGGTTTAACAGGTTTTGGCATTGGGTTCCTATTATATTTTTGCATTAAAAAATGGGGGCGTAGGGTAAGATGAAAACTGGCAAAGGGATGAACTGAGCTGACTGAAAAGATAGACATGAACAAGAGCCAACTGCCGAGATTCAAAGCTGACGAAAGATACAGACGATAGTATGAGCGCTGAGTCAGAAATTTGCAAGAAGGGATTGGTAGACATTACAGTAGCTCAAGCGAAAGTGTACACAAGCTTATGAATGAATATAGTAAAGGGCCGAGAACTGCTGGGAGGGAGAAAAAAAATAAGGGGTGGTTAGGGGAGAAAGAGAGGGCTGTGTGAAGGGGGCGTTAAGAATGGCGATGTGTAAATTGGCGTAATGTAAATCTGATGGAGTGGGTGTGTACCAATAAAATACAGAAGCTTATGAGATGCCCAGCCAGACTCATCGATAGGTACGATATAAGGGAAAATGGAAAATAAAATGGGTAGTTGAAGAGACAGAAAGACGGGAAAAGAAGAGGATTATTCGTAGAGCCCCGAGTTAACATGGAAGGGTAAAGGTTAGATTTAACAGACTGATGTATAGTTATTGTAGGATAGGAACATGGCATATATAATGGGAAGTTGAAAAATCAGAGAGAAAGACGGTAAAAAAAAAAAAAAAAAAAAAAAAAAGAGGAGAATCGAAGAATTAAATCGCGTCTGGATTTTGTGTTTATTGAAAAGATAGAACAGTTTCGGCCCGACTTGGACTCTCTTCAGCAAAAGCAGGTTTCATACTTGTCGTCCTTAGTCTTTTTCCCACTGCGTATAATCTTCAGTCAGTGTGTGTAGGCATCTCGAATTGAATGGATCTTAAACTTGGCTTTCTCATTGTTCAGTTTTTAAAGGACGAGGTTGACAGGCCCTTACTCTTGGGTTCTTTCTTTACTGATGAAATGTTTAATAGTAAAGGAAAATTCGTAGAGCCTCGAGTTTACAACGTGTACAGAGGGAGGATATCACAGGTTGATGAACAGATAAAGAACGAGGGTAAGATAGGAAAAATGAAAAATTGTAGAGGCAGAACGACGGAAAAAGAAGAGCAGGAAGAGGGCCGTTGATGAGGCAGAGAGAAAGACTGGAAAACAGAAGAAATGTAGAAAAGGAAGAGGGAAGTTGAAGAGACAGAAAGACAGGAAAACAGAAGAAAGATAGAAAAGGAGGAGGGAAGCTGATGAGGCAAGGAGAAGAACCAAGGAGGAAAAAGTATAAAAGGAGAGTTAAGTTGACAAACTGGAGAGAAAGACGGGAAAAGAGATGGAGAGGGGGAAAAGCTGACGTGACAAAGACGAGATCATAAAAGAGGATAGAAGCTGAAAAGGCAAAGAGAAAGAAAGGGGAAAAAAAAAGGAGGAGGAGGAGGAGGGGGAGGAGGAGGATTGAAGAGATAGAAAGGCAAGAAGATAGAAAAGAAAATGTGATGTTGGAAAGACACAGAGAAAGACGAAAAAAATAAAGAAGAGTAAGGAGGAGGATTCGCAGTGCCCCATGTTCCCAGCGAGGAATTGGGGTCAGGTATCACAAGGGGGCGAGGTGCGTTGCCTCATGGCGGGGTCAACCTCATCACTCACTCACTACCTCCTCCTGATCATCACCTCACTCACGCCCAGCCACACAAAGGCATCGCGAGACCAGCCACTCTCTGTGACGCAGGGAATGCGAGGCTCTGACATATCGCGTCCAGCAGGGTGAGCGTGCATAGACTTTCCCAGGCATAGGTCCAGTACAAGGTTGCTCGTTTTCACTTTTATTTTCTCCTCTAAGCATGAGTATGATTATTATTTTTTTCTTATCTTTAATCATACAGCTACCAAACTTCACAACCGAGCTCAAATGAAGTATAATAATTCGTGTAACAGATTGATTTGTATACCTTTATCTTTAATCTGCAGTAATCAGACACTTCACAACCAGACTTGAATGAAGCATAATTCATGTATAAGATTACTTGTTATATTTTTATCTTCACTCATGCAACGATCAAAATATTTCACAATTAAACTAGGAAGAAGCAAAATTCATATATAAGATTACTTGTTACACTTGTATTTTCAATCATACAACTACCAAACACTTCGCAACCAAACAGCTGGAATAGAGGACAGCGTGAAAAAAAAATAAATAAATAAATAAATAACAGTACGATATCCTTAAATTTACTGCTGCGGAGACTTGATTATTGTAAGACCTGGCTAAGATCCTTTATAATTTACCATCCCAGAGGCCCAGGGATATTGTGTGGTGGCGCGTGAGACGAGTGACGAGTGTGCAAGAAAGTGGTAAAGTGCACCGTCGGAGTTTCCCTTTGTATAGCAGCACTTCTCACAGGGACACGAGGCACTTAGCTTACCTGAAAGTGGTAGAGCTATTTTTCAGTGCGTTATCTGTGCTGTATTGCTTTTTTCTATTATGTAAAGTACGACGAAATTGCCCCTTTTTTCCTTTTTTGCTTTAAAATGCCCTTCCCTTTCTTTTAAACATTTATTTAACTGAAAATGGTGCAGCTATTTTTATGTGCTTTATCTCTGCTGTATAGCTTTTTCCTGCTCCCCAGAGTACGACGAAATTGCCTTAAAATGCTCTTCCTTTATCCCCGAACACCTGTTTGCCTGAAAGCAGTACAGGTATTTTTCTGTCTTTTATCTCTGCAGCGTTAATTTTCTTTTCTTTATTATCTCTCTTGTATACGACGAAATCGCTTTAGCATGGCCTCCCCCCCTCTCTCTGAACACTTATTTATCTGAGAGTGGTGCAGCTAATTTTCTCTGCTTTATCTCTACAGCGTTACTTTTTCTTTCTTTTCGAACGACGAATTTTCCTTTAAAAATTCTCTTCCTTCTCTCTGATCATCTGTTTCCTTTCTTTTTCAGTCACCTTTTCTTTCCCTCTAATACTTCCCTGATTCTTTCATTAATTACTCTTTCTGGTAAATCTTTCCACCCATATATTTGCCAAATTTGAAATGTTCTTCCCCGCCTTCTGATCTCTCTCTCTCTCTCTCTCTCTCTCTCTCTCTCTCTCTCTCTCTCTCTCTCTCTCTCTCTCTCTCTCTCTCTCTCTCTCTCTCTCACACACACACACACACACACACACACACACACACACACACACACACACACACACACACACACCATATTTTCCTCCTCTCCTTTACCTCTGTCTTTCTTCATCGACACCTCCTCCTCCTCTCCATCCATACCTCCTCCCATAACACAACCTCCATCAGACAATAACAACTTAGCCATTATTCTCGTTGGGTAAGGAGGCTCACTAGCACCTCTTCCTTAGTGATTTATTTTTGGATATAGCTGGTTAGTATCCTTTTGTACATTATTTATGAAGAGTATGGCGAGGTTTGAAGGACTGACAACACAGAATAGGACAATAAGTTATAACAAACAAAATAAATTACTTAGGAAAAGGTGTTAGAGAGCTCTAGTCGGCGTCAGCAGTCCTGTCACTTCTGCTTTTTTTTTTTTCATTAACTTTGAAAATAAGTCTCGTGAATCCAAACTAAATGACACTGATGACAATGATCCATGGCAAAACAAAACAAAAAAGAAAAGAAAAAGAAAAGGGAAAAAAAAATCAGTCTCCTGCTCCTCATTACTTACACTTTTTTTTTTAAATCCATAAAGAGAAAACCCCGAGATGACGACATAACTTTTGGTGACGACTGTACAGTATATACCACATTTTATTTTTTTTTTAAGTGCTTCGTCCTGTCTTTCTGAATTTATAGTGTAGTGTGAGTACGATTTGTGTGTGTGTGTGTGTGTGTGTGTGTGTGTGTGTGTGTGTGTGTGTGTGTGTGTGTGTGTGTGTGTGTGCGTGCGTGCGCTCGCGCGCCCGAGCGTAAAATAGGATCCCGTAGTGTGGGAGTCTACAGTAAAAATACCTATTTTAGGAGGCCATATATTGAAGCGCCTCTTGTTTTTGGATTCCGTTATGGCGCTGGTATTAAAGGTGCCTCATATTTTAGGGTCCCATAATGGTGTACTTCTTGTTAAAAAAAAAAAAAAAAAAAAGCTTTACTGTTTTAGTATCCCATTATGGTGCGTGTCTTATGTAAAAGTACCTACTGTTTGAGTATTTAATGATGTGCTTATTGTGTATATGATTTTATTTTTTATTTATAATTGGGATTTTTTTAATGGTCTATGCCTTAATTAAAAGTTAACTTCACCTTGGTTTAATATCTCATAATGTGTCTGCTGTAAATCATCATCATCACCCTATTTCCACTATCACGCACTGGGTAGCCAGGATCCAGAGAGACGAAGAGGAACATACAAAATCAGAAGGAAGTATCAACAGAATAATCGGTGAAATTAGTCTAGGTTTTCAAGTTGATGTGGCGAGGGCTTGTGATGTGATCATGTGGTGTGGTGGCAGACTAGGATGGTATTGTGGTATGGAGTGGTGTGATAGCAGACTGGGATGGTATGGTGTTATGGGGTGGGGTGATTGGATGCATGATGAGCTGTATGTCTGTTTGTCGCCACCACAGCAGGCTGAAGTCAGGTCCGTATCCTTGAAGCTTTCCTGTCTGCTATAAAGCTAAATCAAAGCTAAGTGGCGACACATTATGTCCTTCTGTTAGTACCATAACATCACAGTAAATTTTAAAAGTTTTGGGGGATGAGGCCCACATCTTTGAAACTGGCATCTCTGTTTTTAAAGCTAATTTTGCCTAATTTCTCTCTATCTACCGTCAGTCACAATCAAATAATCATGTTGTCGAGGCCAGGTCCATATTTGTACTCCCCCCTCACGCATGGCCAGAATAGCGTAATCTTGCCGTGGGTGCTGGAGTGGAGAAAGCAGCCTTCCATCAAGCAGTGTGGAGCCTAGTGGTCGTCTGCCTTGACTTGGTGGAGATTTTCGTCCTTTTGTTGCTAATATTCCGTAGCTCAGAGGCGGAATAAAACAGTACTACGGCTCTACATACTACGGCTCTGCATCCTTCTCACAGCGTTTTTTCATCGATATAGTTCGTCCACCATATTCTGGAGGAGATTTTCACCCTTTTGTGGCTTGTTTCCCAGAGCTCATAGGCAGGATAAATTAATACGCTGGCTATACATCTTTTCCTTAACACCTTTTCATGACCAGCACCGTATTTCAGTGTTTATGTCTTGCTATATTCAGCATTCAAGATAGAAAAATGGCTGTTTTACGGAGAGTTAACTGCTGAATCCAGGTGACGCTTTTTTTTTTTTTTATTCTTGTTCTCTCCACTCATTTATATTCACCTTGGAATGGATCTGCAGTAGCTAAGGGGTTTAATGAAGTCTATACCTATTTCTTCCCGATCAGAGTCTCTTCAAGCTGAATGAAATCGTCTGTAGAAGGCAAGAATGAGGTATGAAAAACGCCACCGAACTGAAGGGGTTAAAATGAACGGAGAACAGAGTTGGGAAGCCTCGTGGACAAGCCAGCGCGTAAAATGGCGAAGCTACGAGCCCAACACCCACATTAAAAACCGGTTATGACGCCGTAATCACCTTCTTTAAGCTGAACAATTGAAAAGCGATATATTTTCAGAGATGCAAAGATTTTTAACGGCGAACCGAAATGAGCAGCTAATACTCCTTCCAGTGAGGGAATGACAGCACTCCCAGGCCTGATCAACTCCAGAATCCCCCATTCCACCCCAGCACCACACCGTCCTCCCTTTCTTCCACGCTGCTGAAAAATTGGCAGTGTTTTGTGAAAGTGGCTGAGGACTAGAAGGAGGAAACTCAGGGCTACTCGACACTTGTGCTGCCTACTCAACGTTGACCATGCTGAACACGTACTCAGCTGGGCACTGTGCTTGGAGGCAGACACTGCTTATTTATTATATCACCTGGAGTAAGAAGGGATGCAGGGGTTATGGTGGCATGCACTGGGTCCACCACAGCACATCAGAGTTAATGGACACAAAACCCCAGTCACCGAGTCACCTATGCTTGTGAAACATTGCTCCCACAATACGTCTCTTCTGAAAACAAAGCCCATCGATTTTTAAGGCTCTATATTTAGTGGACGGTGTACTTAAGTAACTTCCCACTTCCCACTTTACACACATTAGGCCTATACTAGAGACAAAAGTTATCATTTTTTTAAGGTTATAAATCCCCACCTAACCCGCCTCCCCCCTCTTCGCACTTTGTGGAAACTGTCTCTCAGTAACCAGGCTACCCCTTATGCAACCTTACATACACAAGAGACCAATGGAAAAGTTGAATTCAATCAGTTTTCAAGGTTCTCGGTATGTCTCAGTGCCTTTTTCTCCCCCTCCCATCCATCAAAATTTGTGGATGCCGTATAGTAGGTAACCAAACAACCTTCTGTCGTACAATTTTAAACACAAAAAAGACTTACGGCAGCTGTTTTTATTTATTTTATTTACTGACAGGTTCCCCCTGGATAAATGCCAACTGCATTTGTGGAGCTTAAAGTGATATAGAAAAGGCAGTGAATTATGTATTTTATGTTCTGTTTGCCACAACACACCACCTCCCCCTACCACACTGCACACCACACCATACCATACCACACCCTGCACCACACCGCACCCCACACCTCGCCACACCCCACACCTTACCACACCCCACACCAGATCACCCCATCCCACTCCATACTACACCATCCCACCACCCAAACGTAGTTCCTAGACAAGAGTCAGTTATACAAGTCTAAAACCCCATTGAAACCCATATATCCCCATCATCCCACTCGCTCAACTGCCTGTAAATAAGCCAGTGGAAAGGGTGACTGCGATAAAATGGGCTAATGGAGGGCACGACTACCTTTGCCTGCCATTTACCTCCAAATATACGACCCTCAATGGCCGACAGTTATTATTTTGAGTCGGACGCCGAAAAAAAAAAAAAAAAACGAAAACTGAATGAAAACGACGGTTATAGTCTAACAGTTCTGTTTACGACTTGAACTGTGTCAGGAAGCCTTGTTATTTTCCTTACCGACTGGTAGAGAGTTTTAGGGTTCCTTTAAGATGAATAAAATCGTCTGACATTACCTGGATTAAAAAATGAAAGATGATTATAATTCTACAGTATGTCTGTCGTTTGGTGTTGCACAGAGTAAATTGTTAAAAGTGCATCTTGTTACTGAAGATGTTACAAGTAATAATTTTCAACTCGTTCAATATCAAGAGTTCCATTTAAGCTGAATAAAGTCATCATGCCAAAGTAAAATAAATCCCAGAATAAAATTACTTAAGACGTCTTGCTACGGAAAGGGTTCAGATAATTTTAAAATATGGTTGAGAGAATAGGACTCTCAGTGTAATGGCGAATCGGGCGAAACAGGAACTAGCAGAAGAGTTCATGTACCCACAGCAGGTGGAGTGGCAGAAAAGAGAAGTAATTATGTAAGTAAAGTGAAGAGCAGAGTGACCCAAGGATGTGAAGTGGCTGGTGCTATGAAGAGGCTGGTGCGGAATAGAGGTCTGAGGAATGAGACTAGTAGAGCAGTGTGTGATGTTAGTGCCCACATCAACATTTGGGCGTGAGACCTTGGAATAGTATGAGTGTTTAAACTAAAAGGCCAGACCCGTGTGTTTTTCTAAGTAATGCAAGTGTTTAAGTGGGGTGGATAGAGAAGAAACAGGTTCCTGAAGATGTCCAGATTTGAAGTCTATTGTGTGCGGAGATGGAATGGTCACGAAGTAGGGATGTGAATAAGATATGTATTAGTAGATTTGAGGGTAGGAGGAGATGTGGAAGACTAAGAAAGAACTGGATGGATATGTATTAGTAGTTTTGAGGGTAGGAGGAGATGTGGAAGACTAAGAAAGAACTGGATGGATTTGATAATGAATGTGTGAATAAACAAAGTGTGTAGGATTATACTATGGAAGATAAAATGTTGACGAATAATCAAAGTGGATGGATGTAGTTTGTATGAAGTAGCACATGATAAGAGCCACACCCTTTTTCTAATATGGCAATCAGCGAAATAATCTTTTCCCTTCAGGCGTTACTAATTGCGTTTGTGTGTGTGTGTGTGTGTGTGTGTGTGTGTGTGTGTGTGTGTGTGTGTGTGTGTGTGTGTGTGTGTGTGTGTGTGAGAGAGAGAGAGAGAGAGAGAGAGAGAGAGAGAGAGGAATATTGGGTCTGTGAGGCGAAGCCAAAAATTTTAAGGTCTTGAATGAGCGGATGGATAGTTGACTTGTTTCCTAAGGCATACTGTCTGCAGCTCTGTCTTGATGTTTTATTTCCTGTTTCTGGATCCCTTACACTTCACGTATTAATGGAAAAAATAGGGTTAGAATGATGGTTGGATGGTTTCTTTCCCTCTCTCCACTACAAGCCTCATATGAGCTGAATAAATTCACTTGGTATTTAGAAAGGTTGGCTATGCTAATAGAAAGATATACATAGCGAAACATTATCAGACTCGTCCATGTTCATTTTCCGCCTTACTTGCACAGATCCTGCGTCCCCCTTACCTATAAGTACCTGGTATCCTGTTAAGTCATACTTTCCACCTCACCTTCATGGCTCCTTACCGCCTACCTGCAGTTACCTGGTATCCTCTAACGTCATACTTTGCAGCACCTGGGAGGCGGCCTGGTTATACGGGCGTCCGGTTCCCCAGATGAAGTATTTAACGTGTCCTGGTTTTTACTTTGTAGCATGATGGTTGGGCTGTCTTCTTACGTACTTATCTGCTTGCTTACCTATCTACCTATCATCCTATCAATCTGCCTATTTGTCTATGTTCTACCTCCCTGCCCTCCTGTCTTCCTGTCTATCTGTTTTTCTACCCATCTGTTTACCTGGTTATGTAGGTTTCTTTTTTCTAGCTGCCATCCTAATTAACTACCTACTTACATGTCTCTTATATCTGTGTCTGCCTTCTTACCTCTCTACATACTTTGCTGTCTATCTTGCTACCGATCTCTTCTGCCTGTCTTGTACCTACCTACCCACGAACCGTCCTTCAGGCCACTTATCTACCTACCTGTATCTCCTTATCCATGTAAATACTTCCCATCCTACCTAATTACTTACTTTTCTTTTCACCTGTTTACCTACCTACACACACACTACCTTCCAGTATACTACCTACTTGTCTACCTACCCACCCACCTCACTATCTACCTCTCTCCCTATCCTGCCTGTCTACCTACCAACCCACCTCACTATCTACCCACCTCTCTCCCACACACCCACACGCCAACAGCCCTCTTCCACGCCAATTCAGGAGTCACTTTTTCCGCGTTTTTCCGACGTTCATTTTGGCTCGTCTTTAAAGCCTCGCAAAACCTTAATTGAGCAGCCGGCCTACTGAAGCGGGTATCATTATGCACGCGGCTGTCTGTCTCTCTGTCTTGGATTAGGCATTTTGTGTTTTGTAGGAGTCTGCATGCATGTTTTCGCTCTACGTCACGGGAGAAAACGTAATGAAGGCTTCCTGATTTCTCGACGGTGGTGAATATAATCGTTTTAGAGTTGAAAGCAAAGGTAAAGGTGGCGTTAAGACGCCACGAGGTGCTTGGCCACGGTGCTCAACTCCTTAAAATGTTTCTTTGAGTTAGTGGCGGGTTGTTTATTCACGGCATCATTCAGGTTACCACAGTTACTTGCCTTAGGTGTTACTCTGGGTATTCATTTTACCTGTCACCCCACAAAGGGTCGATGGACACCTGATTCGATTGGTGCTAAGTGTCAGCACCAAGATTCGAACCCAGGTTGGCTATCGGGCTGGCTGTTTCGTAATGTTAAGTGGCTGTCGAAATTTGCACGTATCCGTCTTACATTACTGTCTAACGGGAGAAAACGTAATGCTGGCTTCTTAGGTTTCTCTGAGATGTGTGTGTGTGTGTGTGTGTGTGTGTGTGTGTGTGTGTGTGTGTGTGTGTGTGTGTGTGTGTCTGTCTGTCTGTCTGTCTGTCTCTCTCTCTCTCTCTCTCTCTCTCTCTGGGTGATCGGATTCCGCCTTCATCTCTCATTAGTCGAGGCAGAAAAGGTAGTAAGTGTTTTTTTTTTTTTTTTAATTCCTTGACTGGGATGAGTAAAAGCGTCTTGAGATCGCGGGAGGAAAATGTGCGAGCTTCTTAAGAATGAAGTGTGTGCACGTAACCACCTTCCGTCACTCCATGAGGTGGGGGGGAGGCTTAAAATTTATTCCGCTGGGCTAGAGAGAGAGAGAGAGAGAGAGAGAGAGAGAGAGAGAGACGGCTACTGATCTGGCTGAATGAAAGTTGTAAGGCATTTGAAGGAATAAATTTAAAAAATTCTTAACTGGCTTAATCCGATGACCTGTGATCGATATCTCTATCTACCTGTCTGTCTATATATCTGTCTGTCTGTATATTTGTCTATTTATGTTTACTGCTGCCTTTGATTTCTTCTTATCTTAGTGACAGGAAAATAAGAGTAAAAGTAGATGATGTATATTCGAATTTCCACTCAATTAACGCCGGCGTGCCGCAGGGATCAGTTCTGGCGCCAACCCTATTTCTGGTTCATATTAATGATCTCTTATCTGTCACTCACAATCCCATTCACTCATATGCAGATGACTCAACACTACATAGTTCATTCACACTCAGACATCCATTTACAAAGTCTAATATCTCTACCTCTCAACTCAGTACAGCCATCTCCATAAATCAAGATCTATCTACAATCAGTGAATGGGGACAAAACAACCTTGTCTCTTTTAATGCTAGTAAAACTAAATATATACAGTTTACTAATAGACAGATATTGCAAGATTCGTACATTACCTTCAGTGCTACTAATATTCCCATCTCCAAAAGTATTGAAATTCTTGGTGTCTCACTTAACAATGCCCTCAGCTGGACCTCTCATGTCAGATCACTTGCTAAAACCGCCTCAAAGAAACTTGGATTATTGTACAGAGTCCGTAACTTCTTCGCCGATGAGCAGTTGGCTATAATTTATAAGAGTCATGTGCGCTCTCAGCTTGAATATTGCTCACCCTTGTGGAATGGTTGTGGAGAGGTTGCATTAAGACAACTAGACAAAATTCAGAATAAAGCTGTTAGAATCATTAACAACCCTGCCATTACATATAAACTACCTCCCCTGCAAGTAAGAAGGAATGTTGCCTCCCTTGCATTATTTTACAGATATTTTTTTGGCAAATGCTCAGACGAAGTTGCGTCCATGGTGCCACCTCTCCATGCCTTCCCTCGTGCTACACGGGCATCTGGTAGCGTTCATGACTGGAATGTCACTCAACCATATTGCAGAACTTCTGCCTATCAGAATTCTTTCATTCCCCGAACTGCATCTCTCTGGAACCCGCTTCCCCAGAGTTGTTTTCCTCCAAATTTCAACCCACAACTGTTCAAGTCTAACTGTTACAGATATTTTATGAACAGAGGACACCAGTAATCTGGTGTATGGATTTTTTTTTTTTTTTACCCATTTGTTTTTCCTTCCTCCGTTCTGTTATTTATAAAAAAAAAAAAAAAGTCAATGAAGGCTTTCTCCACCTCTTTTAAGTTCGAAAAGTCTATCCAGAGATGAGTAAAACGACCTTAAAAGGGTAAAAATGCTTTATTATATGACAGTGTTTACATACCCACTACCATTTGGACTTATTACCAGTAGTTTTAGATAATGACTACCAATTAGCCTCCATGAAACTGCCTTATTGATCTCGTCAGTTAGGTTATGTTGTGTGATTACGATTTTCCTGCTGATATTAAAGTTAGGTATCAGGGAAAAGTTAGGTATCAGGGAAAGTTAGGTATCAGGGAAAAGTTAGGTGTCAGGGAAAAGTTAGGTATCAGGGAGAGTTAGGTATCAGGGAGAATTAGGTATCATGGAAACTTTAGGTATCAGGGAAAGTTAGGAATCAGGGAAAGTTGGGAATCAGGGAAAAGTTAGGTAGCAGGGAAAGTTAGGTAACAGGGAAAAGTTAGGTATCAGGAAGAGTTAGGTATTAGAGGAAAGTTAGGTATCAGGGAAAGTAAGGCATCAGGGAAAAGTTAGGTATCAAAGAAAAGTTAAGTGTCAGGGAAGTTAGGAATCAGGGAAAAGTTAGGTATCAGGGAAAGTTAGGTGTCAGGGAGAAGTTTGGTATCACAGAAAGTTAGGTGTCAGAGAAAAGTTAGGTATCAGGGAAAGTTAGATATCAGGGAGAAGTTAGGTATCAGGGAAAGTTAGGTAACAGGGAAAAGTTAGGTATCAGGGAAAGTTAGGTGTCAGGGAAAAGTTAGGTATCAGGGAAAGTTAGGTATCAGGGAAAAGTTAGGTATCAGGGAAAGTTAGGTATCAGGGAAAAGTTAGGTATCAGGAAGAGTTGGGTATCAGAGAAAAGTTAGGTATCAGGGAGTTTGGTGTCAGAGTTAGGTATCATGGAAAAGTTAGTTATCATGGAAAAGTTAGGTATCAGGGAAAGTTAAGTATCAGGAAGAGTTAAGTATTAGGGAAAACTTAGGTATCAGGGAAAGCTAGGTATCAGGGAGAATTAGGTAACAGGGAAAGTTAGGTATCAGGGAAAATTAGGTATCATGGAAAGTTAGGTATCAGGGAAAAGTTAGGTATCAGGAAGAATTAGGTATCAGGGAAAAGTTAGGTATCAGGGAAAAGTTAGGTATCAAGGAAAAGTTAGGTATCAGGGAAAGTTAGGAATCAGGGAGAAGTTGGGTATCAGAGAAAGTTGGGTGTCAGGAAAAGTTAGGTATCAGGGAAAGTTAGGTATCAGGGAGAAGTTAGGTATCAGAGAAAGTTGGGTGTCAGGAAAAGTTAGGTATCAGGGAGTTTGGTGTCAGGGAAAAGTTAGGTATCAGGGAGAGTTAGGTATCAGGATTTTAAGTACTGCACACTCGTCATTAACCTGCAAGACTCATTGAACACACACACACACACACACACACACACACACACACACACACACACACACACACACACACACACACACACACACACACACACACACACACACACACAGAAAGAGAGAGAGAGAGAGCAAAATTGGGGATGCATCTCTAGTATGAAAAGCCTCTTCAAAAGTTTAAAAAATTCATGTGTTGGTAACAAGGTGAAGATAGGCGTTATCGTACTGAAGCGATCAACTGGTTGTGAGAAATCTTTAAATATGAGAGAGAAAAAAAGCTACATAACAAGAGAAGAAATTGTCCCAGAACCTGATGAGATGCTTGCAGATACTCATAATTAACTCATTCATATATATTATTTCTCTCTCTCTCTCTCTCTCTCTCTCTCTCTCTCTCTCTCTCAGCGGCATGGCGTAGGTATCATCATCGCCTGTTAATTCCTCCTCAGGGGGAACTCAGACTTTCCCAGGAATATTCGGAGAAGGAATAGGAGGAGGAGGAGGAGGAGGAGAAGGAGAAGAAGAAGAGGAGGAGGAGGAGGAGGGGGAGTGGAGGAGGAGGAGGGTAGAAGGAGCCTGTTCGTGTACTTAAAGGAATTTTTTGGATCGTCACTGAGTCATGGTGGGATAACAATGGCTGGGCGATTAGAAGGGGAGGAGAGGAGAGGAGAGGACAGGAGTGGAGAAGAATGGTGTTGGAATAGAAGGGAAGAGGAGAGGAGAGAAAAGAAGAGGGAAGAAGAGGAGAGAGGAGAGGATAAGAGAGGGAAAGAGAGGAGAGGAGAAAAAGGTTGAATAGAGGGGAGGAGATGTAATGACAGAGGAGATTAGAGGAGAGGAGGAGAGAGGAGACTGGAGGGAGGGAATACAGGGGAGAGGAAGAAAGGAAAGGGGAGAGGAATGAATCGGATAGGGAAAGAAAATGGAAGACTGAAAGGAGTGGAAAGGATAGCGAAGAGTAGGAAGGGATGGAAAGAAGACAAAAAGATAAGGGAGGAGAGGAGAAGAGGAGAGGGGAGACGAGGAAACGAGGAAGGGGGAAGCAGGGAAACGGGAAAGAAAAAAAAAGACGAGGAAGAGAGGGAGGGGGTTGGAGATTAGAGCCCCACGCTTACAAATTCTCCTGCTGGGGATGCATTACGGGCCATCCAGCGGGGTTTATGCCATGCCTCTGCTCACCGGCGGGATTAAGATGCAATCGAGATAGGATTGCCGAAGAGAGAGGGAGAGAGAGTGGGGGTGAGTGTTTCCTTCCACCTGATTTGTATTTCTTATCAGTTTCCGTGGCTTAAGCGTGGTAGCTAGGGTTTGAGGGGAGGTGGAGGGGGTGGGGAGGGAAGTAGCTGTGGTGGTGGTGGTGGAAAGGGGATGGGAAGTAGCTGTGGTGGTGGTGGTGGAAAGGGGATGGGAAGTAGCTGTGGTGGTGTTGGAGGGGAATGGGAAGAAGCTGTGGTGTTAGAGGTGGTGGTGGAGGTGTTATGTGGAGGAATGAGTCAGTGATGGAGGGAGAAGTTCGAGGAGGCGAATGACTTAAGTTTAAGGAAGTATTTGGATGGGGCAGTTTGTGATGGTGGTGATGTTGAAAACTATTCGTGAAAGATGAAAATGCAATTAGTAAGGGAGGGAACAGGTTCGGGTTTAGAAAAGGGGTAAGTTAGTGTTGGTGAAAGAAAGTACTTGTTTGGGATAAATGCTTGGGGACGTGCTTGGGTAAGGAATGAGTGGGAAGAAATTTAACTAACAAGAGGGGGAAATAACATGAGGAAGTGAAGAAAGCTGGAGGAAGCGAGTTCAAGGAAATAAAATACAAATGTGAAGAAGGTAGATTGTGGTGGTGGTGGTGGTGGTGGTCAGAGTTTGATGATGTTGGAGGTCCTAGTGGTGGTGATGGTGATGATGGTGATTCGAGAAGAAACAGAAAGGGGAAAACTTTATGAAGGAGAGAGGAAAAGAGCTGGGAAATTAGAACGGAGATCACCTAATGGCAGTCAAAGAAGTAAGTGAGGCTATTTCGATGGTTGGTAGTGTTTAGAAGTAAAGAAATTAAAGTTTAGGCAAAAAGTGAACACGAAAAGATGAGGAATTATAAATGAGGAAGTTATAGGAAGTGAGTCAGGATGAAGGCATCTGGGGGGGGGGGAAGGTTCTGATGGTGTGATGGTGGTGGTTGTGGTGGTGGTGGTGGTGGTGATGGTGGTGGTGTTTGAAGAGGAATGGAATAAGAAAGCGGTTGAAAGAAGGGGAGATGAGAGGTTGGAAATTATTACCTGGGTAAGTTGCTGGAAGTGGTTAAGATAAGTGGAGGAACATATCTGAGGGGCGCACGTGGCAAAAATGTGGTGATCAAGAAGGAAAAAAATGAAAAGAGCGGGGAAAACGTTGAGTGGGGAGGTGGACGAGAAAGGCTTGGAAAATATGAGTGAAGCATGCTGGAGGAAGTGAGTCATGAGGAAAGCATGTGGAAGGGCTGATTGTGGTGGAGATGATGGTGTCTGGGGAAGGAAAGAATGAGATGG
The DNA here is from genome assembly GCF_032717465.1 of Coenobita brevimanus. Lineage (NCBI taxonomy): Eukaryota > Metazoa > Arthropoda > Malacostraca > Decapoda > Coenobitidae > Coenobita > Coenobita brevimanus. The sequence continues at coordinate 46,478,837 of NC_136977.1, read as the reverse complement.
AAACTGAAGGAAGTGGTGAAGTTGGTAATTGTTATATGTGTTGTAATTTGGAGGAAGTGGGGTGCTGGAGAGGAACGCCTTCACGTGGTGGCACCGACGTGACTGAGCAACTCCTCTGTCTGGTTATGCAAACGTCCCTCATCTCCTCCCAGTCTCCTAAAAAGAGGATGGTGAACTGCAATATGATAGCAACTCCAGCCAGCAGTCTGCCGGGTTCACTTAGCTGGGAACACAAAAATTAGGAGGAGATTAAAGCAAGAGGAGGAGAAAAGAACTTCAGAAATGTGAGAGAAGTAAGAAAAGTGACGTGAAGAAAATAAGAAAATGTTTGGAGGGAGCAGATAGTGGTGATAATGGTGGTGTTGGGGAAAGAAAATAGTGGGAGGAATGTGAATCAAGCAAAAGGAAAGAGTGGGAAACTATTATCAGGTATGTTGGAGGGAGGGGTTAAAATTATATATATATATATATATATATATATATATATATATATATATATATATATATATATATATATATATATATATATATATATATAAAAGAGAGCAGGTGGTGATAATGGTGGTACTGAAGAAGGAACAACGGAGAGGAAGTTGAAATAACAGCTGGGCAAAGGCTGTGGAATAATGAGAGAAATTAGAGAAAAATGCACTGTATACCTGTAAAAAGCCGATTGGTGTTGTGGAAGGAAAGAGAACAGAGGAACGGGAAATAGAAAATATAGATAGAAAATTGAGAAAGAAATAGAAAGCAGAAAGAGAGGGAGTTGGGAAGAATAACTGAAAGGAAATAGTAAGTAAAGAAATAAAGGAAACAAATGGTAGTTATGAGGATCAGGTTGTAATGATAATGGTGGTGACTAGACGAGGAAAAAATTCTATTTATCTATCTGTCTATAACCAGACACCTTAATACAGTAAGGGGTGGCCACAAACAAATCACCCTCCATGTCTCCATGTCCCCCGCCATTTCGCTGCCCCTCCCCCAGCCCAGGAAAAAATGGGAAGACATTTAATCCCTTCACTACAATGATTTTTTAAAAATATTATTTCTTACTGTCTCCGGATTTTATTAATTTTAGGAGAAACTTTTCCTCTTCCAGGAGGGGAAAAATGGCTAAAGACGAAGAAGAAGAAAAAAAGAGGTGGATGATGATGATGATGATGATAATGATGATGATGACGTTGTTGTTTTTGTTTTCGTTGTTGTTGTTGATGATGACGTTGTTTTTGTTGTTGTTGATGATGATGACGTTGTTTTTGCTGTTTTCATTGTTGTTGTTGATGATGATGATTATGATGATTATGATGATGATGATGATGATGATGATGATAATAATAATCGTCTGGAGGTAGCAAGAACTAACTTAGAAAATGAAAAAGCTCCCTTGCCATAAGACTTAAGCTTATTGAGATTAGGAGTGAGATTAGGGGATTATAACCGAGGCAAATTGGATGATCTAAGCTGAAGGAGTTAGCGGAAAATTGCTGAAGAATAATAATAGTTGTGTGAATAAAAACATCTTAAGGGAGAATTGGTGCAAAGGAAAGTGGATGAAGAAAGAAGTGGAAAGAATGTCAGAGGAAAATTGATGAAAAGTAAGGAGAAAGGTGGAGAGTAAAGAGGAAGTGGGGAGGAGGAGGAGGAGGAGGAGGAAGAAGAAAAGGAGAAAAAGAAGAAGAAGAAGAAGAAAGAGAAGAAGAAGAAAAAGAAGAAGAAGAATGAGGAGGAGGAAGAGGAAGAGGAGGAGGAGGAGGAGGAGATGAAAACAAAAGAAGAAGAAGAAGAAGAAAGTGAAACAAAGAGAAAGGGAAGACTTGGAGACAAAAAAATGGATAGGGAAGAGGGTACCAAAATTTATGGAAGAAAAACGAGAGGAGGACGAAAAAATAAGATAAACATGAGAAATGGACGGATGATAAATGCTCGAAGAGAGAAATAGTAAATGATGCCGTGAGTGAAAACTGTGAAGAAGAAGAAGAAGAAGAAGAAGAGAGAGAAAGAGAGAGAGAGAGAGAGAGAGAGAGAGAGAGAGAGAGAGAGAGAGAGAAGAGGAAGACAGGAAGGGAGAAAGTATAGGAAAGAAGAAGAGAAGAGAGGAGAGGGAAGGAGAGAAGAGAAGGGGAAGGGAAGGAGAGAAAGGGAGAGCAGGATAGGAGACGGCAAGAGAGGGGATGAGAGGAGAAGAGAGAGGAAGGAAGAAGAAAGGAGAGGAGATGAGGGAGAAGGCGCTGGGAAGAGAGGTGAGGAGAGGATAGGGAAGGGAATGGGAAATGGGAGAGGAGGGGAGAGGAGAGAAGAGCTTATTTATTAATGATGAAAAGGCAAGAGAAACGCTTTAGAAACACGTGGAAACAAGCTGATGAGATATGTGTGAGGGTGGAGGAGGAGGAGAAGGAGGAAGTGAAGGAGGAGGAGGAGAAGGAGGAAGTGAAGGAGGAGGAGGAGAAGGAGGTGAAGGAAAATGAAGAAAAGGAAGAAAGAATCAGGAGGAAGATGATGAAGGCGAAGACGAAAGAGTTGGGGGAGGAAAAGTGAAAAGAAAAAAAAAAAGAGAAAAGATGAAGACGAGAACCTCTGTATAATAGTGAAAAGGAGGCATAAAATACCGTAAAAAGAATGACAACAAAAGGAACAACACTGAAAGCCTGGAATATCAGTAATGACGGTAGAACAATAACAGATGAAGACGGAGGAAGGCGAAGAAAAAAGACACTGAGAAATACAAATATGAAATGAGCAGTAAGGAAGAAAAACGGGTAAAAATTAAAGAAAAATGAGTGAACACACACAAAAAAGAGAAATTAGAGAAATGAGCTAAAAGAAAGCTGAGAATAGGAGAAAAATGGGCAAGAAGAAGAACACTACCTAAGGAAAAAACTAGGAGGAGGAGGAAGGTGACATAAGGAGAGAAAGGAAGATGACGAAGTAGAAGTGGAGGGAGGAAGGAGAAATAACAGGAAGAGGGAGTAGAGGATTGGCAGAAAAAGAAGAAGAGGGAAATTGATAATGATGATTAGCACAAAAGTATGGAGGAAACCAAGCAGTGAAAAATCTACAAACTTAATTTCTGATAGGTATTTTTTTTTTTTTACGTGTCCAACTCCGGGCAAAGGCTTCAGGGCCTATTCCCAAGTCCCAGTAGTCCTCCTTGGGGCCCAGTAGTCCTCCTACATCTCCACATGTCACCATTTCGGCGCTTGCACCCACCGTCCATATTGAATAAATGCTAAGGCTGTCTCATACAGGACTGGTGTACTGATTCTATAAATACTGTATATGAACTTGATAAGGATAGTAATGTCAGATGGCGCTTCCAATCTACCTGTCCCTCCAGCTGAAGCCAGCATGAGGAAGTGAAAGAGAGATCCATGTAATACACGAAAAATAAAATAAGGAAATTTCATAGGGGATAATGAAACGAACGGACAGTATATTTTATCCCGCCTTCACCTGTTAGGGAAAGTAATATGGGGTTAATATTAAGTACATAACTATGGTACCCTGCGGTTATATGCTCCATTATGTGGACTGGAGTGTGAACATTGTAAATCAATAATATATCTTTTAGCACTGAACGTATTAAGATGTGGAGGAGAAGCTAAGTACTTACCAAAGCAGCTCTTCAATGTTAGTGTTGCATCACAGCCCACTACCTCGAGCAGCTGTAATAAAATAAAAAAAAATTGCTTTGCTTCATTAACAGCAGTGATCTTTAACTAAATCCGTTGGGCTCCTCCAATCACAACCTTATTACCTTAACCTGTCCTATTGCTCCGGTACAGCCTGTGGACCCTTCAAAGAAACGTTGGCTGTGGCACTTTGAAGCTGCAGATTGGGAGGCCCTCAGGCAGTACTTCTTTGATTTTCCCTGGAATGATTATTGCTCCCATGGTCGGGAGCCATCTGAGTGTGCCTTGCGCATCACAGAGGTTATTTTCTCGGGCATGGAAGCATACTTTCCTTTCTCATTTACTTTGACTAATGCAAGAAAGCCTTGGTTTAATCACGCTTGTTCTAATGCTGTACGCAACAAGGAGAGGGCCTATAAAAGGTAGCAGTGCCAACCCACCCCTGAATCATATCTTTTTTATGTTTCTGGCCGGAATCGTGCTAAGTCTGTTCTTCACAGTGCTAAAAATAATTTCATCCGCACTAAATGCTCTCAACTCTCCAACTCAAATTCTTCCCGCTCCTTCTGGCACCTTGCCAAAAATCATTCTAACAACTTTACCTCATCATCCTTCCCTCCTCTTTTCTACTCTGATGGCTCTGTAGCTATTTCTTCTACTGATAAAGCAGGTCTCTTCGCTCAGACTTTCTCCTCCAATTCCACCTAAGACGGTTCCGGTGCTTTTCCTCCATCACTGCCCCCCTCTGACTTCCTCATGACTGACGTTAAAATTTCTTCAGCTGATGTATTTCTGCCATCACAGGCCTCAGTACTAACAAGGCATATGGGCCTGATGGAGTCCCTCCTGTTGTCCTCAAGAACTGTGCTTCTGTGCTTACACCCTGCCTAGGTAAACTCTTTCGCCTTTGTCTATCAAATTGTACCTTTCCTTCTTGCTGGAAGTTTGCTCTCATTCAGCCTGTCCCAAAGAAGGGTGACCATTCCCAACCCTCTAACTATCGTAAAATTGCTTTAAAATCCTGTCTTAAGTGTTTTTGAGTCTATTCTTAACAGAAAAATTTTAAAGCATCTTTCCTATCACAACCTTCTTTCTGATCGTCAGTATGGGTTCCGTCAGGGACGCCCAACTGGCGATCTTCTCACCTACCTTTCAGACTCTTAGTCATCCTCCTTTCGGGACTTTGGCGAAAGCTTTGCCATTGCACTTGACATCTCAAAGGCTTTCGATCGACTCTGGCACATATCTTTAATTTCCAAACTGCCCTCTTACGATTTTTAATCTTCCATCTGTGCCTTCATCTACAGCTTCCTTTCTGGTCGTTCTATAGCTGCTGTTGTAGACGGCCATCGTTCTTCTCCTAGATCTATTAAGAGTGGTGTTCCTCAGGGCTCTGTCCTATCACCAACTCACTTCCTTTTATTCATCAATGATCTAAGCTGTACATCTAACCCTATCCAGCCGTATGCTGATGATTCCACCCTTCACCTTTCCGTACGGTTCCCGCAACGTCCATCCCAGCAGTTACTTCAACAAACAAGGGATGAGGCTATGGCACTCCTAATGTCTGACCTGGCTCGTATCTCTGACTGGGGTAAAAATTATCTTGTCGTTTTTAATGCATCTAAGACTCAGTTTTTACACCTATCAACCAGACAGAATCTTCCACAGGAGTACCTATTGATATTTAATAATATCCAACTCAATCCAGCATCATTCTTGAACAGGCTTGGGGTCTCATTCACTCAGGATTTATCTTGGAAAGATCATATCACATCTCTCATGAAATCTGCTTTCAAGAGATTAGGTGTGCTAAGCCGACTCCGTACCTTCTTTACCCCTGCACAGTTGTTGACTTTATACACGGGATTTATTCGCCCCTGTGTGGAGTACAACTCCCATGTGTGGGGAGGCTCCCCACATACAGCTCTTCTTAATAGAGTGGAGTCAAAGGCATTTCGTCTCATCAACTTTGCTCCTCATACTGGCTCCCTTCAACCTCTGTCTCTTTGCCACACTGTTGCCTCTTTATCTCTTTTCTATCGCTACTTCCATGGTCATTGCTCCTCTGAACTGTCTGCTTGCATCCCTCCACCTTTACGACAGGTGCGTAGCACCCGTCTAGCAATAAACACTCATCTTTTTCTGTCCAACTCTCTAATGCAAGAGTTAACCGTTGCTCCCATTCCTTCATTTATGCAACAGGTCAACTCTGGAACTGTCTTCCTCTGTT